>NC_051220.1:7357500-7672500 GCF_015220715.1 Pygocentrus nattereri | reverse complement strand
ACATGTAACACTGTGGTATTCCATGTTGCTGTTGGTATGTAAAACCAACTGTGAAACACGCTAAGTAAAATTATAAAAGAAGTGTTCAGCCTTTTTAGGGCGATACCACCATTTTTTTCAAAATGTCAGCAGCGGTTGAGACATAAACAGAGTCTTCCAGGTTGGTTTGAGGTGAAACGGTTCATTTGGGGAGAAACTTACTGATTCATGTCGATGACGGTAAATAGTGCAAAACCTGGAAAAGGAAAGATACTTTTCTTTGGAGTCTATTTTTCCTTTAAAAAGGTTTTTCTAGAACGGAGCATTTCACACCAAACCACCCTGAATGACTCTCATCGTAACCATTTTATTGAACAGAGATTTAGAAAATTCGACGGTGTTCCCCTTTAACACAGTGTAGACGTTACAAGAAGAGTTCGACTCATGTGTTCTTCTAAACCGATTCAGTCGACTTAATGGAAGAGAAGCGGTTCAAAAGAACCGATTCGTTCACGAGGCGTTTATCGCTGGCGTTGGGGTAGAGAGTGAGAGAGAGAGAGAGAGAGAGAGAGAGAGAGAGAGAGAGCGCGCGCTAGCTGGCTAACGAATTTTCAAATGAATCATCCTCGCTTTTCTCTCTCTGTTAGCTGACCCTGTTTTTGGTCGCATTTTGCAAGTAAACATCAAGGAGACGGCCGTATCTGAGGTAAGAGGGAAAATATAACGGGGTGGGTGTACGTTTTAGTCATTTTTTTGTATTTTTATTATTTATTTATTTAGGTTGGGTGTCAGGTTTGCGAAGAAACGTTGGGATTCGGTTAACGGCTTGTGGCTGTAACGGTCGCCGTTGGTGCTGAGGGAGCTGAAATGGGGTTGAAATGTTAAAGAAAATGGTATTTTAGGACTAAATTATGGCTTATAAAGAATAACTGCGAAGCCAAGACATCACTGCTTATATTTAATCGCCTTGTAGAGTGTTGCAGTGGGCTGAATTAAAAAGCAGAGTCTCACGAACATGATTCGCCAGCTTCTTGTTCGAATTCTCCCGTTCCGCCTTAAAAATAGTGCAGCGGTTCCATTCGGGCGCAAGGCGCCAGAACGTAAGTGCTGCACCGTTTAAGGTGGAACGGGAAATTTGGGACAAGAAGCTGGCGAATAAGAAACTGCCTTGAGCTTGTGAAGTGTTTTGTATGCTGGCCTGTATCTCAAGGCTGAAGGATAGAGATTTCAGCACATATTGACTATATGTGACATGGTGAGCTTATTTTTATGCAGCAAGCGGTCTTATAATGGCATTACTTTTTGCCCTGTGAGGAAGAAGTCAGACCCCTGGCTCTGTGAGATGGTGCTGCTGTAAACTAACGTTAGTTCTCCTTTATAACAGGTTGCAGAGGCTGAAACTGACATGGCGTTTTCACAGTAAAACACCTAAAATCACTGCTGTACATAAAAGCATATATTTTACCAGGGAGCTTGAAATCACTTGGGACGGTAGATTAGCAAAAGCAGTGTGCTGAACTGTATAAAACAGCAGGATTTTATACCTGCAGTAAACGGGACAATAAACAGAGACGGCGCCTTGTGTGTCCCGCAGATATTTATGATGTAAAGAAGCACAAAATCTCAAAATAGACTGAGATAAAATGACAGCTACCATAACTAGTGTTTTATGGCTCCAGTCCATGCACACTTTAGTAATATAGGATCAAAAAGGTTTCATCTACTGTTAAGATCTCAAGCTTGTAACATTTGCAGAACCCTTTTTGACGCTATGCAGAGCCCTTTTCAAAAAGGTGTGTATAGAACACATTCTCCGTCAGTCTGAAGGTTCCTTTCATGATGCAAAGAACTCTTTAATCATGCTAAGGGTTCTTTGACTGTTCATCGTTCCCTATACAACAATGTTTTTCTACTAAAGAACCCTTGAAGAGCCATCTATTTTAAGTGTATACCATGTCCGGTCTATTATAGAAGCTAATCTGCCATAACATTAAAAAAACTTCCTTTTATCTACACTCATTGTCCATTTTATCAGCTCCACTGACCATATAGGAGCACTCTATAGTTCTCCGGTTACAGACTGTAGTCCATCAGTTTCTCTGCATACTTTGTTACCCTGTTGTTCAGTGGTCAGGACCCCCACAGGACCACCACAGAGCAGGTATTATTTGGGTAGTGGATCATCCTCAGCACTGCAGTGACTCTGAGGTGGTGGCGGCGGAGTGTTAGTGTGTTGTACGAAAGGTACGAGGAGGGATCAGACACAGCAGTTCTGCTGGAGTTTTTAAACACCCGAGTGTCACTGCTGGACTGAGAATAGTCCACCAACCAAAAATATCCATCCAACAGCGTCCTGTGACCACTGATGAAGGACTAGAGGATGACCAACACAAGCTGTGCAAACGAGCTGCTGTCTCTGACTTAACCTCTGCAAGGAGGACTGACAAGGTAGGAGTGTCTAGTAAGGAGTGGACAGTGAGTGGACACAGTGATCCACTTGTGCCAGCGCAACACACACTAACATACCACCACCACGTCAGTGTCACTGCAGTGCTGAGAATGAAATAGTACCTGCTCTGTGGGGGGTCCTGACCATTGAAGAACAGGGTAAAAAGTATGCAGAGAAACAGACGGACTGCAGTCTGTAACTGTAGAACTCCTATTCTACATCGTAAGTGGAGCTGATAAAATGGACAATAAGTTTAGATACAAGGAGATGGTTTTAATGCAATGTTTTTGTCCTTTTGCACTGGACCTACAAGGGTAACAAATAATGGAGGCTTATACCAGGTATGCACTGATATGGGAATTGTGGGCTAATGCAGTTATCATTAATTTACATATCTGCCAGTACGGAAACATAAACATACCTGTTTATGAAATGTCAAAATTAGGACAATATCTAACTGGATTAATATTATGTAGATGTATAACAGCTTTGCAGCCCAGCCCCCTAAACCTAACCTTGCTCTTCTAGCGTGAACAAAAATGTATATTTGTTATATCTAAACATCTTTCCGATGTGCCATCATTTTTTAAAGCAATTAGCGGCTGATACAAACATGATTCTACATCACTGTACATTAGTAATTTTGTTACACCCTCAGTTATACTCTACCAATTAGCAAATGGTCAAAAGTATGAACATAGTTCAGGCTAATAGAACTGCTGCTATTGTTGTAGCCACATGACACACATTTTAAGATAAAGGTATGTCCTACAGGGTCAGAAATCAGATAAACAAGTCTATATGAGATTGCTTGACAGCTTGACATGGTATGTGTGTGTGATGACTTAGAAATATCACTTGATTGATGGGGTGTAGCTACATTAGCCTTGTAACTTCAGTGCAAAACTAACAAAACAAACTCCAGACACCAAACATGTCTTGCCTGATCGACTGCATTTGGGGAAAAGAGGACAAATAAACTTGATTTTTCACTGAACTATCATTTTAAAACTGGGTCAGTAAGCAGCTGAACACTTTGCTTGAGCATAATTGGCTTCTCTCTTCTCTCTAGCTTTAGCGGCTGTCTTTTGGAGAAGCTGTTGTGCATTGGCTCTGGATCATGGCGCAGACCAACAGCTTCGGCCAGACCAGCAACGGAGAAGCAGACGACTCTCCCAACATGCTGGTCTATAGAAAGGTAGTGCTGTTAAATGAAACCCTTCACATTTCTGCTTTACATTTAAGAGGATCCATAAAGAGCCTCAGGAAACCTAAAGAAAACTGAGGATTTTGGTAAAGGTTCAGCTTCCCGCTGATGGAAATAGGACTGTATATTAAAATTTGGTACTCTTAAGGTATTGCCTCATAGTATCAAAACTTAGTAGCAAATAGACTGGCCAATATCTAAAAATAAGTATCACAATATTTTTTAGTCTCAGAAATTGTGATTGTCGATTTTATCACACCCACTGTCATCTACTTCCAGTTTGTATGTTTTCTTTGGACATGAACTATTTTAATGAAAGTCTTTAATAAAACCACCATACTAAATAATATAATAGAGTAACATCGTTGAGAACTTCACCTGTCGTTGAAATAAACGTTCGCGTGGTGCAGATTTATGGCACCAATGCATGATAATTGTGTTCCCTTCTGGAGAGTCTTCAGAAGCAATTTTTAAAAGCGAAGAAACATCCACATGCTTGACACATTAAAAACCGGTGTTATAGCGACGTTTTCATAATTCAGCCAACAGGACACTTGAGCTGTACAGAAAATACAAAGCAAGCAATCATACGCAGCAGAGACATGGGAGATTACTCTAGCCTTTTAAAATCCCCATTATAACTCAAAGTTGTAACAGTAAAAGTGAATAAAACATCATGCGCACATATTTCATGTTATTTGTTACATTTTTCTGATACCATTTCCCAACTGCAGACAAGGATTAGAAGAACTTTCTCTCCAGGTTAGAGCTAGCTGCTCTACGGTAAAACCCAGTCACTTTAGCTTGTTTGTTTATTACTGGGAGTAACCCTGAAGCAAGCTGAAATTTGAAAGCATGTTGTCAGTTATTTTCAGTTCCATGCACTCAAGCTACATTTAACGAAAAGTAAAATAAATAGAATGTGAAGAGCTGTGCGGTATGTAAAGCTTTCATTTTACAGTGCGTAGCAGAGAGAACTAATAGGCACCTCTCTGTCTATTTCTCTCTTTCTCCGTCTCTCTCTTCAACAGAAAAAATGTACAACTGAAGTGTGGGCCTGCACACTCCTTAAACGTGAAACCCAATTTCCCAACATATTTACAAGCTGTTTAATGTTAAATTAATCCTCTGTGATTCTGTCTCCGTTCTTTTCCCAAATCCGCAACTATCTCCTTTTACACATCACCATCGGCTTGCTTGTCCATCATTGCTCTACCATACAGGCGGTCTACCAAATTCTAGTTCCTAGGTAGTCAGTTGTAGCATCCATGAGCCAAAGAGTATGCATGGTCCAACATTTAGACAGATGAATGGCTGCCTGAATTACATTCTGCATGCATGTTATTATGTGTTTAGGCTGATATACCCACTTTCAGCCCCTCACACTCATTTCTGGTTTAAGCCACACCCACTCCTGATTTGTAGTTCAAAGGAAATTATCAAAAAAGCATTGTTCATGAATTAGCTTTGAAGTCAAGATATTGTATTGGTATTAGCCTCAGAGGTGACCAGGCCAAGCCATATGCTTTTAGGTGTAAAGGTGCTATTTACAAGGAACAAAGAGTGAAAACTAGTGTGGACCAGTCAGCAAGATGTTTTCTAGATCACTGTTTTGCAAAAGTACATGCTTATGTTTTGTTTTGAAATAATATTTGTGAGCCAAAACAGCCTGTATAATATCTAATTAGAGCTCTGTTGAATCAAGATCATTTTAACATGTAAAATAACAAAAAAATGAATCTTGACCTCGGAATGGAAAATCTTGAACCTGAAAACATGAGGATTTTTACTTTCCTACTGATTAACATTACTGACTGGATGAGGTCCTGAAAGATTGCAGTTCTCTGTGCTGAATCTTCCTTCAGCAGCTGATGTGCCTTGCAGGCAGGTGGATTGTAGGTATGGTGCCGGGGAACATGCGGGCCGATAATTAGAGAACTCCAGTTGAAATGAGGTGAGATTGGCTCTGTCTGGGAAGAGAGCTCAGGCTTTTGGGTGTAAGCCAGTCCAAAATCCTTTTGTTCTGACTCACTTTCAAACCACTGTTGTGACTGTATATAGCGCAACAACCCGTGTAAATGTAGGGAAGACTGCTTTCTAGTTTTCTCACTGTCTTTCTCGTGTCTGTGTTTTCAGATTGAGCCATTTGCATCAATGGCAAGGGAATTGATTCAGGATTGTTTCATTAACGCAATCATTACTAGAACATCTCAACCATAGATGCTAATAATGACTGTAAACAATAAGGAGTCACAAGTTATGAAACTATAAGACTCAGCTAGCATTCTGAAAAACATGCAAACTAGCGTTCATTACCCTTAGCATATTTGAGTGAAGTATTCTTTTAATATAAAACTATTCAGTGGTATAATTCACTTATGAATGAATGTTCTTGAGAATGAGGCTTGTAATTCATGCTTATTGTAGAGTATATTGTGCTTTTTGTCAGGCTACAATTAAGTCTTATGAGTGATTAAATCACTATCAACTTGTAACTGAGAACTACGGGAGCAATAATTCCATTTTGATTCTTACAAATAACCAGAAAAAGTTCTCTTGAATTGTGAATATCAATAGGCAGTCTGTGCACATTCTTTTCAGCGTGAAGCATTAATTAACAGTAGAAGTCAAGGAGACGCAACTCCGACAGAAGTAGAACATGCAGCCGCGCCGTCGCTCTGCTCTTTGCTCCGCACCGGAACGTTTTGGGTTTAACTCAGTTTCTCCCCAGGTGGGATCCGGGCGTGTAGTCAGAATGCCTCAGTCAAATTGAGCAGGAGAGAAAGTGAATCATTTCGCTGTCAGAGGCCACCGAGGCTTTCTTCAGCATTTTGTTGTTCCTTTTTCTCTCTCTCTCTCTGTCTCTTTTCAATTCATTTCCTTCACCCTCCAGTTAATTTCCACATTTCCTCTGAGCCACCTCATTCCCATTACCGGAGGCAGACACACACACACACACACAAACACACAGGCGCAGAGATACGTGAAGAGGCCCAGTGTGAGGGACCCCCTGTCTAACATTGTAGATGAGCACACAATCTTTGTTTGTTTCCACAGCTCATCAGACATGGCTGACCCAATTACTGAACCAGTACCTAATGCCTGGACTCTTATTGCTGGCTTTTTACAGGCTGACACAACTGGAAAGAAAACAGTTTTCAGACACAAATCTTAATTTTCATAAAGTTACTCTTTACTATACGTTTACTAGTCTAGTACATTACTATTACTTTTACTTTAGTCATTGCTTTGAAAAGCAGAACATGAAGAACAACTGCGTAAGCTTATTTGAAATTCCTCAACGTCTCGACACATCAAAATTTTTGAATAATTAAATAACCGAATATCAAAGGTGAGGTCAGACACTAATGTTGGATGAGAGGGTCTGGCTCACAATCTCTCCTAGTTCTAGTTCATCCCAAAGGTTTTTGATAGGGCTCTGTGAGGATCAGTCAAGTTCTTCCACACCAAACTCACCCAACCATCTCTTTATGTGCACTGGGGCTCAGTCATGCTGGAACAGAAAAGGGCCCTCGCCAAACAGTTCCCACAAAGTCGGAAGCTTATAATAGTCCAAAATGTCTTGGTCTGCTGAAGTGTTAAGATTTCCCTACACTGGAAGCTAAGGGATATAAACAACCCCACAACATCATCTCTCCTCCACCAAACTTTACAGTTGGCACAATGTAGTCAGGCAGGTAAGGTTCAATTTCCAAACCCAGACTTGTCCACAAGGCTGCCAGATAGAAAAGCACCACTCCACAGAATGCATTTCTGCTGCTCCAGGGTCCAGTGGTGGCGTGATTTTACCCCACTCAGATCTAGCAGGACAGAAATTTCACAAACTGGCTTGTGACTGAGGTGGCATCCTTTGACACTGCCATGTTTAAAGTCACTAAGCTCATCAGTACAATCCATTCTGCTGCCAGTGTTTGTCTGTCGAGACTGCAGGGATGTTCTTTACCAGATAGCTTGTTCTGCTTGTGTTATTGATTGTGCTCCGGACATTAAAAGAGCATGTGCTAGAGCAGGCTGTCAAACTAGTTCCTTGCACCGTAACGTCTTCCCTCGGCTATCGCTCTGAATCCCGTTCACGACAGCCTTGGTAATTAGTTCGTGAGGACTGGAATCTTGGAGTCTGATGTGTGCAGACTAGAGGGGCAGGGTTTTAGAGGGTTAGACCCTTGTTAGCGTTGGATTTCACTACAGTCCAGCACCAAACGTTTAACATGTTGTGCTCAGATACACTATATTGCCAAAAGTATTCGCTCGTCTGCCTTCACACGCAATTGAACTTGAGTGACATCCCATTCTTAATCCATAGGGTTTAATATGATGTCGGCCCACCCTTTGCAGCTATAACAGCTTTAACTCTTCTGGGAAGGCTTTCCACAAAGTTTAGGAATGTGTTTATGAGAATTTTTGGCCGTTCTTCCAGAAGCACATTTGTGAGGTCAGACACTGATATAGGACGAGAAGGCCTGGTTCACAATCTCCGCTATAATTCATCCTAAAGGTGTTCTGTCGAGTTGAGGTCAGGACTCTGTGCAGGCCAGTCAAGTTCTTCCACACCAAACTTGCTCATCCATGTCTTTATGGACCTTGGTTTGTGCACTGGTGCGCAGTCATGTTGGAACAGGAAGGGGCCGTCCCCAAACTGTTCCCACAAAGTTGGGAGCATGAAATTGTCCAAAATCTCTTGGTACTGAAATATTAAGAGTTCCTTTCACTGGAACTAAGGGGTAGAGCCCAACTCCTGAAAAACAACCCCACACCATAAACCCCCTTCACCAAACTTTACACTTGGCACAATGCAGTCAGACAAGCACTGTCCTCCTGGTAAGTTATAATACCACTGACAGTTGACTGTGGAATATTTAGTAGCGAGGAAATTTCGCAGCTGGACTGGCGATCTATCACAGTACCACGCTGGAATTCACTGAGCCCCTGAGAGCGACCCTTTCTTTCACTAATGTTTGTAGAAGCAGTCTCCATGCCTGGGTGCTTGGTTTTATACACCTGTGGCCATGGAAGTGATTGGAACACCTGAATTCAATGATTTGGATGGGTAGGTAAGTACTTTGGAAATACAGTATATGTGTTTATGGTGTGAGATCAAGTCCTGTGAGACTATGTGACCCCTGGGTCCTTTCACTACCACTGTGAAGAAATCGTATTTTAAAAAGTATTTCATTGAACGACTTTCTTTATGTCTCAGTAATTGATTTGCAAACATTTTGAATGATGGGGGAAATTAAAGGAAATATCTGCGATGATTTAGACTTGCAGTTAACATAATGCTAATTGGTGTACTTGAGCATTCATTGTGTTAGCCTTATAGATCGAGTGCAAAATTGCAGAATTCAGTTCAGTTCAATTCAACTTTATTGTCATTATACAATACAGTGTAGTACAGTATAACGAAACACTATCGGGCTACTTCTCCAGTGCAGTAATAAAAGATGAATAGCAAACAGTGTAAAGACAAAAAACAGTAAAAGACAAGACAAAATGTTCAAAGTCAGTAAGTACAAGTATCGAATGTAGACAATATGTGCATAGGCAAAGGTTATAAGAGCTATATTGGATGTATAGACAGCATGTGCATAGTCAGATATTCATGTGTATCAGATATATAGACAGAAATGTGCTGGTGAATACAGTACAGTACAGGAAATGCAGAAGTACTAGTAGTGCAAAAAGAGATGTAAACAGTGATCTGTATATAAAGTGTACAGTGCAGGTAGAGAGTAGCAGCATAATGTTCAGGTAACACCTTAAATAAACAGTTACAGTATAAAAATATAAATATACTAGAAATAAGGCTTAGTCAGAGATGAAGTGCACAGCATACAGTCCTCTGAGGTAGTGGAGCTCAGTGTGCTGGCTGATCAGGCTGATCAGTAACAGACTGTAGTGTTGTTGTTAAGCTCAGGTCGATGCTGCCGGTGTGACCAGTCTGACAGGGAAATGTTTGAATCAAACATTTCCCAACTATTTACACACCCAATCCTAGATAAAAAGAGCACATATGTTAATGACCCATCCCACTTCCACTCAGCTCTATTTGATATGTTGTAGGCGAGAGAAAGTTAAAAGGTCATGAAAGGCTCAGACTTTTCTAAGCACAGTAGTCTTTTACATTTGCCGTCTAGCCATAGTTAGCCGACGGGACAGGGGTGCTGGTGAAAGTGGGGCACGTCAAGTCTGTGTGTGGAGGACGGGGGCTGCAGTGTTGTGAGTTATAACTTATTTTCCCCGTCTGCCTGAGTGTGGGTTGGTGAAGCAAAGAATTATGACTGAAAGCCTGGGGGAACAACAATGACACATACCACACAAATACACACACACACACACACACACTCATACACGCAACGCACATCACAAACACATATAACCATGTACACACAGATACTCCTTCTGTCTCTCTTACTCTCTATTGCTACGTTCTCATGAGATAGAGCTTAATCATAGACTTTGTCTGCTTCTCTTGCACTTCAGCCATCAATAAATCTCTAATGCAATATATATTCACAAGCAGGTCCTGAACAAGAGGGCGACAATGCGTTGTTATCGACATAAAACAATAAAATCAGTTATTTATGTGACATAATTCATGACAACAACTTTATTTTCTATGAATGTTTGGATGTGATCTGAAAGATCGATATGGGAGGTGATCAATTAAAGCTTTATTAAATTTCTATCCTTTCTTTAACTCTGCTGCACTTAATTTACACCTCTGTTGTAAAGGCAACATAAATGGACATTTTGGTATAGATAAATTAGCCACATGTCTGTCTGTCTGTCAGTCAGTCAACCTTTATTTAACCTCGGAGAACATTCAGGGTGAGCCTCATTAACAACGATGCCGAGCTGATGCAGAAAAAAGGGATTGATAATGTGTAAGAACATCAAAAAATAAAAGTAAATGTAATAATCATAAAAAAGACTCAAATCAGGTAAATATAAAACAAACATTAATAGTAAAAATAATGAAAACACATAAAAAAGTAGAAAACAAAACAATAATTAGTGTTATTTAAATGTAAAAGTTCAAAAATCAAAAGAAGATAAATAAAAATCAAAAGAAAACAAATAAAACAAAGGGAGGATAAGATCAAAACAGTAATCTTACATTAATTAGAATGACTGAAATAGTAATATAATCAAGAGTAAGAACATGGATGATAATGAATAAACAAATAACTAAAAATAATGAAATAACTAGATGAATGAAAATAAGACAACAGTACTAAAAATCAAGTAAAACTGTTGCAGGCACAGTACGCAGCACTTTGCTGTAACACCATAAAATGATCATTTTCAAAATTTAATAATAAAGGAAATAAAAGCAATGTCGGTCAAACTATTCAAATAATTAATAAGTATTAATCACATTTGTCTCATTCCCTCATGATTGACCGTAAAATGTATTTTTGTTTCTATTTAAAAAGCATTGCATTACTTTTAGTAATTCAGTAAAATTATTAAAATTTTTCAAAAGATCCAAAGGGTCAAAGTAGGAAATTTGTGAACACCATTAAGAAGAATGTAGTGCATAGCCTTAATTAGTCAACATGTACATTAAACATTAAAAGTGAAGTGCTTTTACTGTATTTGACAGTCTTGCTTGTCTTAATAAATAACATAAAAATGAATCAGTTTCACTAACTTCATTGCATCACTGTGTGGCTGTCTAGTCTATGAAAATCCAAACATCGATTCAGACTTACTGTCAGATGACTCAGAATGTCGTCCTCAAGTGTCCTTATTTGCAAACAGTTGCAGAAGCAAAGGCATTTTGGAGTCATTAATTTTGGATGCTTGTGCTTGTGAGAGACCTGATCACTACGATGACAGTTTTACCTCCTTCTGAGCTGGTGCCTCCAGCACCTGAGCATTAATAAGCCTTCCAGCTGTGTGCAGTATGAGAGAGAGGGAGTGAGAAAGGAGATAGACAGAGAAAGGACGGAGGGAGGAACAAGAGAGTGAGTGAGGGAAATAGAAAGAGCAAGTGAAAGTGCTAAATGAATAAATGTAGGTGGCGTCTGTTACACACACTAAAATATACCCAGAGAGGGAGCAGTGAGTCAGACACGTCTAAAATAAAAAGCTCTAGTCTGCACAGCGCAACGAGAACCTCTAATGCTGCAAATAAAGCTTTTGGACCCCATCAGTTCAGGACAGAAATAGATTTTTTTTCCAAGACTTTAGCACATAAAAAGAATTCTAATTAAGTTCCAATACTGGTTCATGTCTAATCTGGTAAATTGACGCTGAAACAGCGGTTATATTTTCCAGCGCTCTATTAGATCTGGGGTTAAGATATGTGCTGAAAAGCTGGAGCTGTTAACAACTGTGATCAAACCCATGACTTATTGGTTCATAGCCAAGGTCTCTGCCTGCTAGACTACAAACCCCTGTCATAACTCATAACACCACTCTGAAAGCTTTCACTTTGCCCTTAAATAAGAAGGCTGTAAACTTGGAATGCATGCTCATGATACAAATGTCTGGGATGTGAACCTACTTTTGAGCAGGAGGAGCTCCGTTTTAATAAATACTTTGGTAATAAATTTAATTTAAACATTTTTGTCGCAAATGCTGTTTGGTGTCTGAAATTTGCTTTAGTTTTACACTTTAGCTACAAGGTTAATCTGGATAACATGTAACAGAAGTTTCTAATTTAACTATGAGTTTGCAAACTAAATGTCTACACTGTAACACATTTGACTCAACCTGTGTTGAGATGTTAAAGGACTCATATGATAAAAACTGAATGCCCTGTGTTCAGCGTCCTGTGTCCACTGATGAAGGACTAGAGAATGACCAACACAAACTGCAGCAGTAGATGAGCTATCGTCTCTCTCTTTTCATAGGTGGACTGGTCTAATAGGGTGGACAGTGAGTGGACACAGTGTTTAAAGCTCCAGCAGTACTGCTGTGTCTGATCCACTCAGACCAGTGCAACACATAATAACACAACACCGCCACATCAGTGTTACTGCAGAGCTGAGAATGATCCACCACCCAAATAGTACCTGCTCTATGAGGGTCCATGGGGGGTCCTGACCACTGAACAGGGTGAAAGAGGGCTATCAAAGTCTGTAGAGAAACAGATGGACTACAGTCTGTAACTGTAGAACTACAAAGTGCACCTATAGAGTAAGTGGAGCTGATAAAATGGACAATGAGCGTAGAATTCACAATGTTATAAAGGTCATAATGTTATGCCTGATTGGTGTATATTTGTACAATTAGAACAGACATGGTTTGCATATGTAAGTCTTAAAGACACTAACAAAAATAGTCTCATTCTAAGGTGTAAAGAAAGGTTGCAAAATGCTCATCCTGGGGTTATTTACAGCTGTTTGTGGTTCATTAAACCATGTAAACATTGTTAGTGGACTTCAAGGGAAAAATATAAAATATAAGAAAAACGTTAAGGCCACTTTCGGTTATCTCAGATAGACTGACACTGAATCACATTATTAAGTTATGTAACAAAATATGAGTGACTGTGATTTCATTGCATCTTGCTAACTGGCTCTTTATGGCTTTCATTCACATATTTACTATAGGACTTTTAGCATGAACACATTATTAATTATTGCTTTAAAGTGTGTTATTGTCAGTAGGCACTTATGTATTGACATGGCATAAAGAGCCCGCTGTAGTAGCTTACGGGCTCATAGAAAGCTGTAGTAGGGCTTTGTGGTCTTTGTTCGCTGTAGGAGGCATGGAATCATGCTGTCCCACGGGGTCCTAAAGAGCACAGCACGCAAAAACCCAGCGGGAACAGGCTACTAAGCAACCGCGGGCCACACAGCAGAGTGGCCAGTGTTACCTGTGGGTCTGGGCTTCAGCAAAAAGAGGTTTTTGCAGTATAGCTACTCAATTTTACATGCACTTTTGCTCATTCCACAGACAGCTGAATCCTGAAAGACTTAAAACATGTAAGCAGCATGCTGTACAATGATAGAAAGTGTAAGAAGACTGCAGAACTATGCCTTAAAATCAGTTCAGTGTTTTCCAGCTATAAGTCATGCACGTTAGTTGAAATGGCAGTGTCAGATGCAGTTTAACATTGTTTTGATTAAGCTTTAGTACAATTTTAGTACTATATTTTACTGTTACAGTGTTTTATTCACATTAGGGGAAATTGCAGGTACCAAGTGTAGTTTTTTCTGTTAAACTGCAGGTTTGTGAGAGGCTGTTTTATTTAGTCGTTAATGGATGTTTAGTGCTTCAGCAGCTCAAAGGGAGTAAATGAGTGTTCAGCTACGCTCTCTACTTGTTTCCCCTGGAAAAAAAAAACGGGAACAGTGATCGTGACTGGATTTTTATAGAACACTGGTCGTGCATGCTACAAGTATGCATGTGTGCACGCACCGGCATTTGGAGGCGTTACTCTTGACATATTCTAAGCCACATTAAAAGCTTTGCATCACTGCTGCCTGCTGGTGCTTTCACCCCCAAGAAACACTTTCATATGTGGAGCTTTTTCTCCCCAGAAACACTTTGTTATGTCACTGAGCCATCACAGTGTGGAGGAGACACCCAGTTTTCCCTCGGGCACCAAGTTGCCCCCGCACCAACAGCCAGGGCTCCGCTATGCTTTTCCTCCCATCCATAATTTATGCTCCAAACCAGTGTGCTGCTTTCAACACAGGCTAACATATCACACTTTGGGTGACTAACAGCAGCACCTAAGCCCTAGCCTGCGCAGTAGTTATTTCACATGGCCCAGCCATGAGGCTCTGGCTGGAGGTTGGAGGTTTTACACTCCCTGTCAAAAGTCTGGGGACATTATGAATGAGCATATTTTCTTTTGTTGAGGTCACATTAAACCTGATGAGAAATTGTAGCACAAATTGTAGTTTTTGTCAAAATACTCAAATTTAGAGTGTGTAATTAATTACACATATTCATTTTGTATGTGTGTCACTGTTAATTTGTTTATTTTTGGATTTTTACCCACTTTTTGCCCCCAGTTATGGCCAATTGCCCCTGTTAGCTAGGCCTTCCCCATTCACATGATGCTACGAAACTCGCAGTCTCCAAACGGTTGTGCCAATGCTTGAACAGTTAGACCCTGGAGGCAATGTAGCATGTTGTGTAATCAAACTACATGTAGCCTCTGTACTTTATCAAGGTAGCAACATTTCTGTGTAGCCTGTCAATACTCACCCAGTTTGACTTCTCACATGTGTACAAAATTGAATATTGTTTTAAATTAATTACTGCTCTTTAAATGTATAGATTTTGACTGTTTGCTACAGTTTCTCTATATACAAATATGTCAGATTAAGCTGAACGGGATTGTTGTCAACACTCTACACTTTTCATTTGAAAAGTAACTGAAAAGACAAGCTCTTCCCAGGCTTTTAATGGTTAGCGTTTGCCTTTGTCACATTTTGTGAGATACCCACAGCACTTCCGGTGGTGATGCGTGACCCTGATGGGGTTGCCGTCAGCGATGATGACTCACCGTGTTCTGCCTCTACATTCTGTTCACATTGTCGGTGGTGCTGTTGAGGGTCTGTGTGCTGGTGCTTGTCAGAGAAGCGTTACAGAATGAGTTTAGGGGATGTCCCACAGGGATGAGTCGGTCCAAAAGCAAAACTGTCTCGTTCAGGCGCACCCCAATTTTCATCCATTGACTCCTATTCATTACACACTTCTGATCATATACTGCTTTGTACAACTGTAAGACCTTTAAGCTAATTCTGTCATAGTCTTTGTAAGGTTGCCGTTTGTGTGTCTGTGTGTTGGGGGGTGGATGGAGTGGTGGAGTGCGTGTGTATGTGGGATGGATGGATGGATAGATAGATGTGTGAGAAATAAATAATGTATTGATTCAGGAAATTGCAGATTAGTGCAGCCAAAAGAACATTCAATTTACTAGTAAAAACTGTCTAAATTGTATGTTCAATAAATTTGACATGTCCTTTGTATTTTGTATTAAACAAAAATCTTGCTGTATCAGCACCACACAGAGAACAGCACATTATGGAAAGCTTATCCAGAGTAAAACAGGATTTTAGGCATAATTATTATTATTAGCATTTTACTGTATAATAGTATTTTGTATTATTTATATTTTATTTGACACCTATTATTTTTGCCACTAAACTAACTAGCATTAGAAATATTGGGTTTTATTTGACTTTTTTGGAGGTGGTGTGCTTCGGGTCTGGGCAGAGTTTTGTTTGGCTGTAGTCAGGTTCAGGCTTGAATTCAGAGTTTTATAAGATAAACAAAAGATAAGATAAGATAAGATAAGATAAGGCTTTATTGTCATTCGCATCACACGTGGTACATGAGTTGGAGCGAAATAGTGTACTCAAGGTCCCAGTTAACTCCCAAAAGTAACAATAAACAATAAATAATAAGGTGCAAATAACAGCAGCATGAAACACAGCAGCATGAGTATGAGGTAGAAGGTGTACATCATAATACTGGTAATGTATAAGTGACATGTATAAAGTGACATGTGTAGGCGTGATGTAGAGGCACTGATTCAGTACAGCAGTAGGGATAAATAAGTGGACATGAACTGCCATTGCAGTGATGTCTAATTGGAATTTAAGAGTCTTACTGCTTCAGGGAAGAAGCTGTTTCTCAGTCTGGTTGTTTTACTCTTAATGCTCCGCAACCTCCTACCTGAGGGGAGCGGGACAAAAAGTGTGTGTGCTGGATGAGTGGGGTCCTTCATGATGCCTGTGGCCCTTTTCCTGCATCTGAAGGTGTAAATGTTCATGGTGGTGGGAAGGCTGACTCCAACAGGCCTTCACCACCCTCTGCAGAGCTTTCCTTTCTGCCACAGAGCAGCTTCCATGCCACACGGTGATGCTGGAGCACAGAATGCTCTCCACCACACATCTGTAAAATGAGGTGAGGACTGAGCTTTATTGGTTTCAGGCCGAGTTCTTTCTCACAACGTGATAGTGTGTGTCAGGTTGGGCCTGGACTCAAAATTAGAGAGAAAATATCTTAGACCTTATTTGTTGTTTGGTCCAAAATTTCAGGGTGCATTAAAGCTCTAGTGTGCTTGTGTTTTTGTGTGTATTGGTGACTGAATGTGTTTCATTAGCTTCTCACCTGTGCTTCTCTTTTGGCATGTGCTGCAATGTCTCTGTGTGTGTGTGTGTGTGTGTGTGTATGGGTAAATGTGTTTTATCATGTTCACACCTTTGCTGCTATTCCGGCATGCAAGCTGCTATCGCACACACACGCCCTTGTGTCTGTTTGTGAGTGTGTGACTCTTTTCTGGCATCTGGTGCTTATGATCATTTTAGCAGTAGTATTTCTTTTATGGTGGAGCATTTTAATTTTTAAGGGATCAAGGCTTAAGCATTGAAGCTGTTGCAAGGGTCTTATTGTACCTTAGCCTTCAGGCTTATAGGCATCAGGGAGTGCATTCACCAAGGAGTGCTGATCTAGGATTACTATTTCTGCTTCCTGCACAAGTCTACCTTCTTGTACGGTTAAAAAGAAAGTGGTTCTGAAATTGGCCTTGTTGAGTAAAGTAGTGTTGAATTCACAAAGCAAAGAACATATAAGAACGGATTTTTACATTTTTGGACAGTCTTTCTGAATTAGTCACAATGTTTTTCAAATGTGGCCCAGTGTTCACTAAATTCCTGTTGCTGTTTAATTAATTTTTGCAAATGTTGCAAAAATGTCATTGTACATGTTTTATTTATATATATATAATATAATATAATATATAATTTTTTAAAATTAATATTTTAAACATTTGTTTTATTTATTATTTATTTTCTCCCAATTTTCTCCCCGATTTAGTTGTTTCCAACTCCCTCTTGTTAGGACTCCCCCAATCACACGATATCGCTAGTGCTAGGAGATGAAGGCTAGCACAGGCTTCCTCTGAGACCTGTGAAGAACCACCACATCTTTTCAAACTGCCGCTCACGCAACATCATTGGACAGCCGAAAGCGCCAACCACCAGATCTGTTATGTCAGATAACTGACGCCTGCGTTAAAAAGCGTTGCGCTGAGTGATTGGGGAGGAGGAGAGGGGGCCATCCTGCCCATCCAGAGAGCAAGGTCAATTGTGTTCTCTCAGACTCCCAGCCACAGAGGGCTGTGGCATCACCAGAAATCAAACTCAAATCTCCTGATGACAGGGCTGGTGCTTAGATGGTTGCACCACTTGGGATTGTTAAGATAATTTTTTGACTAATAGATTATCAAAACACATTTCTGTCTTAATCCATGAGATTAAGCTGTTTTTTTCTGGTAAAGTCAATGTTTGTGTCTGGTGCACATTATGGACAGATGTGGATATGCGGTGGACAAGATGCTTGGTCTTGACATGCGAATGGGCTTCAATGCAAAATACAGACAGAAATATAAAGTTCTGTCATGATGTAGTAAAAAGAGTCATTGGGTTAGAGTCCGAATTCATTTACCTGCTGTTGAAATTGGACTGGATTAAAGCCTTTGTTGTTGTATATGTAGAGAAAAACTGTTTTATATGTTTGTCTACTTTACAAATAAAAGCATCTGTTAAGTTTGTGAATGTAAGGAAAAAGATGTTTGAATGCTAATTTGTCTACTTCTTGAATTTTTAAAAATTTTATCATATCATGATACTATTGCATGGTGTGGTCTGCAGCATTCATCCCCCTAATCATTGTGTCATATGTTTGCGTGATGACCACACTTAGGCCCAATTCCTATTCTTCTTTTTACCCCTACCCCTTGTTTTCTAATGTCACCCTAACCCATTGGAACAAGGGGTAATGGTTGAAATCTTCTCCTACGAAATGAGATAAAAAAACACATTGCTTCATTATCAGGATACTAACCGGCTACTAGCGCTGCTCTCCCATCTTCAGTGATAGGGAAAAGTTCACCTCTCACTGCTGGGCTTTATATTGAGGGCATCATATGCTTTCAAAGAGGGGGTTTAAGACAAGTATTTATTATCTCCCACCACTAATTCTTTGGTGATAAGAAGCTGAAGTCAGCTATTCGCCAACTTCTTGCTAGAATATTCCTGTTCCACCTTAAATAGTGCAGCAGTTTCTTTCTGGCGCTTCAGGCATCATAACTGCTGGACTATTTAAGTTAGCTAGCTAGCTACCAAGACATTAGCGTGCTATCAACGATATTTTGTACTTGTTATGAAGAAAATGACCATAACATACATTGAAACGACATTAAACGAAGGTAATACAGTGGTTCTCATAATTTGTAACTGAGAAAATATGGAAGTCTCTTGTGCAGCCATGTTGCCGTTTATCCTTTTTTTCCTCGTAGCACTCTGTTTGGAGTGCGGAGCTGAAAAACCTCCATTTGGAAGGCCATGTAACCCTAACACTTCGCCCTACCCCTCTTTCTCAACAAAAATCAGGACACCCTACCCCTAGACGTGAACGCCAAAAACAGAGGGCTAAGGGCTAAGTGGTAGGGGTGAGGGGTAAAATGGGACTGGGCCTTAATCATAAGTCAGTGATCATAATTTTTGCTTTGTGAAGAAGGTTCAGGTTCTGAACAGCAGTGTGTCTTCATGCTGGAAGCCTCATGCTAACAGACTTTTTTCATCTTCCTGCTTGTACTGAATGGTAATGTGATTCAGGTTTTGCTGGAACAGCTCTCTGAATGGAGAGGCTTTGCAATATGCGCACACACACATGCTTACACACTTATAGATCTCTTTCATCAGGGTCGAAAAAACAGGGTCTCGAAGACTTACGCAGAGAATAACAGCATTCTCAGCTTTTGCTTGTTGAGGTGGAAGGATAATTAAAATCAGTCTTTCAATTAAGTTTAACATGCGGTGTTTCATATTATGGTTGAATCAAAGGTTGTAGCCTCAGGTAATTATGTTCAATTAAGAAATAATATTTACTTATGGGAAGCTCTGGGTTTAACATATGACAAGCCTGCGATGAGCACACATATGTGGGTGTGCGTACACATATATGCAGTCATACCGTGAGCGATGTGGTTATATTTAAGGTTAATTGGTCCCAGAGGTACCATTTGGTATGTGTTACAGGGAGGTTCGTCTGCTCTTAGCTGTCCTTGTCTAATGAGAGACTGCTGTGGACTCTCTCTCATACATGTGCACATTGTTGTGGGCCCAGATTCATCTGACTGCAAAGTTTCGAAGCACCAGGGAAATATATATATATATATATATATATATATATATATATATATATATATATATACGTGTGTGTGTGAGTGTGTGCGTGTGTGTGTGCGCACACTTTTCCTTGCTGCAGTGTAGCACTGTGGAAACAGGAGACAGGAGTGCTGTGTTGCATCAGTGTGTCATGATAATTACAGTCCAGCACTAAATGGACTAAGTTTTGCATTAAACAAATTCAAGTTTAGGTGTGAAACTCAAATTCATGCAAACATGGTCTGAAAAATTCTTCAGTGAGCCAGAAAATACATTTATACACTGCAAAAAAATATATTGACAAGTAAAAGCATCTTAAATGTGGAAAAATGTCTAATATTTCTCATTAAAGGATTGTTATAAGAATACTGTAAGATTATGCAACCTATTGCTTCTTTTAAGCAATAGGCCACCTCAGAAAAAGCAGCATCTGTGTGTGTCTGGGCAGTGAAGTGTTGTTTAAAATACACATAAACATTTGTATAAAAAACAAATAAGTAAATTATACATCAATCTTTCATTAAATTAAATCAAGTGTGCTGTTGATGCCATTGAACTAATCCATGCGATGGTGGGAGAGTAGCTAAAAATCAGGAAACAAACCCGTGTTCTTCTAACTGTCTTCTTTCAACCAAAATATTTAACTCAAGACACTTGACACTTCTTAATGACGTGAAACTTTTTTTTACTTTTTACTGTATTTATGTTACATAGTATCTATATAGGTAATAAATATACCTACTGCTGAGATCGATAGGCCATTTCACACCATAGCACGAATAAATAACATGAAAAGAAACCTGGATCTCCAGAACTCATTTAGAGTCCTGTTCGTTTAGAGATGCTTACACACAAATCCTTCCGTTTATAAAAAGTTCTAGTTGCTGGATCCATCAGCTTAGTTGTCACCATGTCAGCACCAGATACAACAGTGATTACTCAATTAATTCATGTTGCTTGGGAAAGTTCCCACAAAAACAAACTGAGGATAATTAAAATAATGTCGCATTTTCACCTTCCGACAATTTGTGTTAGTAGTGCAATATACCATTAGTTATACATGTGTTGTTATGAATAAATTTATTGTTCAAGTAAATCACAGAAACAAATTATGCTTAAGAGTTTTGCATAGTACTGTATGTCTAGAAATAGGTTCAGTAATCTTACAGTACTGATATAAGGAGAAATAATAAACATATTGACTATAGCTTTCACAACAGTTTACACAAAGGGAACATTTTTGATCAGAAATGTACAAACAGTGTAAATTTACCTAAAGATGTTTTCAAGGTGCATTCACTTTCCCAGTGGAAATATCTCTGTATAAGTTATGCATCGATACCTTTTTTCAGACCAAATAGTCTGATACCATAAGTAACGTCAGTAACCTACTTAAAATTAAGTAGTGTTTAGTGTAAATGAGGACAGCCTTAACTGCTAAATCATACAAATCTAGGTGATTTAGCTGCATTATTTAGTGATGCTACATTAGTTAGCTTGGCTTGAATAGCACGTATGTCTGGCAGGAATTTGCCAAGGCAGAGTCTTTAAAGTGACCAACAACTTTGTGTGGAACTGTGAAAGAATCAGTTAACACTTCTGTGTGTGTGAGCAGAGCCTCCTTCACTACATTTGTTCAATAGCACAGCAGCATACACTCGGCTTACATCACATGGTATCAGTATTAGTATTAATATCAATATACTGTCCCATTGTCCTGTCTGATTTATTTATTCACCTCAGACTAATTGCACAAGCGGAAATGTGCACAACAGCACATTTCATACTATTATTTTATAACTTATTACTCTACAACTGTGCATGGGAATAGTGTATGGCGTATATGTGTATATTCAGTCTTATTGAGTATATTGAGTCTGTGTGTGTGTGTGTGTGTGTGTGTGTATATATATATATATATATATTTTTTTTTTTTTTTAGATACTTATTTGTATTTATACAGTGGTGGACAGTAATAAAGTAAATGTAATTTGTTACTGTACTTCGTGTAGTTTTTTCATGTATCTGTACTTTACTGAAGTTTTTTTCATTTTGGGTGACTTTTTACTTTCACTCTGCTACATTTCAAAGTCTAATATCTGACTTTTCCTCCGCTACATTTTGTGAAATCTGTCATTCCTTTTGGTTTCTGTGTGTATAAAAACATAAACATGTCAAATTGAAAGAAGCTCAAAGCAAGAACACCAATCAGGGCACAGCGGTCACTTTGTTTTGGGCTTGATTTGACCTGTTGGACACACTGACCCAGTGCACGCACACGGTTCAACTTCAGTGCAACAGCGTAAAGTTTTCTTAAATAAATAATGGAAGAAACTCCTGACTCTAACCAAACTTTGTGTAAATAGATATGCACATATGCAGTTGTGACTGATGTGTGTTTTCGCTGAATTTATACAAACACTAAAAAAGTAAATTTGTTTTTGCTAGTTTATGTTTATCAACAGAGACCTACAGATCAATATAGTAAAGTTTGTGTTAAATTTTAACTTCTTTAAATTTATAGCGAGAGTCTTTTTATAAAAATGATAACAGGACATTAGAGCCATGATTAACCTTTGAGTACTTTCACTTTCAATACTTAAGTACATTTGAAGTCAAATATTTTCTATCTCTACTCAACTCAAGTGATTTGTGTACTTGTGTACACGCACCTAAGACTTTCACTCACTTTTCACCTGTGTAAATGTGATGTGACAATAAACTTGATTTGTTTTTAATTTTACAAGTAATTGGCCACAGTATCAAAATGATACCAGTGTAGGTATTGATCCAGCCTTAATTTCTGTCTTCTTCTAATCTAACTTTTTAAAAGAAAAATAGCACAAAAAAAAAACGTAGAAAGCCTGGAGTGAAGACTGGGTATATGAAGTCAATGTGACTAAAAATATATAACGTCAATTGAATATGTTGCAATTTTGTTCCTTAACGTAAAGGTGCTGAAGACCCTTTAGGATACCACACCAGTGTCAAGTTAGTACCTTTTATCTGAGGGAGGAGAGTAAAACAGAATTTTATTATATGTTTTCAAGCAACGTATGTCTCCAGAAAGAAAGAGGAGGACTCTTTTAGAAGGCAGTGTTGTGCTGTGGATGAGTGAAGTATTTCTCCAGAGATTTAGCATTTATTGACAGGTCTATCCTTCAGACTCGCTTTTGAGCAGCTTTGCCGGGGAGACTGGCCTTCTCAATCGGTCTCATTCTAAGTGGGGTTAATCTTCCCTCTGTAGAGCTGTAGGAAGCTGTGGCCATTGGCAGTTCTGGCAGATCTGAGTTCCAGATCTTCTCACTCACTGAGTCACGCATTACTTAACTCCTCAATTCAGTGTGGAAAAAATTGTGCTTGCCTTTCTTCAGTTTCAGGCTCACTGTGTGAAGTTTATTTGATTTCTTTCTTAGTGAAGAACGTGTTTGGAAAGTAGGGACTCTTTAGTTGAGTGTAACTTCAGAATCATTGTGAAATGATCTTGTTATTCAGTACGTAAATTGAAATTTATTCTCAAGACCCAGCAGCAGCTCCTCATATGGGGTTAATGGTGTTTATTAGTTGCATAATTAATTACGTTTGATTCACTTTTTGTGTAGACAGGTTTGAATTTGCCTTTCTGACCGTTAGTTATAAGTTAATTTACTTATTTTTCAGTGTCAGGACAAACAGGAAATTGCAAAAAAGCAATTTTTTTGTGTCCACTTTTGCCTGTATTACAGGTTTATTACAGTGTAGATCGTGTTCTGGAGACTTTCAGTTTTTCAAAGAACTCTTCAGGGATATTTTTCCACACCCTCCTTGGTGCTCCTATTCATCTAGGAGACATTGTAAAAGCTGGAAATGAAAGCTACCCCTTAATTCTCTCCTTCCTGAGGGGCAGCAGATGTGTTCTGATTTGAAAGGTCATGCTCATGAGTCTGAATATGAGGCAACAGGAGTGGGTTTAGCAGACTTACCTGAGATGTTTATTTTCTGGTTCTTTTTCTAATGAAGTGTAATCTGTAATTGCAAAGGATTATCAGGGTCTAATGCAGACTGGCCCATTTGGCTGGTTGCTACATATATATATATATATATATATATATATATATATAAATGACAAATGTATATGATAAAATAATACAACAGCTAAACTGGTCAGCTCTCTAAGACTCTCTCTTTCAACCATTGGACAATATTAAAGAGGACTGGTGGGAAGTCTGGTGGTATACTGAAATTTTATAGATCAGTACAGACTGTTTTCTCTCTCTCTCTCTCTCTCTCTCTCTCTCTCTCTCTCTCTCTCTCTCTCTCTCTTTCTCTCTCTGTTAGTCATGAGGGATTTTGGACTGGGAGCTTAAGCACAAGGTTTTTGCATAAATTGTACTTGCGTTTCTGAGTCATTTTATGCTCTTGGGCAAATCGAGAACAACAGTGCGCTAAACAATCAGCTTTGGAGCTCTGAGCGCATTTAAAACATTTTCACTTTTCATCCATAACATTATGGACATCCTCATTCTTTTTAGTCAGCTAGAGATTAAGGCTTGGTGGAAGTGCACATTCGTAGTTATGTAAGAGTGTTGTAATGCTCTGTAATGCTGCTCTGATTTTGGATTAATTAGCACTTTCTTAATCCACGCTTCTGTTTTTATAAGGGCAATCAGAAATGTATGCACATGCTGCTTTACATTCTAATATGTTGTGCTGTTATACAGTACTGTGCACTCTATTGTCCTATGTGTTGCGTAATTACTCTTCTTGCACCTCGAAGCGAGTGAGACAAGCTTTTCATTATGGTGTACATGTGGGCATATGCATAATGAAAACAACATTAAATATAATAGTTATCTCCACATGACCATTCTGCCTTTTGATTTAATGAGCATAATTTCCATTCAGTTAAGCATAATGTGTTTCATATACCATTGTGTGTTCTGTAGCGGTAACTCACACTACACATTGCCTGTCATATATTGGCAAAACCTATGATTTATGTGCTCGCGATGTACGTAAACGCTCGGTATGATTGACTGCTGCGGCGTTGGTGCTCATACTGCACGTGAAACACTTTGATGTGATGTTCCGTCTCCTTCCAATAAAGCTGTTTAATTGAAAATAACACCCTGTGTGCCCTAACTTGCAAACAGCTTTGCTAACTTGGTAACAGCCTTGCCACACTGTGTTCTGAAACTAAAACCAGATGTGCCTTTATAGGACAATATGGTCTCTCTAAGATCTATTTTGCAAAAACAATTTTAAAAATGTTTGTATTAAATTTTAAACCTCAAAATTAGGGGTGTGCACAGATTCCTGAGTACTTGGTTAACCTTTCAAGATGCCACTATTCGAATACTGAGATCACTATTCACATATTTTTACGTTTCATCATAAGAAGATGAAGGAAATATACCAGCCAACAATTCAGTAAGGGCTTTTTCACACTCGGGCCGTTTCAGCATCTGAAGCGGGCTCAGACCACTGAGTCATGGTTTCTTTTGCATATTTGAACAGGCCAAACGAACCCAGACCCCTCTAAACAGCCCCAAAAACGAACCGAATGAACAGTAAAATCACGCGGGCCCTCACATTCTGTGGCAGTAACTCACACTACACATTGCGCATCATATATGGGCAAAACCTATGATTTGTGTGCTCACGCTGTACAAAAATTCTTGGTCTGATTGCTGCGACGTTGGTGCTCACACTGCACGTGAAACGCATGTGAGGCTCCGTCTCCTTCTCAAGGTGGTCTCCGTTCGGTTCGTTTGTAGTTCATTTTGTGTTTTGATTAATTTGTGCATTGTGGAAACAAAAACGGCCACAGTCTGCTTCAGCTTTGCTTTATGGTGAAGACCTCGAGGCTCAGCGCACACATAGCCACAGTCTTCAGCACTTCATCAGGTAAAACAGGCCAAGGACAATTATAAGGTTCTTCTCAGGCTAAAGTCTCTGGTCTAAGACAGACAGCAGCAATGACATAGTGTTAAAGGCTCGAACTGGGCATGTAACGCAATTTTCAGATGCTTTCACACTGACCGCTGCATGAATGAAAATTTGCCAGGTGGAGCTCAGTAAGGAGCACAGCAGAAAACGGAGCCCACCACGGCAGACCCGCAGGGCCATTTTTCCAATTTTGCGCGATGCACTTCAGCCAATCGTTTCAGCGCGGCCAATAGGAGGAGAGCAGCAGGTGGGTCTGGTGAGAGAGAGTAAGATTCGAGAGAGTAAATATAGCACAGCTTTTTGCTAACCAAATTAACTACTCTAGCTGATGTTAATTAGGTCTAGAAGCATTATAAATATGTTGTTTTCTGACTAATATGTTGGCACTGAGGAGAAAAGACCTCATGTTAAAAGAATCCTCATCAGCATCAAGTGTTGCACCAGTCAGCTGTAGTATCAGCTCAAATCTGAATAGAACATCCAGCATGAAAACTCTTTAGAACTAGCTTTTTTTAACTGCTCTTTTGAATGATATGTCATCAAATGTATTCTACAGCTTACTGGTAAATATTTTTGCTACTGATTTTTTAGCTTCTTAACACCAGAGCCATCACATAAAATACTAAGCCTCCAAACAAAGCTTTTTTACTCCTAACCCGGGTGGGTTGTGATTCTGTGTGATTTCGAGAGAGCGACCAAAATTTCTTACATCAGACATCCATCCCTGCCCGTCTCCGTCCATCTCAGTTGGGAAAGTTAATCGGACATCGCTTCCCATGTCACACAGAACAAGAAATGACAGCAGATTCAGCTGAAATTTGTTCCCATCCTGTTGTGTGGTGCCACTAAATTGGGCTTAATAACAGGCTAAACTCTGGCTTGTATTCCAGCTCAAAACATATCCAAATGTCCAGGTGTTTGAAGCATATCCCAACATTGCTCTTGAATATACGTCTTTTTACTTTTTCCTCTGTTTGCGAGGGCCTGTTCTGACAGCAGTCTAAAGGCTAAAGCTTGAAACCAAAAGCTCTTCACATGTGAACCCCCGCAGTCGGCCTGCTGCTGGCCTCCCTCAGGAGCAGTTAAGTGTTTTAGTACATTTTCGCTGCTGTGTGGAGAACCTCTCTTGACATGGCCAAGACTGGTGACTCACAAATCAGAATTTCTCCAGAGCTCTTGTCTCAATAAGCATGAGAGAGATAGAGAAAGAGAGAGAGAGTGTGAGAGATAATGTCTGTATTGATCTCTGTATAAGGTTTCTCCATAGGGCCAGACTCAGACTGGTCCACCATACCTTTTCATGTGCTGCATTGTCCCAGCACTCTTTATGTTGTCCTATTTGCTTTAATTTACACTGATATTTCTTATAGGGCCCTTTTAGTGTATTAGTGTAAGGATATTTGTGTTTCTGGTTGATCCCAGGCTGTCGGACTACCCCCTGCTGCTTCATCCACTCGTTTTATTGGCTCTGTTTAAGGCATTCATTTCTAGAAGCTTCTGTATGTTGGCTGGAGCCGTTATTACATGCCAAGTCAAACATGAAATTCAAACATGCTAAATCAATGATACAAAGGACTGGTCATACAGTCAGAGATCTTGGATGTGCCTTTGTTTTTGAAGAAATTCTAATGTCAGGTATCTAAGGGTCACATCCTGTTCTTTATATTCTGAAAACCACAGAAAGTGATGGTAAAATATGAACTGATTGCAAGGTGTTGTTTCCCCGGTTGCGAAAAAATCACAACCTGTTATGGAGCGCCAGAAATTGCTCCTGTTGTGACACAGATTCTGGTTTCATTGGAATAGACCAATTATCTCTAAGCTGTTATTTACACACCCACTCCTCAATGGATGCGTATTACTGCCCAAAACTGCTCCCATGGTTTGCTAGTAAGGGTAGAACACGAATATGAGAGAAGAGAGGCGATGCTGAATGTGCTGTTTCTGACAGGTCTTTGCACCAACTATCAGAAGACGGTACCAGGAACAAGTGAATATTGATATATGATGATAAAATTGCACCCATTGCAGTTAGCTCAGCGCATTTTCCACGAGAGAAAGAGTGCTGAGCTCACCAGTAAACTGCTCTCGAGGCAAAGAGCAGTTTCAACAATGTTAAAACTGCAACGACTATATAATAAAATTCTCTAAATTTGACCATAAAATATTAGGATACTGTAAATCCATTAGAATGGCTGCCCCACCTTAATATCTAGCAGAGAAATATTGTGTAGAGAAATCCTGCAGATTAATGAATAGCATAAATAAAATGATATCAGTTCCTTAATAATTGCCATATATAAACAATAGCAACTTCTAGTTGTAAACTAGTTCTTAGTAAAAAGAATTAGAACATGAATTACTTTCTTGAAGGCTGAAAAAGCACAGAGCCTTAAGACAGTCAGATGGCCACAGCTGTGGAAAAGGCTCCTAATAAAGGTGAATATATGACAATTAAACCGACTAAATGCAAGTAACTAAATTAAATCTTAACTGTTCAAATGTGAGACAGCTATGCCAGTTTTTATCTAACGTCGCAGCCCAAATAGGTTTCCTACTACTTTACTATCTGTTTAGCATGCTCGCAGCACTTTTTTCCCAGATTAAAAGTAATGTGAAAACTAGCTGTAGGAAATTTATTCAGACTGCACCTGGCATAAAGATAACATTGCGCTGAGTTTTGTGTGCACTTTGATGGAAAGCAGCATTTGTGCATAAATATAGTCACTTAGCTGCTCACTGACAAGAATGCTTTGTTATTTTTTAGGAAGCCGTTTAAAAAGACACTGTTTCCTCTGCTCTCTTGCACTGCTGATCACATCAAAACAGCACAGCAACCTGTTCAGTGATGCCAGACTGTGTGTGATCCCACTAAATAGTATTTTATGCTACTTTCTATGAACGTTTTTCAGTATTCAGTAATATTTTATTTAAAAAAAACAATCAAAAGAAAGAAAATATATTAATGCCATTTTTAAAAAATCTGCTTTTTTCAATCATTAAGGTGAAATGAGTTGCTGTCAGTTGCCTTCACATGGAAACAAATGAATCTTCTAGATAATATTATATTTAATTGTATTTATGTTATAATTACTAATTGAGTATGTGTATAGATACGTGTACATATATGCATATATATGTATACACTATATTTCCAAAAGTATTCGCTCGTCTTCACATGCATATGAACTTGAGTGACATTCTTAATCTGTAGGGTTTAATATGATGTTGACCAACGCTTTGCAGCTATAACAGCTTCAGCTCTTCTGGGAAGGCTTTCCACAAGGTTTTTGACCGTTCTTCCAGAAGTGCATTTGTGAGGTCAGACACTGATGTTGGACAAGAAGGCCTGGCTCTCATTCTCCGCTCTAAATCATCCCAAAGGTGTTCTGTCGAGTTGAGGTCAGGATTCTGTGCAGGCCAGTCAAGTTCTTCCACACCAAACTCGCTCATCTGTGTCTTTATGGACCTGCTTTGTGCACTGGTGCGCAGTCATGTTGGAACAGGAAGGGGCCGTCCTCAAACTGTTCCCACGAAGTTGGGAGCAAGAGACTAAAATGTAACAAGAAAAAGAAAAGTCCAAAAAGAAAATTCCAAAAAGAAAAAGAAGTCTAAAAAGAAGTCCAAAATCTCTTGGTCTGTTGAAGCATTAAGGGGCCGAACCCAACTCCTGAAAAACAACCCCACTTTATAATCCCCCTTCACCAGACTTTACACTTGGCACAATGCAGACTCATCCATTGGATTGCCAGATGTAGAAGTGTGATTCGTCACTTCAGAGAACACATCTCCACTGCTCTAGAGTCCAGTGGCGGCACTTTACACCACTGGATGCAGCTGCTCAGCCGTGGAAACTCATTCCATGAAGCTCTCTATGCTGTTCTTGAGCTAATCTTAAGGCCACATGAAGTTTGGAGGTCTGTAGTGACTGACTCTGCAGAAAGTTGGTGACCTCTGCACACTATGCACCGCAGCATCTGCTGACCCCGCTCTGTCATTTTACATGGTCGACCACTTCGTGGTTGAGTTGCTGTCGTTCCCAATCGCTTCCACTTTGTTATAATACCACTGACAGTTGACTGTGGAATATTTAGCAGTGAGGAAATTTCAGGACTGGGCTTGTTGCACAGGTGGTGTCTGATCACGCTACCACGCTGGAATTCACTGAGCTCCTGAGAGCGACCCATTCTTTCACTAATGTCTGTAGAAGCAGTCTGCAGGCCTGGGTGCTTGGTTTAATAAACCTGTGGCCATGGGAGTGATTGGAACCCCTGAATTCAATTGATCGGATTTGTGACTGAATACTTTTGGCAATAAAGTGTTTATGCACATATAAATACACACACATCATATATTAGATCTGACATGTTTATATATATATATATATATATATATATATATATATATATATATATAATCAGGTATATATATTAGATTGCTAAATTAGTAAGTGAATCATTTCAAATTGTAAATCAGATTGATAGATTTATATGTTTATAAAGCGGGCCAAATTGTTGAATCTTGTAATATGTAATAATTTGAGGTAATTGACAAGTCTAGTTTGCTATATGGCATATATGTATATGTCTATTTTGTATTTTAATATTCTAGAAGGCTCATACACTGCACAGTTTTGTGTTTTCTCTGCTGTCACAGAAGTGAATCAAGCCTTTAGTGAAGTATAAAGCCTGTTGTAAGGTGAATCAGGAACAAATGAAACATGCGCAGAGGTTATACAGAGTTGCATGCAGTCTTTTATAGAAACTAATGGTAGCATCACTTCATAACATTTGCAGGTATTATTGGAATGGGATTAAAACTTGTTTGTGTGATGTTGATCCTCATAATCTGTTATGCGAGGTGAGGAAGTTTCAACTTTGCAATTACACCACTACCCCTTGTAACTCAGTTCCAATGGGTTAGGGTGACACTCAAAAACAAGGGGTGGTGGTTGAAATCTTGCCCTACGAAATTTGACAACCCTCAAAAAACCCCAAAAAAACAAACAAACAAAAAAAAACATACATTACTTCATTAACAGCTACTAGTGCCTCTCTGTAGGTGACCCATCCCATCTTCAGTGATAGCAGAGAAAGGAAAGGTTCAGCAACCTCGCTGCTAGGCTTTAGTTACATTTAGGGCATCATATGGTTTCAAAGAGGGGGATAGGACAATTATTTATTATCACTCAACGCTAATTCTTCACTAGCTTCTTGTTTGAATTTTCCTGTTCCTCCTTCAATGGTGCAGCAGTTCACTTCAGGTATCAGAACTGCTGGACTATCTAATGTGGAACGGGAAAATTAGCTAGCTAGCTACCGAGACATTAGGATGCTATTAACCATTTTTATGGTTGATACGAAGAAAACAACCATAATGCATTAAACTAAGAAAATACAATGATTATCATATTTTAATACTCACATTTGTAGGTCTCTTTGGTCTCTTGCTCAGCCATCTTGCCGATTTTTCTTTTTTTTCTGATAACACTTTTTGTTTGGAGTGTGCCTCTGAAAAACCTCCGTCTGGAGGGCCATGTAAGCCCTAACACTTCACCCTACCCCTCTATCTCAACAAAAATTGGGACACCCTACCGCTAGACGTGAACGCCCAAAACAGAGGGCTAAAGGCTACATGGTAGGGGCAAGGGGTGAAATGGGATTGAGTTTTATAATGCAGCATTGGTCATTGGCAACAGTTCCCAAGGCAGGCAGAAGTAATATCTATATATAATGTCTTTAGCATGGTAACCTCTGATGCATAGTGCTATATTTCTCTTATTGTACTCAGGGGGTGTCAGTATCCCAAGCTTCATATCAAACTAATACTCTCAGATGGAACACCATGTTCTATTCAGATGCTGTCCTGATCAGAGAAATGGCTAATGAATATGTATTCTGCAGGTGCAGTGTCTTCTAAATCAGCATGTGCTGTTCAAAAGGGCAGAGACACCCAGAAAAAAAGCAATTTCTGTCAAATGCAAAATGTTAAGGATTTAAGGAATGAGACGAAAAAAAACCTTAAAGCTAAATTTTACTGATTTACTGCCGTGATTACCATGGACTAAATATCAGGAGCCTTCATACATAGCCATAATATCAGACTCACCAGCACTGCAAAGTTGTCTCTGGAAGAAGTGCAAAAATAAAAGACTAATGCCATCGACCCTGAGGCGAGGGAAGTCACAGCAGCAGCTCGCAGCAGTTGGAAGCAAGCCATCCATGCAGACATTAGCAGGAGTGCACAGAGGAGGTGTGAGGTTTGAGAAGAGATGAGGAAGCGCAGGCATCACAGTCAGACTCTTTCACATGTGACACCTGCAGCAGGCCTGCTTCTCCAGACTTATGGCAATAGCAGGCACTGCCGTTTAAAACTGACTCACCACGGTGCAAAATTCCATTCGTTCCTTAGATAGAAGGAAGCCAACATGTTGATATGTAGTAGGGCTGGCCTGAGAAATTCAAAGACTTGAGCATTGGTCTTCATTCATGTTTTTAGTATTTTAAAGCTTCCATTCCATTCCACCAGTATTCCTGAACACTCTTAACAAAACATTTTATCATAAATGTACATCAAAATCTAATTTACATGTTGATTTTATTTGGAAGGTGACTACCACCTCTTTAATATGAACACAAACAAGGGGGGAAATTGTAATATCTCATCAAATATAATTTCTACACATGATGAATAGAGATAAAGAATGAACGGACTACAACAATAATGTTCCCTCTATCACTTTGTAAGCCCCTCCTTCTTTTGCTTTAAGAAATAGCAAACAAAGGGTCTTTGTTTATTGAAAGGGTCACTTGGAACCTGCTGCAGAGCTGAGAGATGGAGACAGAGATAGCAGTCTAGCCAATTATTTTAGCTGATTACGTTATGAACAGCCGTAAATCCAAACAAATGTAGTCTAAAACACTGAAATATCTCTCTGTACTCTTAATCCTAAATGAGATTTATGTCATCAAATTCATTTCACTAGCAATGGAATTTAATTTGAACCACTATGGTCCTCATTCTCCAGTATATTCCTAAGTTTTTTCTTAAATTAGTTGTTGAGAAAGGTCCTAAAAAAAGTCTACATCAAATTCATGATGTGTTCTTAAAATGCGGAACCTTTGCACTTTTGAGTGTGTGTAGATTGCGTTCTCACCTTAGAACAAATCCCAAATAAGAAAACATTGTTGGATGTCAGAATCTTCACAAAAACTGAGTGAGTGGGTTTTAAGGAGACATTTTTCTATGAATGTCATGTTTGTAAGCATCTATAATAACATTTATAACATGTTATAATGTATTTATAAGGCATTAGAAACATGGTTATAAATATTTATAAAACTTATTACTCTGAATTACACTTAATAGCCATGTTTATTATACATTATGAATTGTTGATATAATGATATAGTCAGTGCCAAAGAAGTCAGACAAATACAAAGTTTATTTTACGCGCTGATATTTACAATATTAGTTAGGGCTGAATATTCAGATGCTCCAAACAGGCTGTCCAGTCTAGAGTTACTGCTACAATGTGCTTTTCTTACCCAGCGTCTCACTTTAAACGTTACATTACATCACAGCAAACCCAAGTACCCATTAGCCCCTTCCCTGAACCCCCTCCAATATCACATTGAGCATGAAGACACTGTGGAGTGAAAGCCTGGAGAGGGAGAGGCGAGATAGTAGAGTGCTGTCATTTGTTCCCTCACTGGTTCTAACGTCTTCACTCTCTAACATCACTACATTACACTATAGTACAGTAATGCTAATCTTTGCTAGTGTTCTATTGGATATGCAGTGTTGAGTTAGTGCCAAGCTAACGGTGGTGTACATTAACTTTCCCACATTGGGTAAAACACTGATGGCAGCAAGTAAATACTTCAACTTCCACTCTTAACACTGGAGGAGGCCTACAAGTACAGTATGCTTCACTTTATTTAGAGCGGACAAATACTTATGAGCTTTTACAATTTGTTATAAGCAGTACTTATAATGCGTCATGTTAACAATTCATAATGCATGGTAAGCATGGCTATAATGTGTAATGCATTTTTATGATGCCTTATGAATGCATTATAACATGTTATGAATGTGTTTCAAGCCACTGGCTTGCTCATGGGGGCTTGGACCCAGATATTTCTTTTCTTTTCTTTTTGTGATACTGATTGTTCTGTAAAGCTGCTTTGTTACAATACCTGTTGTAAAAAGCGCTATATAAAAAAACTTTGCTTGCTTGTTTATAAACTTATAAACGTGGCATTCATAGAAAGTGTTACTGAAATTACTTCTTGAAACTGTCGGTTTCGGTGACAGTGAATTAAGGCCTGGAATTGGAGCTTGGCTTCATATAAACCAGTTAACCAGTTAAACTGACAGTGAAAACATATTGCAAAGATCTCATGGCATATTTAGGACATCCATTTTAAAAATAGATTTTTTTATTAAATTTAAAAAAAATTAATTATGATTATGAAATAAATATAGTTTTAGGAGTGGTATTGAGAACAAATACTTCAGTTCAGAAAAACTAAGTAACATATACGACTCTTTATAAATTGATTTAGTATAAATAAAACTATGGATGCCTGATTGGAATTGACTAAGGTTTGGCTACTAAAGAGCAAAAAAGTATTATTTAAATGATGACCTGGAAATAAAAGACCTGGAAATTTGCTAGTATGTTGAATGTGTCCATGCAGTGTGAGCTTGAGATTAAAAACCAAGGGTTCAGAAAGACTGGCCCTCAAGACGGCCTCTTTTTTTTTCGATATTCCCGGGACATTCATGAATGAAATTAATTTCCTTGGACTAGTTCCCATTCTGTGGACTCATTCTTGCTCCTGGGATTGTCGTTGGACATTAGCTCGTCCCAGACGATTCTAATTTTGGACTGTACAGGTTATAGTTTGTGCACTACAGGTGGCCCAAATGATCATAAAAGGAGGACTAAGAACCAGTCCGTCGAACAGTGTTGATTAATGGAAAAGCACTGCTCTGATTTTGTGTGTGCACATTTGGTGGAGATTGAGATCCTTCCAGCTGCTTTGAGTCATACTTGGCTCCAAGTCTTTTTTGGAAGCACAGCTCAAAGCTCAAGCTTTAGGACGGCACTGTAGGGAGAGGAGTCTGAACGTCACTCACAGCTTTATTACTATTCAGTCCACATGTGCAGACACACAGGGGCAGGAGCCTGGAGCTAAAAATAGCCCCAGTCTTCATAAAAAGCTTTCAAATTTGGTGTTTTCACGTGCATTCTCCCGTGCCCTTGCTGGCGCCTGTCTCCCAGGAGGTTCCTGTTCTCCGTGAGGTGACGAGGAACTGGCGAGGTGCGATATCTCATCATGTGGAATGGTAGCAGAGAGCGGAGAGTGCAGTATTTGGAGAGAAGAGTTTGAGGAAAGGTCTGTCTCCCAGAGTTCAACCATTGCAGTGAGTTCAGTAAGTTGTAGAGGCACATTTCTCAGGCACTTTTGTTCTGTTGCTGATTCTGGCAGTATGAACAGGCTGCACTCTTAGGCTCAAACCCGTTTCACCCCTACCACTTAGCCTTTTCCCCCTTCCTTTGCACGTTCACGCTTAGGGGTAGGGTGTCCTGATTTTTTTGTAGATAGTGGGGTAAGGTGAAGTGTAAGGGCTAAATGGCCCTCTAGACAGGTTTTTCAGAAGTACACTCCAAACAGTGTTACTAGAAAAATAAAAAGGCAAGATGGCTGAGCAAGCGACCAAATAAACCTGCAAATGTGAGAACGTAAAAACGTTATGATAAAAATTGTACTATCTCAGTTTAATGCTGTTTCAGCATATTCGAACAAGAAGCTGGTGAATAGCTGACTTCAGCTAGAGCAAGAATTCGGGATAGGCGATAATAAATATTTGTCGTATCCCACCTCTTTTAAAGGCATATGATGCCCTAAATGTAATTAAAGCCCAGCAGTGAGGAGCTGAACTTTACCCTCCTCTACTTTCACTGCAGACTGGCAGGGTCGCCTACAGAGCAGCGCCAGTAGCTGTTAATGAAGTAATGTTCTTTTTATTTGAGGTTTGTCCCATTTTGTAGGGAAGATTTCCTCCACCACCCCTCATAACTCAGTTCAAAGGGGCAAGATGACAAGGAATAGGGGTAAAAATAAGGAATGGGAGAATGGCGCTGCTCTATCCCTAATCCCTAATCCCTCACACACAAATTGTAAACTGATAGTCTGGTAAACAACAGACTGCTTTGGCACAGTTTGTGAGACAATTTGAGGTCACAGTACCGATCTTTAACTTCAGTTGTAGTACAAATAGTTTTCTGCTGCTTCCAAAATGCAGTCTAGTTAACATGGTCTCAGTTGTGTTTTGTACTATGAGTAAAGGAGAACACGCTGGTGAGAGGATCTGTGGGGAAATTATTCACTGCACCAGATCTTAAAGCCAGTGTAGCTGAGTTTTGAGCACTGATCACACCCCCACGATGCTTAAGAAGAAGCAGTTCCTTCTGCTTTACTGCTCTCACTGGTGCTCAGACAGAGCCAGCAACCAGCTCAGGGTTGCCAGATTGGGCTGGATCCCAGAAGATGGAGGCAACTTGTTATGAAAACAATTATTTATCAGTGATATATTCTATTTATGCTTTATTTATTTAGTTAAAAAGCAAAATACATAGAATATATGTAATGATAAAATTCATGATAACAATAATATTAGTAGCATTATTATTAATAATAATAATAATTATACTTACAGCAATAATAGTAATTAGAAGAAGAATTAGAAGATATCAAATTTGTCCCATTCAGTTATTATAGTGAAACATGTCTTGAGCTTTTCTTATTCTTATAGAATATTCAAAAGGTCAAGGTAGTTTTCTATTAAATATTCAAAAATGAAATGATTTGATAGCTGCAGCCCTAATGGTTTCCACGGTTTGCTTCTTTAGTTTTGCACTGGAGCAAACAATGCCTGTGCAAAACAAAACATATCTAGGCTAACGGGCTACATTTGCACTATAGTTGGTAAAATTAGGCACATTTGATTTTTACCAAACTGTCAGTTCAAGTTCATTGGGGTACTCTTTCAGGTACTTTGGAATGGGCCTACACTCTTTGTCTTTGCGCTAATACACCTGCTATACTAATGTAGTATTAACTGCTGACCCCTTTGTGACATTGGGGTAAATTTGAATGTGTGCAGTCTGAGGGGGTTCACATTTATAGACATTTGTGATTTCTTTGCTTTAACTCACCTGATTAATCAAGCAAATAGTCAAATCCTTGATGAATACATTTTGGCAGAGCTGGGCAAATGTTAAACTGTGCGTAATTGGAGTTTGACACCTGTGGTTTTGTGGATTCCGGTAAATCTGTTCAGTCTGGCTGCGGCGAGATTTTTAGATTGTCAGTAGGATTTGTGGACTCAAACAGCAACACTGCTGACGATCATGCGGCTGTTTTGTTTCAGTATGTTTGTCGCGCAAGTGTGTGTGTGTGTGTGTGTGTGTACGTGTGTGTGTGCGTGCGCGCGCGCATGAGTGTGTGCATGTGTGGCAGAGAGCTGCAGGTGGGTGGTGAGATCCTCGTTCCGTGGAATCTTATTCCACCAGAGCTGAGTCAGAGCACCCACTTTACTCCCACACACACACACTCACACACACATACATGCTTGCACACACACTCACACACACAGACGGTGCTCTGAGAGAAAGAGAGGGTGGGAGAGATGTTTGTATTTATCCTTATATCCCTTTCTTAGTCCTCAGAATCTGGGCTGAGCATTTGTGTTGCCCAGCAGGTTGCATAATGCCAGTTACAAGTGGCAGATGACCAATAACTCCATGTTGCTTTGAGGCAGTGCTGTTGGCTTCTCAGACTGGCTTTATAAAGTGGGACCTTCATGCAACTTTAGTTTGTTTGAAACTTACATGAAGCTAAATTTCGCTTAAGTTTTGAAGTATGAAGCATCTTGCAAGTTATTTGCAACTCATCTGCAACAGATGCATCCATCTCAGCCATCTTAACCTGCTAGCCACAATGCTGATAACGCATCACCTGATCACCCAAGTCACAGGATTTCAAATGACTGATTTTGCCAGATCTGTTGACAAAGAATTGAACAGTTTATCGGTCTTGCAGGGGCTGGCATGATCTTATAATGCGAATGCATGTTTGTAGACAACCTGTCAAACGTTGTGCTGGGTTGTGGCCAAAAACAAATTCCTCTAATTTGAGACCTTTTAAAGTCCGTAGTACATTATAAGTCAAGCCATTTATTTATTTATTTGTTTATTTTTGGAGGCGTCCACCTTCACAAATTGTTGGATTGGTTGAGAAATTTGTTCCCACCCTTCCTGATTACCTTTATGCAGGTTTGGCAGTTTTCAGTCATCTGAGGCGCTACAGCAAAGCAAAGCAAACAACAGCTGTTTAACATGCTGCTTGTGTCATTACTTCTTAATATAACCTTTGTCGCCAGTCGCTAATAGCCAAAAGGATATGATGTGTCAATAAATACAAGCTAAATTGGCTGATGTGCCAAACTAGTGGAGCAACTAAATGTGGAAATTAAGTTGCACGCAACTCTTAACATGCAGCTACTTTCATGAATCGTAATGCCAGCCTTATGCAACTCCTATTAGAATAAACTGCAGAGCTGTCATTTTGAGCTGTATTTGCCTGTTTTTGAATGTTAATTGCATGTTTTGCGGTCACAAGGCTTATTTTGTGCGGCACCTGTGCTTATATATACTAGGCTAGAGTAAGTTTTCAGTGTGTATTAGGGATGTAACAATACACTGTATTAAACATCCAGTACATCCATTCATTACCTTCAGTCATTGTATCGTATCGTATTGTATAGCCTATCGTGACTAACATGTTAGCTTGTGGCTAGTGTGTTAGCTAGGGGCTGACATATATCTTGTGACTACAGCATTAGGTTAGAACACTATAAAAAATATAAAAAAAGTCTGATAACATTTTTGTAAAATGGTGAGTGCTCTAATTACGTAAGGCACACTGTAGTCACACTTTATTGTTGCAGTATCCAAAAATGCATTGAATTGAGGCAGCACTACCATAGCCATGCAGCATCATTTCACTCCTAGTATATATTTGCTCATTTATAGTAAAGGACAGCAGTTAATTCGCATTATTATGCAGAATAAGGCTGCCACGATTAGTCGATGTAACGATGTCAAGGCTGAAAGTGCATGAATATGAATTTACCTTTTTGAAATACTTGAATTCAGTTAATAAAAACCTTTCTTCAGTACCCCTGTGTAAATGCCGCATGCATGACGTCGGTCGTTTTTGGCTCCGGTCATTGACTGGCTCCGTTCAGTGCTGCAGTTTTAAAAAATCATGACTGCAGCAGAGTCCTACTCAGTTGCGAAAAAAGTTTCCAAAGACACAAGGTGTCGGAAGTATGGGAGTAGGTGGTCTTTATGCTTCGAGTTTCAATGGCGTACAACAGCAGTACTAGCGCGATACATAAGCATGAAGAGAAAACCAAAAAAGGCAAAACAATTGTGAGTGATTTTTTCATGTTTAGCAGGGCGAGCTTTTTGAAATCTGTTTTCCTTGTAACTGTTAAATTCACTCACTATTAAAGCCATAATGTCATCTCCCTGCTTCCTTAGAATTTCCATTGAGTATGTGTTTGAGAAAATGTTTAAGCCACACTCTGGGCTTACTCTAGTGCCTGTGTGCGTGTGTATGTGTGTGTGTGTGTGTGTGCGCACGCACATTGCTCTTGTTGGGATATGCACCTGTAGCGTTCTGAATGGATGGGGAGGGAAGACACCGGGGGCAGGGGTTAAGGTAGAGAGCAGATTTATTCTTTATACACACTTGAAGGGCTGTCACATTAACGTCTCACGGACTCGTTGCGTGTAGCTTCCATAGATACAAAGAAACTTTGATTTCTTTTGGAGCTGCACTACTGATGTAAATAACAAACCCTCTTTTGTTTATTTTTATATATTTTATTTTTGTTTTAAAACCACAGTGTTACATTTTAATATGTTTACATTTTGTTTTACATTAACAGCATTTAGCAGACACTCTTATCCAGAGAAATTGCATTGTTGTCAACTCATAGAAAGTATCTTTGCTAGTACAAATAGGTTAGAGTAAAAGCTGCACCTGAGCTCAGATATTGCAAGATGCCTGATGCCTAGAGAAAAGAAACAGACATAGTGCAGTGCACAACATTTTGATAAGTTTGCTGTTGTCAAAATAAACTGAACTAAAGTGGTCAGTTAGATTTTTGAAGGAAAATGATCAATTTAGTTTAATCGACTCATAGTCAATAGATTGAGCGATTAATGGGGGCCCTGATCCAGAAGCACTGTGAAGATTGTAGTGTGAAAAGAACTGGCTGTTTTTTTTTTCTGTGCTTGCGTGAGTGGGGAGGTGGGGAGTGGGGGGTTGTACATTGTCGCATGGTGCGTGTAGGTGATCTGTTTGTGTTTTCACTCCATTGCGCTGTTATTGGCTGATGATTAACTGATGTGTTGTGTTGAAAGCAAAACACACATCTGTTTTTAGCAGATCCCTAGGTCAAGTTTAACACCAACTTCTCATTACCCTCCTGGCTATGTGTGTGTGTGTGTGTGTGTGTGTGTGTGTGAAGAGGTACATAAAGCACTTCAAAGCCTTGCTGCCTGCTCTGAGTGTATCGGCACCTCCAGCCATGTGGAAAACACTATCCATCTGTCATCCCTGTGTGTGTGTGTGTGTGTGTGCGCGTGTGTGTGCGCGTGTGTGTGTGTGTGTGTGTGTGTGTGTGTGTGTGTGTGTGTGTGTTTGTTTACGTGACCCTTTCTCTTCCCTCTCTGCATATCATGTCTTTCATTTGGAGCACAGAACCATGTGCTCTGATTCTCTGAATATCAGAACAACGCTCTGTCTCTCATGCTGAATATTCAATTACACACTGTACCAAATTGAATATTCAATTATACGTAGTGGCGTCATGAATATTCATACATGTATTCTGCTCTGCTCCCTAAAGCAGATGGATAATTAAATGCAGAGGTGTGAATGAATGGCCAAGTGCATTTATGTGCTGTTTAAGTGTATATACAGTACTGTGCAAAAGACCAAGATCATCCTTCATCTAATTAGTTATTAAATTAGTCATTTTTTAGCAAAACCGCAGAGAACAGAAAGCCTCATCGACTTAACAGAATTTCTCATTTTTCACCATGTATTAATGCCCACTTGGACCCCGAGTTCAGCTTCCATTGTTTTTGGGGGCTTTCGATTCTTTAAAGGAATCTGCAGGGATGTTTTCCTACATCTCCAAATTTCTCTTCTTAGATGTTGATTTTGCATTTTCTACTTATCATAACCCAAGTAATCCCAAAAAACTTTCAGCGATACTGGACTGGGGTGGTCAGTCCATTGTTCAGCTTCTTTGTTTGATGTGTCCGTCTCCTTTTCTCAATGATGTTCTTGACAGCTACACATCCTTTCAGACCCATAGCACTGAGTGGTCTTCTCACAGTGGAAGGATGGACAGAAACACCTGTGGATGTTTTCAGATCTGAAGCAGCTTGATTTTCTCCTCTCTCTCAAAGATGAAGTGCTGTTCATCTGATGGGGGCAGTTTTGGTGTCTACCAGGTCTTGCTGTGTTATTAGGAGACCTGTTTTCTCTGTAGTGTTAATCATTTTTAGACTCTACTTTCGGAAATGTGGATTATCGTGTAGCTAATCTTCTCAGAAATATCTCCAGAAAAATTAATATTTTGCACGTAATGACTGTTTCACTGGAAATGAAATAAATGAAGGGTGGTCTCTGACTTTTGCATAGTGCTGCGTGTGTGTGTGTGTGTGTGTGTGTGTGAGTGAAAGGTGGTGAGAGTGTGGGTTCTCAGAGTGAGGCAGGCCACTGAAGGACAAACACTTTTTAATGTGTTATGGTTATGTAACCCCCGCTGTGTGGCTGCCGTGTATTTCTGTGCGTGAACGTTCAGAGGGAATTCTCTTCCTCTCTCTTTTAGTTTGAAGTCCAAAACAGGCAAAAACTGTATCTCTCAGTTTCTCTCTCTCCCTATTTTTCTTCCTCTTTCTCTCTCTTTCTCTCTCCCTCCGTGTCTCTCTCTTTTGCTCCCTGTTACCACGGCAACCAGCAGGATGACGACATAAATACATCATGTCAACCTTGAGAAAAGAGGGAGAGATATAGAGAGAGAGCGAGAGAGAGAGAGAATAGACTAGAGCAAGGGCACAGTAGTAGCATAGTTCTACCATAACCTTGTCTACGGGGGACTAGTAATTCTTTCAGTCTCCCCCAATGCTGAGAGTCATTAACACACGCCAGTGTGTTTCATATCAGTAACAGCAGGCGTAGTAATCAGCTGTGGAGCCAGACACATGAGGGGCATAAGTAGGGCCGGCAGATAAGAAAGTTTTGTCACAGATACCAATTTTAAGGACCTAAACATTCTGATATCCAATACTATTGACCAACTGCCAACAGCAATAAATCCGTGGAACTTTAATATTCGCCTGTTTATTGACCAGATAAAATGTCTACGCTATAAGTGTAGAGTCAGCTCCATTATTATTACCTCCCTTGGCAATAGTTCCCATTGCCTGTGGAGGAAAAAAATCCACCATGCCTAACAGTTAGGATAAAGTTCTTTTCTGCATAGCCATCCTTTTATGCCTCACCCACTTTAAGTGTTAGCTAAAAGCCGAGGTGGGAGCAAGTCACTAAGTTGCGAGTAACAAGTAAGTCTCAAGTCTTGACACTCAATTCCTAAGTCAAGACCCAACTCAAGATAGTCGAGTCTCTATTCGAGTCCTGAGTCCATGTTAATAGACGTTCGAGTCTTAAGTCAGTGTGCATTATTAAGCTTATTTAAGGCCATAAGATTGAATAAAGGTTACTGTAATACAGCCCTTTAACGACAGCATATTAGCAGTGTATAGCTGTATATTCATATTTTCAGAAATTGTTTTCTATCCTTCCAACAAAATCCATGGTACACAGACAACCACACTCATAAAAAGAATGGTTCTTCAGTGGTTTGAAAATAGTTCTAAAAACACACAAAGAGTATTTTTCATAGTTAAAGTGCTCTTTGCCACATGAAAGGGTTCTTCAGAATATGCTGTGGATAGTTGTATATAGAATCTTTTTGAAAAGGATTCTATGTTGCTCCCAAAGGGTTCTTCTGTTGTTACAATGTCAAGCTTGTAACACTAGGAGAACCTCAGTGTTAGTTAGTTCTATACAGAACTATATAGAGCATTCTCCATTAATCTGAAGAACCATTTCATGATGCCAAGAACCCTTTAATAATGCAGTGTTCTTCGAGTGTTCATGGTTCTTTTTTTAAAACTTTTCTTTACCAACGAACCTTTGAGGAACCATCCTTTTAGTACTATTGAACTTAATGTGAAAAAACTTCACATTTGAAGATCATTTTTGTTGATTTTTGGTTACACTGGGCGCATAGGACTAAAATAAAAACTAGCTCAGCGCTAAAACTAGCTCAGTCAACTAAAAGCAACAGCGTTTGAACTGAATTTAAAGATCATAAACCAAAATACCTGAAGTGACTGAAAAGACCGTCTGTTCAGTGAAGAAGTTGACTTTTTTCGCCAGCAGCTTCTGAGCCAAATTTCCCGTTTCACCTTAAATGGTGCGGCAGTTACGTCCCGGAGCCTCGTTGCAGCACCATTTAAGGTGGAACGACATATTTTATTACTAAGCTGGCTCAGCTTCAGCCTTGTGATGATTTTTATGCTTGTTTTACCTGCAGAAGCTGTTCAAAACGGTCAGATAGAGACAGCTGGGTTTCTTTTGTTTTGCTACCGTGAGGAAAATGGTCTGTTCGCTTGGTGAGTTTCTCCAATAACAGATGAGTGCTGATGAGGGCGAATTAATGCTGTGGGTGTATTGCTTGTTTCCGGTTTATGGAGGTGAAGTTGATCTCTAAACACCTCGCTTGCCTTCTGAAATAAAATAATACGACTTCAGCTGAAATGCTGAATCCATTTACATTAAAAGTAACCGGCTGTGCAGCCGTCTGCAGTCAGACTCTCTCCACATTTCTTCCAATTTCTTGAGTCTTTCCGAGTCTTAAAGTTGAAGTCCAAGCTATTAGTGTTCAAGTCAGAGTTCTCGATTTTCTCAAGTCAAGTCTCAAGTCATCAAATTTGGGACTCAAGTCAAGTCATATGACTCGAGTCCACACCCCTGGCTGGAAGTTCTGTTTTTGTTTCATATAGCCGTAGAACCTGGTTCCTGTTAGAGTCCCAGTGGTCTCTAGGGAACTTCATGTGCTTTTGTTTGTGATTATAAGAAAACATCTTCAAAATGGTTATTGACATGAAGTCTGTGTCTAATTGTAATTATGATGTAGTAAACCAAAAATGTGACCATCTGCAGATCCCTAACCGTCTATCTCGCTGTATGGGGGGGTAGAATAAATGTGCATCCTCTTTCAGGCAGGTTCACTGTAGCTCCAGTTGTTTTAAACTTCTTCATGATTGTCCTCACAGTGGATTTGGCCATTTTCAGGTTTATAGCTTTAATTTTTAGAGCATCAAAATGCATTTAGTTGTTAAGTAATCAGAAGCTGACTCGCCTTTGGTGGTTTCTGACACTCTCTAAGATGCTGGTCTCTATAAAGATGGGCAGAAGTACAGACATAGCTTCAAACTGTGGTAGCAGCCACCTTTTGTCTTTTACACTTATCCTTTTTTTATAGTTTTTTTTTTCACTGATTAGCTATATTTAGAATAAGGGAGACATTGGAAGATCACGTTTAATTAGATGTTACTGCTGAACTATCACATAAATGCTCCTGCCCACGCTGCAGAATATTTAGAAGTGATGGGCACGTTTCTTTTCAGCTCATTATCAGCTGATTAGGTTTTTTGGCACATTATAAACGATCCTCAGCCGTCTTTGCGAATCTGTTTTGACACCTGTATGAGGGACAGTAATTGAAGCAGACACGTTCTTTCTGTTCTCCGTGAATCTATTAGGTGGGTTTTCTCTACTGTTGCAATTTAAGTGTATGTCCTGAACCCGCACGTCGAACCTGATGGGCCCTGAAATGTGCCTTGCTCTCTAGATTAGCCCTAATTGTTTTCACTTCAGATGGCAAAGCCAGACACACATGCACACACAAACGATAAGGCTGTGTGAAAAAGGCACAGGGTCAAAGGGAAAAACAACACTGGGTAAAAAAAAAAAACTACAAATGAATGCTTAACTGTGAATTGTAGCTTTTTGTGAGAGCCAGCGTTGCAAAGCTCTAGCCAGTAATGCTAAATGAAGTATCGATTGGTCCATAATTATAAGTCAATTTCATGTCTGACAGTATCCACTATGGTGTTGCAGACCAGGCATGTGTCCAGGGAAGCTTTTTTTGCCCAGACCTCTGCACTTCAGCTTAGTCCTGAATCGCTGCCATGATTTGCATGCATTCTCTTGGAGAGGCCATTGGAGGGGCAGATTGGTTCCATGGTGACCAGACAAAAATCGATCTTCGTTCAGAACGTTTTTGCCATTGAGATTTGGCATGTTCTTGTGAAATAGCGCAGCATGCCGTCTTGGTCGTGTAAGTGGAAGCTGTCACAGACTCCTGTGAGGCATTCTTAGTGTACTTTTCATGGTACAAAGGAATGCTTTAGAAATTGCTAATGCGGTTAACCGTGAATGACAGGTCATCAGAACCAGTTAGCATGATCTAATTTACATGATTACTAACAGTTCCTCCCCCAGCCTCTAGTCTGTATTTGCAGTGTTAGCAGTTGTGGGTACAGTATTCAATTGGCCAGTCATTCAAAATCTATTATATGCAGCAGAGCACATTGTAACGATTCAAGTTCATAATTAGCAGGGGGGGTTGAAACTAGGGCTGTCAATGTCTTGTATATTATTAACTGTGTAATCTACCAATTAATTAAGCTTTTAAAAAAGGCCAAGCAATAACAAACCATGCATTTGCATCATGCCTGTTGTCAACACATTGCCTATTTATTGCAAATATTAATCAGTGATGTTTTTTAAATTGGTCTTTCCTCAATACACCACCTACTCTAAATGTTTTCTCTCTGCCCACAAGTACCTTTACATTTTATAGAGAAAAACTTTGGATGATTACATTTGATCCTGGTTTCATGAAAGCAACACTGGTGACTGTAGTATGTTCCCATTAATGAAAGGGACAGATTCAGGCTCACTGTTTTATTGTGTCCTTTTGTCTGTGCCATCCCGTCTCTGTTTTTCCAGTGTATGTATGTCCTAATCAGTTGTGTCCTGTTCTACTGAGGTGTTATGAAGACAGACCAGATAACCGGTCTCTATTTCTGACCAATGCACCACCTATCTCACTCTGACCTCACTGGAGCTCCCCCAGCAAAAACCCTATAGACACAAAGAAGAACCTGTGTTTTAATTGTGTCTTGGATCACAATCGACTGTGACCATTTAATCGAAGCTGATAATTCTTTGTAATAACTGAATAATAAGTCTTGCGCCTGAAACATTGACCCACAAGAAGTGATAAAACCTAAAACATTAATCCAGAAATATCAGATGAACAGCCTGTAATGTGTGAAGCTACCACTCTGAATGAGGGAGCTTCCCAAGCTTAGAAAGTGTATTTTTATCTACCATCCAAATCTGTTTGTCATGTCTTAGTTGAGCATGTTCAGATATCAATGAATTTTGTAACTAAACACTTGTTTTTATTAACATGTTGCATAATTTTATTTTTGCATTATTTTATTTTGGACGTATCTGACAAGTCATATTTCAGAGCTTCAGTCCTCTCAAGTGTGATTGGAATGACGTAGCTGAGACTTCAAAGAGAACTAGAACAACACATTTAAATGAAGAACATCCTTTTGAAGGAGCAAAGGCAGCTTTCAGTGGTCACTTGTCACCATCCAACATGGCTGAGTGTAACTCCTTAACCCAGGAGTTGCAAACATGCAGCTCCAGAGCCAAATGTGGCTCTTTTACTGCCTTGTTGTGGCTCCACAGAAGAATTAGATTTTTAGGTAAAAATAAAATAATCCTCCATTGCAGTCTGCTGACAGTTTTAACCATAAACAGTCTTAAATGCTGGAGTTAATGTGGAGCTAATGGTAACTGCTAATTCACCCTTTAACCCTTGTATGTTGGCAGGTAGACTGCTGGTCACCATAGCAACACAGAAAACAGTCTCACCTAGCTAGTAGCTAATGAAAAGGCACAGAGAGACGAAAACCGATTATTTGAAGACGAATGGACTTATTTGCATTTATAAACACTCCAGCTGGTTTCCTGATACGTGCAACGAGAAACAGTCGAACACACTAATGTACTAACTTTTCATTCGCCAGCTTCTTGTTCGAATTTTCTCATTCCACCTTAAATAATGCAGCAGTTACATTCTGGCATGTCAGGCGAATCTTAATGGCAACACATTCAGACTTTGGTAAAGTCCATTTTTTTCATTTAAAAAGTAGTTGGGCCACAGAAAGTTCTAGCATTCTGTGTGCTACTGTGTCACTCTATAAAAGAAGCTCCATACTGTCTTTATTGTTGGATGCACTGCAGTATGTTCTGAGCGAGTGTGTGAACTAGGGCTGCACGATATTGGAAAAATCTGTCATTGCGATATTTTTGTTTTCTGCGATATATATTGCGATATTAAATGCAGCTTTTCACCATAGTTGACCAAAGATTACGAGAAGTAAATGACCCAACAAATGAAAAAAATAAATGAGTGAGGAATTCTTATCCTAAATAAGTGGCTCATATATGAACAATATATGTATTATAGAAGTAATACAGGAGGAGATTACTCTTATGACTTCTACATCGTTGTGTTCATTTGAAACAGCATTAAATCAAACTTCAAGCTTCAATAGGGAATTAACATGAGAACCTTTTATTTAACAGTCAAGTTATTATATTACAAATTGTAAAATAAATGTTATGGTGCTATAAAATAATAACATAATTTAAATAAAGTTATAATATCCACATGGCACCTTTGAATCACAAACTAAAGGTTTTAAAATAACATTTTCAGGGCCAAAGTAAAACATCTGCTGGTGTGTAAACAAATAAAGATAAAGTTAACCTTTTGAACAATATCAACCCTTCTAATGTAGTCAAATAAATCTCTTAATTTAAATGAAATCTACATTTTTGTATGTCAGTCGGGCCTTGACTTTGGGCTTGTTGTCTGCACTGATGAATTCCATCTTGAACCGAGGGTCCAAAGAAGATGCCATATTTAGCAGCTCCTGAGTAGCTTCATCTTCATATTTCTCGTTGAGGTAGTCCAAAATCTCACTCTTCAGCTTCTTTGTCAGGTCTGTGTCTTCCTCTTGCCTTTGCAGAATTGAAGTGTTAAAGAGATGAAGAACTGGCTTCACATAGGAGACACTTACATAGTCTTCGCCTGAAAGGGCATCCGTGAAGTCCAGCAGTGGACCCAGAGTCTTACTTACAGATTCCAGGACATCTATGTCTTGCCAGGTTGGAATTAGATGCCGTACCTTCTTTTCAGCAGACAGGACCAGTGTTAAAGCCTTCTGCTGCTCTAGTATCCTGCTCATCATCATTTGTCTAGAACCCCATCTTGTTTGGCACTCTGATATGAGGGAATGTGATGGTAGATTCAGTTCCTTCTGAGCTTTTTCAAGAGCAACTCTGGCCTTCCAGCTGTGAGAAAAGTGACACACCAGCTTCTTGCAGACACCTGTAGCACGGTTGATGCGTTCATTTTTTACTGCATTTTCTAGGGGAAAAGACAGCACAACATACTAATTAATTCTTGGCTTTGAACCAAAATAATAATAATAATAATAATAATAATAATAATATGAACAATAAAATGCTCAACATATTTTACAGCTCATTAAATTAAAACAAGACAACATAGTATTTTCTACATAATTTAACATTTTAAAAGAGCTACATATTCATTTTCAAAGAACATGCCTCATGACCTCTATTTGTAATGTGCCCTACAGTTTTTAAATGAGTGTCCTTATATCAATTATTTGTGTTTTAAAATTAAACAAGCAACTGTTACTGTATGCATGTTTACTGAATGTAAGTATACATGTATGTATGTTACATGTTCATTTAACATCAGTCAAATGTTGTTGGTGTAGAACTTGTTAGATTGTCAACACTTAATGTAAGGTGACCTAACCATGATTATGAATCAACTATGAATGGAGACACTTATCATATCATTACTTTGTAAACATCAGTTTGTTGTTTTCTAAATAATAAGGTTATTTCAAGGTATTTTCAAGGAAATAAGGTTTATTTCATTATGTATTTTTAACACATAATGTAAAATTCAAATTACCACAAACATAATGGGAAATAGTCAAAATACACCTTAATGTGAATGGTGCAAATATAGAGTACAGGAACAAAAACAATGTGCCTTCTGCAAAAAACAGCCCATTCTATCCACAGTTAAACCAACAACCTGTATCTTCCACCTTAAATGGCAAGAACTACAGACATCGCTTTTCTCCGTTTGCCACCACAAAGTTTTGCTTAATAATTGTTTATCATCTTGGTTAGCTAACATTGCTAACGCTAGCGGCTAACGTTAACGTTACTGACGAGTGCCGAACAAGACGTTTATGGCTCTCTGTGGATTTTATAGGGTCTTTCTGGATATACATTTGTAGTTTCGTCGCAAGAAACGTCATATACACCCCGCAGTCTGTATCAGAGACAGCCATAAACGGCCAGTTTGGCGTTCTTTAGTAACGTTAGCCGCTAGCGTTAGCAAGGTTGGCTTCTTCGCTAATACTAAAGTTTAATCGTTATTACACAGAACGTTGTGGTGGCAAACGGAAAAAAGTGTTGATGTCGGTAGCTGAGGAGTTAAGTTAAGAACAACCAAATATTTTGGCCGCTGTTCGGCCCTGCATGTTATATAATGTTTTATACCTTAACATAGTCATAACTTACCAACAGCAAGATGCAGTCTGTGCCCAAAGCACTGCAGCCTGGTCCACTTGTTCAGGGCGGGTGCCTTGACCATATTGGCTGCATTGTCTGTTGTAATGCAGACTTGACGTCCTGCATCAAGGCTCCAAGCAGCCACTGCTTCTGTCAACCCCGTTGCGATGTTCTCACTTGTAAGATCCTCCGGGAAAAATGTCGTTTGCAAACAGCGGCTTTTCAATTGGAAATCCTCAGTAATGAAGTGGACGGTCAGACTTATATATGGGTCCGTTGTAGCTGCATAATAGTCCACTTGTGACAGCTCAGTTTCAACTTGTGCCTTGCACTTCTCGTACATCTCTGGGATGCCAATTTCAGAAAAATATGTGCGTGACGGTATCTCATACCGCTTATCAAGTGTGCGGATCATTTTTTAAATCCCTCTTTGGTAACTGGTACCATATCTTTCGCAAGGTGAAAAGTTATTGCCTCAGTGATTTCTCTCTGTCGTTTGGAACCTCTCTCGTATGGTGTGACACTAGCAAAGGCATCTAAAACAGTTTTTTGTTTTGCATAGCATCCAGATTTGGCTTTGCACTGGTCATGCAGAGCTTTGTGGTGGCGCTTTAAATGATCGAACAATTAGTCGTGTTGCCTCATGTTGTGGCAACAACTGTAAGACACTGTCGGCAGATTACCTGTTTTTGGTCAACGTCATCCTTTCTGTAGCCAAAATAGTTCCATATATCTGACGTTGATTTTCCTTTTCGCTATTAATTCCTCTCTTTCTGTTTTTTCACTCTGCTCCTCACTCATTTTGAAAGCGAAGTGGGGGAGGGGGAGGGGCTAACAATATTGACTAAGAATGATGCTTCACTGTGAACGCAGTGTGCATGTGCACTCATTAAATAACATCGCACGTTCTGCGATGTGACTATCGCGCACGTGCACATCGCGATGACGATGCTGAAACGATATATCGTGCAGCCCTAGTGTGAACACATCCAGAATGGAATTTAGATCGCAAAGTTTCATCAGAGAAAGAATAAAAGGCCACTGATATGTGAAGTTGTCCTGCTAATTATTAATTATTAAGAAGAGTAATTTGATCATTCGTACCAAACAAAATATGAATCTATGAGCTTTGTTGAGTCATGTTCTTTGTACAAAAAATGAATAGTTTCACATTGGGCATATATTATTATAGGAGAAGAGTAGAAAAAACTTTGACCACATTTTGAAAAAAGTGAGCAAATGCAGTGAACAGGTGAGAATGGAGCACCTTTCTCTAAAGACAGACTGATGAAGTCTAACTTGGGAATTCCATGATGTGTATTAGAAGAGGCACTATTTCTGACAAATGGTCCTACTGTACTCCTTGTACTGGCTACAGATGGTGAAGGAACCCACTGGAGTTGTGACTAAGTGATAAAGGTCAGCTCTGCTCTGGAGAAGTGGTCTTTTACCTGATTGAGCTAGTTTTGAGCTCAGACATTGCTGGATTGATTAAGTGGCAGTTTGATTGATATAAGTTGTGACCAGAAGGTTGCCGGCTCGATCCCCTGAGCCTACAGTATGTGAGTGAGGAGCCCTTGAGCAAGGCATCTAGCCCCCAACTGCCCCCCAGGCACTGTGGATAGGGCTACCTGCCTCTCTGGGTAAGTGTGCTTACTGCCCCCTAGTGTGTGTGTGTGTGTGTGTGTGTGTGTGTGTGTGTGTGTGTTAATTAGTGTGTAGGTGGTGTTTCACTGAAATTTGCCTGTTGTGGGACTGATAAGGGTGACTTAGTTTAATACTTAGCAGTTTTACACCCCTAATTCTGCTGCATTGGTGAAATATCTTCAGTCAGCGCCCTACCCCCACCTCGATTTCTTTCTCTCTCTTTTTGTTCTCTTTTCCCGTGTCTCATTCTCTTTCTCTGACTGGCCAGTTTAATGAGAGATCCATTACCACACTGCCAGAGAGAGGAATGCAGAGAGCTCTCATTGGCCTCAATTAGCACTAACATGTTTAACCACCAGCTCAGCAAGTGACTTGGTTGTGTTTGCATGAGCATTTTCAGTTCATTCAATTGCAGGCAGAAACTGTACAATTGGATAATCAGCCCAGTCCACCCCACAATAATGCTGATGTTCTGTTTCACACCTCTTTCTAAAATGGTGCTGAAATGCTAGATAAGGTTTAATGTATATTATTTGTTTGTTAAATATCGCTGCTGTAGGAACAAATTACATATTACATATCTCCATTTTAGTTGTTTTCCAGTTTCTGGCATAATTACCAAAATACCTGTTTCCTTTACACTGTGTGTAAATTTCATGATGAATGGACCAAAAGAAACGGCCCAAAATGACTTGGAAAGACCTCTGGTTCCATTGACTTACAGTAAAAGTAAGGTATGTTATTTCCTTCTCCTGTGAAGTTACCGTTTTGGAGATATGAGGTTTTCTTCTGTCAACAGCGACATATATGTTCAATTAGGTTAATTGTTATTACTTATGTGAGACTGATGTAACACATAAACACTGTTAAAGTTTTAAGCTTATCGTCCACCCCCCAGTCTATACAATAGATATATAGTAACTAAGCTGCAAAAACAACCTGGTGTAAATTCACTGTTTTTGTGATGTGACAGAAAATAACCCATTTACATATCACTGTTGTCGGGAGAAAACCTCGTATCTTCAAAATGGTAACTTTACAGGAGAAGGAAAAAACACACTTTACTTTTAATGTAAGTCAGTGGAACCAGATTTTTTTCCATGTCATTTTTGGTCATTTCTTTTGGTCCATTCATCGTGAACTTTACATACAATAATACCACAGGTATTTTCAAATTCTGGCAAAAACTGAAAAACGTCAAAAATGGAGATACGAGGTTTTCTTTCGACAACAGCGATATATACACCTATTCAGTCTACAGCAGATTAGCTCTGCCCCTTAATGATGAAGCTATAAAGAGTGTTTCAGCCTGTACTGCTTTTTGAAAAAGGCAGCCAATCAGAACAGAGATCATTTACATATGTATTAAAAGCATAGTAACAGTAATAGACTACTTAATTCTAAAGGATTAAAAATTGGAAAATGGTTGTGTAAAAATAAACTGTGATTGTTTTTGTTGCATAAATGTAATTAGAAATTGACCTCAAGGGAAAAAATTAAATACAAGAAAACTGTTGTAACACTGAGCGAACAGGAGACAAAACAGGATGCATGTGTGAGTTGAGAAAAGTGAAAACAATGAATGAAAGAGAACTAATAAACTAAACTTAGCAAACAGGAAAAATGATAAACTAAAGGAAGAGCATGATAATCAGTTCATGAACACAAGAGGAAATAACAGCACACCAAAGCTATAACCGAGCAAACAACAAACAATGCCAAGTTAACATAAGATTAAAAGGGTATATACACTCACTGGCCACTTTATTAGGTACACCTTAGGACCACTTTATTGCTAGTAAATGGTTGGACCCCCTTATGTCTTCAGAACTGCCTTAATTCTTCGTGGCAGACTTTCAACAAGGTGTTGGAAACGTTCCTCAGAGATCTTGGTTGGTTATTTGAGTTCCTGTTGTCTTTCTATCATTTGGAACCAGTCTGCCCATTCTCCTCTGACCTCTCACATCAACAAGGCATTTTCGTCCACACAACTGCTGCTCACTGGATATTTCCTCTTTTTCGGACCGTTCTCTGTAAACCCTAGAGGTGGTTGTGCGTGAAAATCCCAGTAGATCAGCAGTTTCTGAAATACTCAGACCAGCCCGTCTGACACCAACAACCACGCCACGTTCAAAGCCACTTAAATCCCCTTTCTTCCCCGTTCTGATGCTCGGTCTGCACTTCAGCAAGTTGTCTTGTCCACCTCTACATGCCTAAATGCATTGAGTTGTGGCCATGTGATTGGATGATTAGCTATTAGTGTTAACAAGCAACTGAACATAATAAAGTGGCCAGTGAGTGTAAATTGGGAACACGAACAAGAGACACCTGGGAGTGATTACTGGGCGGATTTATGACACAAGACACAGGTAAATGTTCACGTTCTCAAACCAAATTTCTATGGTCCCAAACAATCTTTGCATTTTAAAGCATTCAAATACGAATGAGCACACGCAAGCTAATACATTTAGTTAAAGGTGAAGATAAGTGTGCATTCTCACAGCATACTTTCACTTGTTTCCAATGAATATTATAACCTTTTCTTCATCAAATCATGTTATTTTCAGAAAGCCAGATTGAAAAATAGAAAAACTAAAACAGTGTTTAAGAATTGGCTGCCATGGATGCTTTGAAGGATCTTAACAAAAAATCTTAACATTAGCATTTGCATGCATACGTTTTACTTAAAGTTTAACATAAAAGTATTACTTTACCTTCTGTGCCATGCTGATGCAGTACTGGCTACAAAGTTCCAGTTGACTTTTTTCTCTTCTAACCGTGTAATATCCAGCACCTTTTTCTGCTGCAATACATGCAGTGTGAGACCTGACACTCGAATGGCTGTTTTGTAAAAGTTGTAGTTTTAGACTTTTGGCTGCCTTAATAGGATATTCCCTACAAACTTCGCAGAACATCTCAGGTGCAGAGGGATCAAAATCGATCCATGAAAACTTTTCTGTGTAGGAATGAAGCTACTGACTCACTTTGCTCTGTGTTCGCTCTTTGCTGAATTTTTTGATGTCATTTGTCAAGAAATAATGTGATTGTTTTGTTTTGACTGGATGCACAAATGGATAAGGTCTTTTTCTGCATGTTGAGGGGTTTAAATATTCAAGTGAATTGCGTTTGGCCCCAGTTACATTGCTCTGTTACCACATTGTGCCCCCTCCACAACAACATAAACTTGCCTAACCAGCCAAGTGATTTTTCAAGCTGCTTTCCTGACATCGCGTTTTACTTGTCCCAGGCATTCGGGCAGCCATTATTGTTGAGCCCTGATGACAGAGATATGAGGGAAAATAAAGATGAGAAAACAAAGACAAGAAAGGGGTAACACAGGATAGTACCTTTAAATGGGCTCTTTGAAAGCACGTTTTCTGACATATAAATTGGCCAGTTTTGTAGATAATGACGTGAAATCTGTCATGTACGTGTGTAATATTTCTGTGAGATTTCTTTCTTTTTTTTTTTGAGGTGTATGTGTGTGTGTCCTGGGGAAAAGCAAAGCACTGACAGGGCACACACTGCTCACTATCTTCCACTCTTCAATTATGTCTGTGATTACGCCGCTCAGAACCTGGTGGCTATTTTGTAAAATTTGTCCAGCGTGGAATTTTCTTTTGCTTTTCACTGATGGTTTGGTTGGGCTGAGTTTTTGGCACTGATGTGTGGGTGTTCAGAAATTCTTTGATGTTTGTAATGTCAGTAAGTGTCAGTTCACTGTGCCCCAGGACCAAATGGGTGGACAGATTATGCATTCTGGATGTAAGAAATGAGTATAAAAGTGTTGCTCAAATGTTTCTCTCTCTCTCTCTCTCTCTCTCTCTCTCTCTCTCTTTCTTGCAGATGGAAGACCTGATAGCCCGGATGCAGGACGAGAAGACTGGGATCCCGATCAGGACAGTGAAGAGTTTTCTCTCAAAGATTCCCAGTGTCTTTTCTGGTAAGACATGTGGATTGTTGTGCTTTAGCATATAGAAGGCAGCCCTATGTTAGATCTTCAAGTAGTTTTCACCGAGAACATCACACACCCTAAAAAATCACATTAAGGCTTATACATGTTAAATGCTGTAAATGTAAATGTAGAATTATTATTTCTCTTTTGCTGTACTATCATATTTAAATGAAATAAATAATTCATTACGTAGTTACTTAATGAATTACAGTTATCTTTATCAGCAGGTTCAAGTTAACTTTTCTGACTTCTTTCCATTTATTTCAATGCCAAATTGATAAAATGACTGTAAAAATGTAATGAATGTTTTTTTCTTTCCACACAAAAAGACTCTACACACCAGTAACTTTTCATCAAATTCAAATTATGATAAAATATTTCCTCTTCTATGAAGAAACATAAATATGGTATGGATTGAGAGTTTAGAATCTGCACTTTCCACAGAATTTAATTGTTACATGTTGCAAGTATCACTATAGACACAGCATACTTAGGAATAAAGGTATGAAACTGTCGCTGGGGCAGTTTCCCTCTTGTCACTGGGGTGGTCCACTCAAAGCTTCATCTCAGTACCTTTAGTCAAGGAATGTAACTGTATCATAATCCTTTGAAATTCTATTCTCCAAGTAATTGTATTGGCTCCACACACCCCGTCTCGTCTCCAGGCTTTTTATTTTATTGTTCTGTTTTAAAGGATTAGGTTATGAAAAGGTACAAATTCATGCTTTTCACCTGGTAAAAACTTAAGTAAGGTACACATCCTGACCTTAAGACCACTTTTGTACTTTTGAGGGAACATTTACTTTGTACCTGCACAGAACCGTCATTTCTAACAGTGCATGTGGTAAATGAATAATAGTTATACCTTATTATGGCTATAGCGATAACTTGAGTTCTAAGGTTATTCTTCCTCTCAAACCAAACGCCTCTGCTCTTTAACTCACCGCCAGAAGAGTTGGGGCATGTTCACACTGAGTAAAATGTATCTGTTCATAGAATCTCAGTTGTGCTGCTGTGTAAACATAAATACGTCACTGTATAAATGATGGCACAAATTAGAATTTTTATCTTTGTATCTTTTAAACATGTCAATTAAATGCAAGAGCAACAAGGAAACACGAGGTTAACAGAGACAGACGTAGCTGCAGCCTGCAGAGTTGAACGCTGCTGGAGCTGTTTAACTCTTGTGATTTTGGAGAGGAGAGCTGCACTCAGCACAATAATCCATTTTCTTGCATTATGCTAAGCTTTGCTTAAGTGCTGAAAATTGAATGTAAATGCAGAATTAGAAGTAGATGGAAGGAGAGAAAGATGAAAGGAGAGATAAAGAGATAGAGAGAGATATTCTGGGAGTTCTAGAAAGAGCAGATAACCACTTTCCTGTCCATCAGATCACTCGTGTAATAGAATTAAAACTCTCTCTCTCTCTCTTTCTCTCTTTCTCTCTCTGTGTGTCTCTGTCTCTCTCCTTTACTTTCCATGCCAGCCTTAATGAGGCGCTTTGGCCTTGTCAAAAGTGATTGGTTAGATCCAGATTACATTTGTAAGTGGAGCATTTGATTGGTCAATGAGAGCAGAGAACCACATCTGTCAAGCCTGTCTGAGAATGCTGATCTAAGCATCCACTCCACTCTTCTGTGTAATCACATTTCTGCAGTATGAAAGGCAAAAAACTAACTATCAGCCCTCACACACTTAGCATTGTCAGAACCCACAGACCTTCAGGACTAATAGTCTGTTTTAATATTCAGCTTTTCTTCACACATGTGGCATAACTTTTAAGCCTTATCTTTACTTGTGATTCATTCAGTCTTTGTCCCTCATTAAAGCCATCATTGGTGTGTTTTGTGTGTTTTTCGACCACTATAAAAGACCCTCTGTACAGCCTTTATTGTTGGATGCAATGCAGTAGTTTCTGAGTGAGCATTTGCGCATTTAGAACACAATTCAAATTACTATGGTAATTCATTTATTTAATCGGAGCACCAGTAAAGGCCACTGAAGTGTGACGCATGCTTCTATTCATGTTTGCTTGCTCAAAATTGGAATTTGTGAACCAAAGGAAATAGACTTTATTGTGATTTATTTTCTTTAAATAACGACATTGTCAACTGAATTAATAAATCACATGAATAATGGAGAAGAGTAGGTTAAATCTGACTTGAAAGGGTTAAAAGAAGTTTTTTGGCCATGTTGCTCTCTCAGGCCCACGCACAATCCCTCCACCTGGAGTTTATTTCAGAATGTGAGACTGATGGGAAGAAAGTGCAGATTCAGCTCTTAGTGCAATAAAACAGAAGCTTTTCAGAAGCATTGCCAGATTACGTGACTGAGGAAAGGGTAAAGACAGTTGAAGAGAGTGTGTCTGGATGCAAGACTCCCATAAAGAAAACTTTCTCACTCTGGCTTCTTCCTAAATGTGCACAGACTTACTAGTTTGCTACCTTGCACCTACATTCATTGGCCATTTTATGAAAAACACCTACTGGATCAGCAAAGGACTGCTGTTGACAGGGTGTTATGGGGATGGTGGACCATTTTCAAGCAGCATTGCGGGGTTTTTTATATACATCAGTTTCACTGCTGCCTAATAAATGGTGCAGCAATACATGAGCTTTAGGCAGTAAATGTAAACCTACAAAGTGCACCTATGAGATGGTGTTTCTGATAAAATGGCCAATGTAGGTGCCCCTAAAGCTCAGATTTTCCAACCACAGAAAATATTTTGTGACAAGCTTTGATGTTGTGATAGTCAGTGATACAGTCTGCAAGCTTTCGACTATAATTCTTCATGAATTGTAATTAAAATTTGATGAATTTTGTAGTGTGAGTACCTGTGTGACCATTAACAATAACAGCAATGGGCAGTAGCCAATGAGTGAGAAGACTCTGAGGGAGCAAGTTACAAGCAAACAAAACAAAAACAAACAAAGTGAGGGGTTACTGGAGGAAAAAAAATCTGAACATAGATCAAGGCTGCTCCTCACCACCCTTATGGCTGTCTTTAGCCCTATTCAGATGGGATTAGTATTCCATGGGGAGGTGTGGTAATGGCAGTTTACCTCAGGACATCTTTACAAAACAAAAGTTAAATGTTAAAACATTCAATTTAGCCATTATTTTGTTTACCGTAACCAATTACTGTGCTGTTTTAAGTGAATGCAGTGCATCATTAGCATCATCATTAACTTCAGTTAGTAGTAATTAAATTCACAGTCAGCGGTCAACTTTACCATGTAAAATCAATATATTTACTGTGACTTTTATGTTCTGAGTTCTGCACCTAAGACAGGATGGTAATGCACATATCAGCCTGATTTTAGCCACAGAGAACAACAAGGCTGAAGTCAGCTTCTTGCCTGCCAGGTTCTTGTTTGAATTCCCCCCTTCCACCTTAAATGGTGCACAAAAACAGTTTTAACAGGAAGCTGGTGAATAAGAAGTTGACTTCAGTTTCATCACAAAACACAAGTAAGTGTGTCTTCGAGCCTCCATACTTAAGAAACTCTTGTTCCACATTGTTTGATAGCGTTTTCACCAACATGTCAATTTTTGCAGAATTAATATAACCTCGGGTCATTTTTAGGCTCATTGTACAGGACGTGAAAGGCAGTGGAATCTGTACCGACGTGAGAACACGTAGTCTGTAAAAATGACTGACATAGCACTTTCGGACAGGACTAAAATCACTGAGAAGCGCCGGTAATAATTACTTTACTCCACCTCCCCATATAAAACTAATCTTGTCCGAATAGGGCTTTTAAAGCTTTGACACTCTGTGCTGGCAAAGGCACTCGCGTTCTCTGAGAACCAAGGAAATGATTTTGTCGGCAGCTGTGCTTTGTCACGGATCTCTCTGTGAAAGGTGACGTAGTGTGTGAGACTCATCTGTAGTGTGCACTCTCCTACATGCAGGTAACAACGGGTCACAAGAGATGAATATCATGTAGTGTGAGCAGTACAGCGATTCTGAGGGTTTGAAAGCTGTGCAGGTTTACTCGCCTTCATTAACCTTTTAAGGCTGAAGTGGTTTCATCTGCTCTTCTCTGTTGTTCATGTGATTCCTCGTTGTTGTTGCTGCATTTCTTTGATATATAAAGAATATCACTGTATACAGACTCAAATTCAAAGATTTTTATTGTGTTGGTTTCAAACTACTTTTTAATATCAAAAAAGATGAGTTGGAATACAATGGCTTTGTCCATCAGGCAGCACCATACGGCACAGTGCGGTTACACTACTTTACAGCAGCAACAGTGAAGGAGCTTCAAGTTCTGTCTTACCTTTTACTAAATGTTTGGTTTTATGTGAGAGTCACAGGCAGAAATTTCAGCTAGCTCAGTATTTTTTTTTTCATAAATGGCAGCTTTGACGAATTGACCAATCAGTGGTTTGGTCAAATGTTCCATCTTGGCATGCTTGGTATCCCAGTGAGAAGGGTAACCAAATTCAGCAGTTACTTGGGTACAGTATGGTTTACATGGCAGTAGATAACAATAAAATGCGTGAATATGGATTTGTATAAGTTACACATCAGATGCATTTCCCATGCATTAGCCATGTTTACATGCAGCCTAAAGGTTTGATTGAACGAGGTGGGTAATCCTGTAAATAATCTGTTAAATAGAAGAAAAATATCTGTATAAACGCCTGTATCTAATTACATTCCCAATCGGAAAGTTTAAGTACATTCTGCACATGCGTGTCACGTCATAGTGAAAGGTTATAACATTCAGCATGGCTGGTCTGCAGAGGAGACAAAGTTTATGCTCTGATCTTTAAAGGACGGCAGTGGGACAGACGTCCAGCTTATGTGTTTCAGAACACAACATCTTCCTCTCAGCCTTCTTTTATAAGGACGTGAAGGACGGTTTCCTGAGTCTGACATCATCTCACCTCAGCTCACACTGACTCTACACTAAGTGGTTCTCTTATAAATTTTGGACTGGATTACTTGTAGTGTGCATATAAGATGAGATTTTCTGTCAGATTGTTGAGTAGAGTGAGCATAAACACCTCAGTCTTAATCTATAATCAAAATGTATTCAGTCGGATTGGCAAAAATGTTTGCATGTAAACACAGACACTGTTTCTCAGGTTAAACAAAACAGAAAACATTTACTCATCTGAACTGTGTGCTGACTGAGCTTGTGTGTTTGCTTGGAAAAAAATTACATCCATTACATCCAACAATAAAGGAAGTCTCGTGTATTGTTTATATGGTAATTGAAAACTTGATAGTGCAAAGAAAGCGCTGACTGCACACGCTGATACATTTCACTGTGGTCAATGTGTACATGTATGCAGCGTAAATCCTCTGGCAGCAGATTTATAAGGACAGTTAAAAGGGCCATTGCCAAATTTTCAGAATGCATCGTCTGCAAAACACTTGGTTTGATGGGGTTAACTGACACATCTGTGTGTGTGTGTGTGTGTGTGTGTGTGTGTGTGTGTGTGTGTGTGTAAAGCAGTGGAGATTATGTTGCTCTATGCTTTAATGAATCATCATTAATCCATGTGATAGCTTTTCTGTATCTTCACTTAGAAATCTCTACATCTCTCAAGCCTGTAATCCCCTCAGAGAGAGGGAGAGAGAGAGAGGGAGAGGAAGAATAAGTATGAAGCAGAGGGTTGATACGCGTCTGAAAGTAGAAAATGATGGGAAGTGTCCTGAAATGCCATCCACTCTTATCATTTATCTCTCCTTATCCAGATTGAGCCATTAAACAGGCATGAGAAAACCTAAAGTTCATCTGCTTCTGTGTTTGAGACGATTAAATTTATATCCTGTGCAGTTTCTGCCTCTGGTGGTCCACTGAGTCCGTTTTTTATGCAGATGTGTACTGACCCACATGGACCACATGCATGTCTTTATTAGTGGAACAGTATACTTCTTGACATTTAGAAGTCTTGGTCCTCAGGGTGGAAAGATTTAAGCATGGATAAAAGATTCAGCACACTCTGTATGCTGAGGCCTACTTCTCAAGGAACATTGGTTAAATATTCTGAGCTGTGAATATTTTTTTAACCCCTTTGACATGCAGATCCAGACTTCCACTCCTTATTCTTATAATATAAGAATTACTCAGCTTGTACTGTTTTGCATGTAGTTGCTGAATAATAAGCCTTAGGGTGTGATAGGTCTGGGAATTCAAGGGGCTAAAACTGTAATCAGGAGCAACAGAAAGAGCAACATAGTTGTACCACGACTTATTTGGAGTTAACTAACTGGTAGCATGATGTGTTAACTCTGAAGGCTATTTTTTAGCTTATTACCAAGACGTATTATTTATAGCTGCTGTGATTATTTTTGATAACTGCTATGAAACTAATATTTAAGTTACGTACTGAAGAACATACTGTGCTGTACTGTACTGTTACACTTCAAATGATGAAAGAACTAAAGAAAATCAAACTTCTATTGTAAGTATTTAAAAAAAAACTGATTACATTTTTCTGACATCCAACACTGCTGTAGCCCTCTCCATGCAGTGAAGCGTCATATGCAATCCTGGGTGAGGCCTCAACAAACCTGGTGATGAGGATTTCTGTTTAGCAGCTGTTGTTTAGTGAGTTAAGTGAACTGGTGCAGATCACCATTAAGAGTCAGCTAAAATTTACCATATATTTTTCAATATAAACTATACAAAACTATTAAAAACAATAAAACTACAATAAATCTGTTATCTGTAATAAAATCTGTAATCTTTGTTATTTTAAAAGGTATTTTTAATAGTTTAATTGCATGAATTTTTATAATGTGTGGGCATAGCTGGAATATTCCCGGCAGACCCAGGAAGGAGTCCTGTAATTTTCAGAGTTATAAGATCTGTTTTCATCATCATATTTTACCAGAAAAAAGAAAAATATACTGCCTCCTTAGTGCAAGTTGACTCTCAACATTGACCTAAAGAGCAGTCAAGGAGTTGACTAGCTTGCAAATGACACATCATTCATACAAACTCGGATCACCACATCGTTTTGGCTAAAATGTTGTTATTTTTTTGTTCAGAGTATACTTCCAGCTTTAGATGCTGTTTGAAGCTTTCTTACTTTGCAGCTTTTAAAGCTTTTCAGTGAGAGAGAGGCAGTGGTTTGGCACCTTTGTACATTTACAGAGTGTTTGATGCAGTGAATTATTTCTCAAGATTTAAGACCATAAGCTGCTGAATTGATAACCACTAACCACTTTATTACTTTTGTTGGTAACTCTTGGCCTGTCATCTTTATTTTATGAGTTGTTTCATTTTGGTTTTATGCCTTGCTGCACTTTTATTAATGTTCCTGTTTTCTTATCATTGTTGTTGTGAGATTAGATATGAATTTTGATCACAGGAGTTTTGCATTTGTAAATTATATTTATTTACTTTATGACCTAAACTAGAGGTTCCTAAATAATGTGTGTGGAGTTCACCAGGCTGTATCACTTTGATGATAAAGTGCTTTTAGCTAATGAGTTGATCCAGGTATTTTAGAGCAGGAATGAACTAAAGCCAGCGCACTGTGCGTTTTCATGTTTTCCCCACTATAACACACCTGATTCAACTCACCAAGTGATTATAAAGTCCTTTATGAGTCCTTCATGAGAGAGTTATATTACAGCAAGAAAAACATGAAAATGGGCCAAAGCAATGTGAATTACGTTCTGAATGTATACACGTTCCCTTAGAATCTAAGTGCACCCAACGATTATGGTAGCGTTGTAGTTCATTTACATAGTGATAAACCATTGTAGCAAATTCCAGTTCTACATGCTGATCCAATTTACTTTGACTAAGGAGGACATGCACATGACCTGGGGACAGATTTTAAAGAGTTATAGGGGACATCTTTTAAGTCAGAACATCAGGTTTGATAGGGTTAAAGGTTGTCAAAGTGGTTTTACTTTATTGTCCACAATAACTCCTCTCTGTGTTGTCAGGTTCAGACATTGTGCAGTGGTTGGTAAAGAACTTGACCATTGAGGATCAAGGTGAGTGGAAAATATTTTGACCTTTTCTTACATGACAATAGTAACTAGTTGCGTTTACTCTGGTCTTATTGGATCTTAGTGCAGTTTTTGATACCGTTGATCACAAGATTCTAATCTATCATCTTGAATACTGGGTAGGCCTCTCAGGCACAGTTTTAAAGTGGTTTAAATCAATTTAGTTAATAGATTTCACTGTGAATAGGTTTCACTGAGAAATCATTCATGCCAAAAATGTACATTTCTTGTGGAGTGCCGCAAGGTTCAGTTTTAGGGCCTTTGCTTTTTGTACGTTACCTCTTGGTGATGTCATTAGGAAACAATATAAATTTTCACAGCAATGCTGACAACAACTAATACATTTCCATTCCTTCTGATATTCTCAGAAGACTCAGTAGACAGGCTGAACACCTGTTTGTCAGATATTCCTCAAAGGATGCCACAAAAGTTTTACAAGTAAATCTTGGAAAAAACTGAAATACTGATCATTGGTACTAAAACTCAGTTAAGGCTGCTTTATAAAAAGCTCAGTTCTCTAGCTTCATACACCAAATCTGAAGTACAAAACCTGGGTGTAATCTTAGACTCTGAGCTCTGTTTTATCCCGCATGTAAATGCAGACAGTAAAGTAGCTTTTTATCATTTGAGAAATGTTGGTAAAGTCATTACTGTAATTTTCCTGGGATTCCAAAGCAATACATACAAAATGCATCAGCATCCAAACAAAAACAAAACAGAGAGATCACATCACTCCCATTAAAAAAAAAAAAAACTGCACTGGCTACCTGCATCGTTCAGGATTGATTTTAGTGTTCTGCTGCAAATTTTTAAGGCTCTAAATAACATTAAAGCACAGCTTACATCACAGAATGTCTTTCTGTCTGTTTATGTTCCAGCACGTGATCTTAGATCATAAGATACTGACGTTCCAAGTACCTTCTTTTTGATTTGATCTGTGTCATTTTCCTATGATTTTAAATTAGTACTCATAATTTGTTGTGTTACTGTTAAGCTAAGTCTATAAAGCACTTTGAGCTGCCCTCAGCATGAAAAGTGCTATATAAATAAAGATTATTATATTTATAAAGGCTGTCAGGATCTGCACCATCCAGAACCCTCCGAATACCCTCATTCATAAGTTTAGCATTGGCGCCAAGGTGCTAGTATCAGCATCTCACGTTTCTCCTTTATCGAATCAGAGGAAGACAGAGGGCCATTTTGGTTATTTGTGGGAAGCTGGCTGTGGTAGAGAGAGCAGCTAATGTTACTCTTAGAGTTATAGTTACTGCGCCAGCAGGGATCAGTTCTCCTGACCACTCGCGTTCAAGAGCCAAATCTCATAAAGCATCACTTCTCAGCACAGTATACAGCCTGTGGTTTCCACGAGATGAATCAGCCTTTCCGCACTTCAGTTTCTCACTCTCACAACTACATGATTTACATATTAGTTTTATACTATATATCGATAAATGTGTGTATAATAAATGTTAAGATTAATAACTGAATATTAAGCCTGCAGAAATGCAGTTTGAGTACCTAGGCCTTAAAGGACAAGGCATGTGAATTTCCAGAATGCTGAATTGTACAGATCTTGGTCTTGGCCACTATTGTGACAAGTGTTGATTTTTTGTTTTTGTTTTTGCAATAATACACCCTGTGATGCTTTTATACAACAGCCCTTCAAAATAAAGAACAAGTAATGCAATGATGCTCTAAATATTCTATGAAATATTCTTTAATATTTGCAGTTCCTCCCAGCCAAAAAAGACGCAGTATTTCACAGTATCAGCTTAGCTTTTTCAGTATTTTCCAGAGGAACCCGAGTGTGAATTTGTTCTACTCAGCCTGTAAAGCATTTCACAGCCCATCCCGTTTGCCTAATTCTATTCTTTTCCTTTCTGGCTAATTAAAGTTAATTTAGTTGCTCTGTCACAGCTGTTGACCACAAACATGTTTAGGGGCAACAACACATTAAGAATTAGACTCAGGCCTGCTGTCTTACTCTTTTTTAAGAATCAGACCAAATGGGCTACAGTGATATATTATCTTTTAGAAGTTGGACCTCAATTTATTGAAAAATGGATATTCAAATTGCAGTCATATTAGGGATGAAGTAGCTATGCTGTGTTAGTTACCTTGGATCGAGTAACGTTACAGTGGAGAAGAGTGGGTTTTGTTCCATGTCAGAAAAGCACTTCTATACAGTTGTATATTTAATAGTTTTGATCCATGCTCCTTTTTGTCTGTTTCAACAACATTCTCTGTAGTACAGTGACAGCAGAAATCACATCTGAGGCTAATACATCTCAGGAGCTCATTTGTGGAGTTTTACATCTTGTTGGATTTTAATTGGCTGGTAGCTACACTGAGCTGCAGTTGTATGCCCTCTAAAGCCAGGTTCACATTGCAGTTTTTTTTTGCTGACACTTGGTTACACTGTATTTGTGAATAGACTAAGATTTGTAAGCTAACACTACACGAAAATGATCGGTGTGACATGCTATGTTAAACGCAGCACAGTCTATGAGCAATTTCCAATAAAGGTGTTTCATTCAAAATAACATGCTGCATGTACTGAGCATAAATGCTGAGCAGCTTATTTATAAGCTTATTTATTTGTGCTACACTGTGCACTGAAATTAATGGCAGATGTTGATGTTCATGGTAGTGCAGTACACTCTCTATAGTCTCTTTTGTGAAGACAGTTTTTAAAAATCTCTATTAAAGTTTATACTTTGCAATTCTATTTAGTCAAACGGAGTAAAGTCCGCATATAGACAAAGAATGTCTGACGGGAATGTGGCAAGGCAGAATGCTTAAGCAACCAATGGCTTTGTGTCCGACTGCCATAGAGTCAGCAATGTCTCGATATGTGAGCAGACCCTTGTACACTGCCAACTTGATTCATTTGGTCATTTAGTCCTTTAGCATGGCAGCATATATTCAGCTGACGTCGTATAGTATCAGTGGGCTACTTGTTGGAATCAGTGATGTTTTTTTATGAGGATGAGTAAATGAGCACAATATCAGGCCGATATACCAGTATTGACACTGATGCATCCCTAGTAACACTGGTAATTAGGTATTTTGACTAAGTCATTAAGCTCTAATAATATGTATACATGAAATGAGTTTACACCGCTGCTATTTCATGTTAATATCTTAAACTTAAGCTTCACTTAGTCTAATGCTGTCTCACTACCTCTATATTGTCTTTACACTGAACAGGCATAACATTATGACATTGTTTCAGTGCACATTGTCCATTTTATCAGCTCCACTTACCATATAGCTGCACTTTGTAGTTCTACAGTTACAGATTGTAGTCCATCCGTTTCTCTGCATGCTTTGTTAGCCCCCTTTAACCTTCTTCTTTAGCGGTCAGGACCCCTCTTGGACCCTCACAGAACAGGTGCTATTTGAGGATCATTCTCAGCACTGCAGTAACACTGACATGGAGGTGGTGTGTTAGTGTGTGTTGTGCTGGTACGAGTGGATCAGACACAGCAGTGCTGCTGGAGTTTTTAAACACTGTGTCCACTCACTGTCCACTCTATTAGACACTCCTAGCTTGTCAGTACACCCTGCAGTTGTAAAGTCAGAGACGATAGCTCATCTGCTGCTGAACGGTTTGTGTTGATCATCGTCTAGTCCTTCATCAGTGGTCACAGGATGCTGAACACAGGACGCTGTTCTCAGTCCAGCAGTGACATTGTGGTGTTTAAAAACTCCAGCAGCACTGCTGTGTCTTATCGTCTCGTACCAGCACAACACACACTAACACACCATCACCACGTTAGTGTTACTGCAGTGCTGAGAATGACCCACCACCCTAATAGTACCTGCCCTGTGAGGGTCCATGGGTGGCCTGACCACTGAAGAACAGGGTAAAAAGTGGCAAACAAAGTATAGAGAAAAAGATGGACTACAGTCTGTAACTGTAGAACTACAAAGTGCACCTAGATAGTAAGTGGAGCTGATAAAATGGACAGTGAGTGTAGAAACAAGGAGGTGGTCATAATGATATGGCTCATTGATGTATATCTGTACTGTTTATACTTTCCTGGGTAGGCCTGGGCCTCCTGTGTGGAACAATCCAGGACTGCACAGTTCAGTGTTTTACTTTCTTTCAGCTCCTGCGGGTTTGACAATTAGCTCATGAGATTATCACTTTAAATAACACTACATTAAGAATAATTACTGAGTAGAAAATCTGCCCAAAACAACAAAGTGTAGCTGCTGAAAGCAAAGGACCATTAATTTATAATCAAAACACAAACACACACATCTCCACCAGAGTGTCTGGCAAATATGTTGAAATAGTGACTGGTAATAATTTATTAATGTATGACACTCGTGTGTGTGGGTGTGTGTGGGTATGTGTGGCTGTGTGTGTGGAAGGGGCTGAAAGGTTAAAGCAGCATAAATATAGTAGTGTGTGGCATGTGTGTGCATGCAAGTGTCAATATAAATATGCTCAACTGAACTGTGTGTAGATACATATTTAATTCATGTTTGTTTGTATGAATGTATGAAGTGTTTATTTGATTTTAGGTTTATGTGTTTCTGAATGTGTGTTCAGGTGTGAGGGCGAATGTATGTGTGAATACAAGCATATTAGGTTGATGTGTGTGGCCAAATGCCAATAGAATTTTATTACTATACACAGCAGGTAAACAGAAGTCACTCTATATATAATTTAGATAAGTGTTACCTGTTGTGCAAAGTTCACCCTTCATTTATTTTAATGTCTAGTCGTGTAACTGTGGCAGACGGATCAGACACTCGCAGACAAGGCTAGTGTTCAGAGCTTTATTAACAGAAGGGTGATCCAAAATCACAGTCGTTAATCAGAAAAAAGTTTGAAATTCAGAGATTCAAAATTGAGCAGAAGGGCAAGACAGAAATCAAGGTCATAAACAGAAAACAGGTCATACACGGAGCAAATACAAACAGGAAGGTTATATACACCGGACAAAAGGTGGATGTGATTAAAGTCTGGAGAAGCTGAACAGTGATAGGTAAATCTAGATGAGTCCATAGGCATGTGAGGGAGCGAGGGGTTCTGGGAAATGTAGTTTGAGATGGCCAAGTTGGCTGTTGTTCCAACCCTGCTGGAGGGAGGCTTGACAAGTCGAAACTGTTATTCATTTTTCAGGAGATGTATCTGAGAAGTTTAGTTTTAAGATTTTTGACAAAAGTCACAAGAAAATACGTGAAAAAAATGTGAATTTCCAAAATTTGGGAAAAAAGGAAATCAAGACAATATGACTCCTAACAGCAGTGAAAGACCCAGTAGACCACCAAATCAAAAATTTTGCGAATCAAGCAAGAAAGCTGCTGGTGTTCTCAAAACAGTGAATTGACCACCGAGAGTCCGGACCTCAAAACCACCGAATGCGTTTGGAATTTCTTGAAAAGAAGAAAATGGATACCAACTTCTTAGACTGAACTTTGGAGGTGTGGAAAAGCATCCCTGCAGATTTCTTTGAAAAACTCAAAGTGTTGCTGAGGTTCTTTATAATCTTATGTTAAAAAGATATTTCCTGCTTTTTCCTGGTGCTGAAAAATGATCATTTGTTCTTAATGTGAACTAATTAAATGTAGTATTGTCTCTGACTTTTGCACAGAACAGGTTGTTATGTATCAGGTGTTTGTTTCCTTTCCTCTACTTTGTTGAACCTGTCACTGTAATTCAAAGATGTCAGACGTGTTTACAGTGCATGTTTGTTTAAAGGTTCTTGTTAAAAAGCTTCCAGTGAACGTTATCAGTGCCATCATTATAACTGGCACTTCCACAGCTATGTTTTACTGTTTGACATGTTAGTATTATCCAGGTAGAACATTCAACTCACTGATTGATGGATTCTGGTTTATGCAGTGGAAGCTCTGCACCTGGGTACATTGATGGCAGCACACGGATACTTCTTCCCCATCTCCGACCATGTGCTCACACTCAAAGATGACGGCACGTTCTACAGATTCCAGGTGTGTAACTCTCTAAGCTTGACATGCAGTGTGAGGCTCAGCGCTGTATAGTTTAGTGCACTATAAAGTGTAGATGCAAAGTATTGCTTTGAAATTACTTGATTCAGACTTCATTTTTACATAGATTAATTTGAGCACATGCACTTTGTTAATTATTACAAGTGTCGGTATTCAAATACTGAAATCGCTTTTCAAGTTTTGTATCATGAAAGGAGAGGGAAAATATATACAGGCTGCAACACAGGGCTGTAAGGTGTGACTGAGCAGCTGTAACTAGGCCAACTACTCTGGCTGACTTTAGAACTAAAAGCAGATATATTTTGATGTTCTCTGTGTCGAAGAAGACACACCACTACATACCTTTCACAAGTTCTTTGTGTTTGTGTCTCTAGCTCATTCAGAGCAACCCCCACTTTCTCAAGCACAGTGACTAAAAGATTTAATTTAAATTGCAGGTGCAATATTAGTTGAAAAAAATCACAATTAGATATTTTCCCCAAATCAGTCAGCCCTAGTCAGAATGCACATTGCTAGACTTTATATTTTTACAGAGTGTAAATTGGGCGCATTATTTTTCTCAGTATGCTTCAGCACAACAGATTTAATGAATCATGAGTCAATTTAGCATTGAATTAAGTGTGACAGAGTGGGAAAATAGATAGCTGTACTCCAGAGATTGAGTTTCAGGATGGTGGGCTAGAATATTTCCTACTTTTACTGACCTTGTTTGATTATGTAGAACAGAAGAACACTAAACCTGTTCTTTAAGGATACAGCTCATTAGAGTTTAGTTTTTTCCCTGCCCAAACGCACCAGCTAATGAGCTGCATCAGGTCAATCTGGAATGTTACAGAGCTTATTGTTTTTTTTTACAATGCCACTATGAATGTCTTTAGAACAGATTAGTCAGTACAGAGTCTGTCCTCAATTCTGCCATATAATAGTCATTTATTTATCAGATCTCTTGAAGTACATTCATGGAGCTCAGGATTTGGCAAAGTGTCTGTTTTCAAACCGAATTAAAGCATTTTAGAACACTAATGTTAATAATACACTGCCTTCAAAATGTGTCCTGTTAAAAGTCATGTGAATTTTCTTTTCACATTTCAATAGAGATGGCAGTTTTTCTTTTGTGATATCAGCATTAAAACCTTGAGTATCGGCTAAAACAGAAAACTGCAGTTTGAAATTGATGATGTGCTAGATTATACATTTATTGATTTGGCCATTGAAGGCTGAGTTTATTGGCTTATGTTGTTCATTTCAGTGAGAGGTTTCGCTTTCTGCCAATTCAAGTGTTATTGTATTGAGGAAGCATTCTGGACAATGTAGTTCACCACAGTACAGCATTGTGTCCTGTCTTTACTGTCAGACGCCGTACTTTTGGCCCTCGAACTGCTGGGAGCCTGAGAACACTGACTACGGTGAGTGTATACGCTTTCTGATTAAAACTCCAACTCTTCCTGGAGATGAGCTACAGCCTGAATCAACAGCTTACCAGAAGGAGTCATGTGACAGCATTGATTAACCCTGATAAAATAGTTAATTTTTTTTTTTAATCTGATCAAGTCACATATCAATAGAATCAGTAGGATATTTTTAATATTTGCCATTGAGTTGACACCTTGTTTCAATCAACAGAGTGGAGTAGATTTGGATCCCTCTACACTACAATGTAATGAAACAGTGGAGCCAATTTCAAACATAAACATGTTAACCCCCAAATTGCTGAGCACATGGCATGCTTAATGAATGAAAACAGCTCCATGTGCAAGTCAGAGTTGACCAGCAATTTACAGTTAAAATGTCTGTGTTCATAAATGCAGCTGCGCATGTGTGTTTGCATATGCCTGCATGTATGGGCTTGTGTGTGTGTGTGTGTGTTTGTGTGTGTGTGTGTGTGTGTGTGTGTGTGTGTGTGTGTGTGTGTGTGTGTGTGTGTGTGGAAAGCCTGAGCCAGTAGGCTTCACCTTTTAATGAGAGTATGTGAACACGAGCTTAATCAAATCCTTCCAGATGGTCAGAGATCAGCTGGATATGGAGGAGCGTGTGCGAGTGTGTGTTTGTGTGGTTGCGCCATCTGTGTGTCTTTGGCTCAGGAGCTCACAGTCTCAGGTCACAGTGAATTTAAACTTCCCACTCAGAAGACAATGTGTGATGTGATGATGTTTGCCTCCACAAGGATTTCTAAGAAACATTTTAGCATCCAGACCCTCCCCCCGACAGCCCCGAACGCTATCAGGCTACTCTCATGTGAGTTACCAAACTTAGACTGCTGCGGAGGAGGGATTCACCAATCAAGTGTGCGAAATCGTGTGTGAAAGCATCGACACCTTTCCGCGCGTGTGTGTGCAAGTGTGTGTTCGCTGTAATTCACACCTCTCCGTATCTCGCTGTGCAGCTGTGTACCTGTGCAAACGAACAATGCAAAACAAAGCTCGTCTGGAGCTGGCAGACTACGAGGCAGTAAGAAATCTCCCTTCATATTCACATTCGTATTCATATTCATGTGCTTCTTATCTCTCCATCCACTTCACAACCTTTTTATAGCACAGCTCTCTGTCCCTCTCATCACTCTGCCTCTCTCCTCTTTTCACTTTCTGTCCCTGCTCTCTTCCTCTGTTGCTCTCTGCTTTTTCCTCCTCCCCATCTTCTCTCGTTTCTCTCTTCCAGTATTGTTTTTTTTTTCATTATATGAAAACAATCTGCATCTTCTTTTGTCTGCATTGTCAGAAGTGTCACTGTTTTCATTATTCTGTGGGCATGCACTGATATGGGAATTTTGAGCCATGTGCTAATATGACTACAGTATCATTGTGCATCACAATATATTAAAGGGGAATTCCACCAGTTTTTGGAGACTTACCAACTCTAATTTCTTTACAGTGGTGGTGATGGGAACCATGGGTCACCATGTCTTCAACACAAATATAGCCGTTTTATGTACTATCCTAAACCACCAGTGAACCTACACATTTGATGTGTTTTTATATGGAATATTAGTAGTTATAAATCTGAAAAAATCTGCCCTGTGTGTACTTCTCCACCATGAATTCATTTTACAAATCAGTTTTAGGCCATAATCTTATCTCAGAACTACTGTAAAGCAATGTCTAAGCATATTCATAACCATTTCATTTAAGAACTTTCTATGAGGTGAGTAAATAAAATCGTAAGACATCTGGTTCCGTTATGGCCAAATCTCTCTACATTGGAACCTTAATTTTTATTTTATTGATTTATTTTACTATTTTAATCATTTTAAATGTCTTTTTTTCTTATTTTATTTTATTTACTTATTGTTTAAACTACGCAGAAATTTTGAAAATAATAGTGGAATTCCCCTGTAACGATGTCATTAGAGGTACACAGAGCGTTATACCGATTGCTACTGGAATACCATGAACCAAGGAAACACCATTGAACATAGACCATACAACTGGGGTGGGAAATATGACAATAATTATATTCATAATCTCACAATATGCTTTTCTGAGCATATTTTGGATATCATTCATACTTGACACAACTGTAGGTTTCATTACAGACACAACGTGTTCAATTTGATTTAGTCATTGCACTACCATTTTTTAAATGTGGCATCACTGTCTGTTTTATTTATCAAACCTCAGAAAAAACTAAGTATTATGATGCTTATGGATCATGAAGATGTCTTAGTAGTAGTTATATTTTTGCCATATTGCCCACCCCAGTCATATGGGGTGTTTCATATTTAGCAAATTAATGTTTAAACACATATCAGATGCTTAAACAAGCACACTTATTAGAGCTCTAAGTAGCATGGCGAGCATCCACGCACAGCCACTCTTCATTTTCTGCAACCCTCTCAAAAAATCTGAATCATGGATGCATTGATTACTCAATTTAATGCACATGTATTTAGTTCTAAGTCTGTACATGAAAGAAACGTCTAGAGTCTGAAGTGCCTCTTTAATGAAGCAGCACATTCGTCTCAGGAGGCTTTGTTATAGGCATGGTGCTATTCACTGGAGCTCTTTCCAGCAATGGATAATCTAATCTGCCCTTTGACCTTTATCCTCTGACCTCTCCCTGTCCATGATCCAGGAGAGCTTAGCACGGCTCCAGCGTGCCTTCGCCAGGAAATGGGAGTTCATATTTATGCAAGCAGAAGCACAAGCTAAGTGAGTGCCCTTTATCATCCTGTCCATCAGCTGTGGTCAAAGGTCAGATCTTATCTTGAGATCTTGTGACCAGCACAATTTCACTGACCTTCTAGCCGCAATGTTACCTGTGCATGATGTGCAGCAGCCGAACGTAGATACTTATAGTAAGAGATCTGTATATTTGTACAGTTACATTTAAGTTTATATTTCAGCACTAAGAGACAAGGAGGGACCTGTTTATATTCATATGGGAATTCGATTATTTATATTTTTTCCATGTATGTTTTTCCTACATTTCCTAACATTTGATATTATAGAGGTGGTAGAGAAAACTAAGAGGTAATAATAGAAATCTGAAAAAGTTGATAGTAGAAGCTACAGAGAGGTTTGTGGAAATCAAAGTATCAAAAAAGTATCATTCAGATTGTTTTGGCAAGACATGCATTTCTTTTTGTAGAAATATTCTTGAAATATTCTTTGTATTTTTCTTGAATGTCAAACAGCTGATTTAAAAGCCATTAAAAAGCTGTATTTGAACAAGAGGGCTACAGTCAAGGATTCTATCATAGTAATATACAATGTGCTGCAGCTGGGCTTCAGACTGCATTACTGTATGCATTCATTTAAAAATAAATAGTGGCCTTTACATTTATTGTGTGAAATTGACCAAATATGGCTGAGGTGCTGGAAGTGAGTATATTTGACCCCAGTGGATTGCTGAGTAATCAAAAGAGTGCAGCGGTTAATAACATGAATATGTAATGACATTAAAACACCCAATCACCAGTTTAGGCATTGGAAAATGTTTGTTTACTGGCTCACTGATGCTGATAAAGAGTGGACTACTTAGAGATTGATACTTGGTAGTACTGAAGCAAAATTGTTAACATAAAAACTGCGTTTTTATACCAAACCCTACTAAGACATGTCCAGCATATAAATAAATGAATGTTGTGTAATTTAACACAAAATGGAGCCAAGTTGCTTTTATTATTTAATGAAGGTTCCATGAAAATATAGGTGTCAGCTTATTCTTTAGGCATTTCTGTTTGCTTGTGCTCCTGTGTCGTTTGCTAGAAAGCAGCATTCATGTTGGATTTCTGTGCTGAAGCTTTAAAAGCCGTCAAAAGGATCTTAACTGAGCTGGCTTCTGCCTTCTGTCTGCCCAGAGTTGATAAGAAGAGGGATAAAATCGAGAGGAAAATTCTCGACAGTCAGGAGAGAGCGTTCTGGGATGTGCACAGACCAGTGGTAAGTGGAAATTCATGTGTGTGTGTGTGTGTGTGTGTGTGTGTGTGTGTGTGTGTGTGTGTGTGTGTGTTTGCGCGCATAAGAGAACAGCTGAAACTATGTTTTTGCAGAATTTTCAAAGCTGACTAGATGCTGACTAGCCACAGCATTCTCCCATGTGAAATTTAGACTCACTTAAGGAACTCATATATTTTGTATATCCCCAAAGGTTAAATACACATTTTCTGGGCACGAGAGCTCAAGCCTCTACACTCACATTGAAAATGGTCTAATTGTTGGTGCCTTAGGAAGCAAGTCCTTAAGAGTAACTAGATTAAACCCCAGCGAATCACTTTATAGATTTAATCTGTTTGGACCTTTTGCGGGGTACCAACACCTGGCCAGTGATACTTTTTTCTTTTGTAATTTTTAAGTTTTCTTTAAAACAAGCGGCATACCGCCCTGAACAAAGGTGACTAAGTACAAGTTCATTTTTCAGCGTAGGAAAACAAACACATATTTAAGGGAAAATTACACAGAAGCTTCAATGACTGTGATATAAAAAGAATTTGTGTCCATACCTTGCTTTCATTACAGGTCTCATTCTTTTCTCACTTTTAGCTTTTTGAAGAAATCTGCAGGGATATTTTTCCAAACCTCTGAAATTCAGTCATAGAAGTTGGTTGCATTTTCTTCTCTCAATCCCAATTCCAAATTTAGACTCATCTGTCTGTCGAGTCTTACTCTAAAAGAGTTAGAGTGCAGAAAAATAAACAGTGGACAAGTTAAACATTGATAGATGTGATATTATACTAAGTGTTGGAGGACCTTTTGAAATTTACTGTTAAATATATTTCCTCCATTTTTCTGACACTGAAAAATGAATAGCTTGAACATAAAGTTAAATAAATGAAAGGGTAGCTTTTTTTGCACGGTACTGTATTTAATGCTAATCAATCGCTGATAGTCCTTTAACACTGTGACTGACACCTGCCTTTCACTGTGTCAGTTTGCTTGGAGTTCGTCCTTATATGTTGACTTGTTGTACAAACAGGAGTCCTTCTGTTAAACCGTTTGTTGTTTTGTGAGAAAACAGCTATTTGTGCCTCAGTGGCTTTGTACTAATCCCCCCTCATTAGCAATTTCATGCTAACTCTGCTAATCCTTCGAGCTGCAGCACTACTGAAAGATCCTCCATCCGCCTACCATGTTTGTCCAATCTGTGTTTAAGCGGGTTTTAGTCTTTGAACATCATTTGAATCAGTTTGCTCTCATTCCAGTAGGCATAGATGGCTCTCAAAATGTCTGTCAAAGTATTTGACAAGACTGCTGTTTGAGCTTCAGCTTTGTTTGTAGCTGTGTGTCTGCATGAAGAAGTTTAGTGAGTTTTGTGACTTTAGCTGTCACAAGTACAGATCTGTGTTTGTGTATGCACCCATGTCTCTGTGTGTGTGGATTTCAGCCAGGGTGTGTGAACACGACAGAAGTGGACATCAAAAAGTCCTCCAGAATGAAGAACCCTCACAAAACAAGAAAGGTACTACAGCAAAATATCAGTCATATGAGCGTAACCCTCACCCAACTCATCAATGCATTATCATTTTCCAGTCATTCAGGAATCACCTCACAATTTATGTTACCTGACCAATCACTATAAATCTCCAGTCAACAGAAGTTGTTCTGTTCCGGTCATTGCACTACTCTCGAGCAATCTCTAGAAGTTTTTAAGAATACACAACGCACAATACATCTTGGTCATTTGTTTATGCTGGTGAGAGCTTGTTTTTTTATGTTTTACCAGCCTAAAATGTGTTCATTTTTTTCTGTTTAGTCTGTATACGGGCTTCAGAATGATATCCGCAGTCATAGCCCCACTCACACGCCAGCCCCTGAGGCCAAGCAGCCAACTGTGGAGGAGCTCCAAGAACAGGTGCAGTCTGTTTGTTCTTATCAGTTTCTGACTGATGGCGAATTAGCACATTAATGTTTTGAAAAGCATTAAAAGGGGGTTTGTCGCCCTTTTTGCTGCAGTAAAAACCTCTACTGCATAATATTTACACTATGTTGAAACACTGCTGTGAGGGGTTGCTTGCGTTCAGCCACAAGAGGTTATGTATCTGATGTTAGATAATCAGTTCTGGATCACTCCAACTCATCGCAACGGTATTAGAAGTCACTCCACCGCTCCAGAGAACGCGCTGCTCAAGAGCCTAATGCTGGGGGGCTTTATACCCCTCTAGCCAATGCTTAGCATTGCAGCTGCTCCAGAGTGTTCCATTCGATTGGTCATTGCCTTTATATGGAGACTGAAAATTTAACACCTTTGTTAGCATCCATCCATGAAAAAGGTGTCTAGATATATTTGAACAAACTGCCTGAATGTGTGCTACTTTTTTGTATACTCTGCTTAACCCAAACCCAAACTCAGCTGCCAAAAGATCAGCTCTGACCTCTTTATCTTTTTCCAATAAGAGCAGTTTTTGGAGTTCTTGAAGAGAGCAGCCACCAACAACTGCAAAATGTTTGTTTTCATCATCCTGTGGACATTTCTTGCCCACAAATAGCTAAATACATTGCTACAAACACACACTGTTTAAGCCCTGATCTCTTTGTTCTTCGTTGTGTTTTCAGATCAAATTCTGGCAGGCACAGTTAGATAGACATCGATTGAAGATGTCCAAAGTTGCAGAGGGGTAAGTGTGTCTGTGTATGAGAGAGAGAGAGAGACAGAGAGAGAGTCAGACTGAAAGAGCGAGAGAGTCTGTACTTTGATCTACCCTTTGATCCACATTACTTTACAGTGCTTAAACCTTCTCTTGTTATTGTTATTGATCCTCTTAATGGACCGTCTAGTTCACACTCATGTTGAAAGACAAACATTATCTCTTCGGATTTATGATGAAGTTGTTCTACTGACCCAGCAGTATATTTTTATGCTGACATTGACTTGCATGATGCAGTCTGAAATCCCTTCTGCAGCTCACTGTGGTCTGAAGTCTGCATCGCTCAACTGCATTATTTTTAATTGCATGGCATCTTTTGTAGTTTTCTTCATGCTTCTTTGTTTATAACGAGATGCTTGACTGTTTGAGGTTTCAAAATCCTTAATGATAAGATCTAAAGGTATTGTTCTGCTTGCATTTTACTTCCTTCTCCTGTTTTTCTTTATGAATCCTGTGAGTTAATATCTGGCTTTAACAGAGGTACTGGGTGGTCGAGTCACAAGTGGACAGTGCTAAGTACTGGTATGAACACGTCTGATGCGTCTTGGAGATGCTCTGTTACCAATGACGAGTTTCATTCTGAAATGCTGTCTGTCCATTTGTAATAATATTAGTTATAACAGGATTTTGAAAACAATAACAGCTGATGTGTAATGAAAAATGTTTTTTTCACTCATAAAGGGGGTGTTAATCATAGAATTGCATTGCTTTTTGTTTTATGTGAAAAGCCCACACCCACACAATGGATATCTTTACATGCTGTTTTTGGAAGAATGTTAACTTTACAGGAGAAAGAAAAAACATATGTTACTTTAATGTAAGTCAATGGAACCAGACTTTTTTTCCCCCCAAGTCATTTTCAGTCATTTCTTGTAGTCCATTCATCATGAAATGTACGCACAATGTAAAGGGTAACGGGCATTTTCAAAAAAACTAGAAAATGACAAAAATGGAAATACATTTCTTCCGACAGCAGCGATACATATAAAGAGATATATACAGAGATTAAGGCTGTCAACATAAACATGGTAACACTCGATTAATCTGGAAACCTTAACAAATTGTTTTCGAAGTTTGACCCCAACTTCTTCCCATAATTCCTGCGCGGATTCACTGCAAGGTGCAAACATAGATGACACAATGACTGAGGAAACATCCCCTGGTGGGCTGAACTGCAAGTTTAGTTTTAAAAAGCTTCCAGATGGACGTTTAGATAAAACTAAAGTTCCATCTGGAGTTGGGTGACTGAAGGTCACCACTATAGGGACAGATAGCACTTGCAAAATGATCACGGTAGCAAGGAATCTACCGCGTAAGAATGTGCCTTATGCAGCATACATTATACAGAGGGTGATCACAGTGGCTCTTCATGATGGTGGTTTTGTCAATGCTTTAGACAAATGCTGTAAAATAGTCTGACGTTTTTAGACAGTCCTGCAAACACAGAAGAGCTGAAAGTTCAGCAGGCCTCCAATGATCAAGAAGAGAAGGAACTCGTCCAGGATGTACCCAATTCAGCTCCATTCTTCATGAAATTTACACATAGACAACAGGCATTTTCAAATTATATCAAAAACTGGAAAACGACGAAAATGGAGATACAAGGTTTTGTTCCGACCACAGTAATACGTGTGATCATTAAGGCCTTAAATGACTGCCTTAATCAGCTGTATCATCCCAGCAGAAACAAAAACTGCTGATTCTTTCTTTGCCACCTCTTTTGTTTGTTTATAAGTTGTAATTTATTCAGTCTAAACTTGATAAACAGCTGTACATTTGCACAAATAAGTACTCACGGCAGACTGACTGGTACATTTCCCCCAGTCATGAAATCTAATCATAAGTGGTCAGTGGAGGTGCATGCATTAGATAACCATGGAAATACCAGGTGTAAAGGCTATATGTCTCAGGACAGATGTTAATACTGTAGCAGGAATGACCAGTCTTATAGTTTAGTACTAGGCTACAAGGACTTATCACTCTGTTTTGAATCTTCTGGTGTTTATTAGACTAGAGAGACAAATGTGCCGTCTAAGGCCCTGTTATGAATCTCTTGTAGTCTGCTAGGCTTCGGGGTGCAGTATAGATGGTCATACAATGAAATTTTATAGTTTTGTTTATTAGGTTATCATGCTGAGGGGAGCAATGTGTAAGAAATATTAATTGTTTTGTAGATTATTGAGCTGTATGTAACAGTATGTAGAATATGACCTTGTTTTTAATCTTTTGTAGCTTATTAGGCTACACAGAGCAATACGCAGACTATGATCCATTCCTCTCTACTCCTGACCCCTCGAACCCTTGGATATCAGATGATACAACCTTCTGGGAACTGGAGGCAAGGTGCGCATAATAAACATGCATACACACATGAACAAAGGCTTGAAGTGTGAGGATTTGCATGACTGTATATATACAGTACTGTGTCTTAACATTAATGAAAATCATATATAAAGTCATCTATCTTGGTAGTAACACTAACATAATAAATTCACAAAAACTGATTATTCTGTGTGTGTGTGTGTGAGTATGTGTGTGTGTGCGTGTTTGTTAACTTAAACATTTCCAAAGCTCTCCTTGATGAAGCCCAGTATTTATGGTGACCCTCCATTACCTAGTTAAGATTTAATTAAATTAAATCAGGTGCGCTACTGATGGTATTTCACTAATCCATTTGATAGGTGGAGTGCATCGGGGTGTCAGGAGCCAAACATGTTCTTCTAACTATATTCTAACCAGCATACCAATACCATACCAATAACTTTGTTATATTGTGTTTTATTGTATTAACTGCTGAAATACATTTACTGCGCAGATGAATAGTTTTTAGGGAACCAGTTTCTTGGTTGAGTAATATTATGTATGTATTTAGGATGTAAATGTCAACCACTTAATTTGGTTATGATTCTTGATGCAATTTCTACAAATTTAGTTATTTTGGTATTTTTTTAATACACTGGATAAACACATACACCGATCAGGCATAACATTATGACCACCTCCTTGTTTCTACGCTCATTGTCCGTTTTATCAGCTCCACTTACTGTATAGGTGCACTTTGTAGTTCTACAGTTACAGACTGTAGTCCATCTGTTTCTCTGATAGTTTGTTAATCCCCTTTCACCCTATTCTTCATTGGTCAGATACTATTTGGGTGGTGGATCATTCTCAACACTGCAGTAACACTGATGTGGTGGTGGTGTGTTGGTGTGTGTTGTGCTGGTACGAATGGATCAGACACAGCAGTGCCGCTGCAGTTTTTAAACACTTCAGTGTCACTGCTGGACTGAGTATAGTCCACAACCAAAAATGTCCAGCCAGCAGCGTCCTGTTGGCAGCATCCTGTGACCACTGATGAAGGACTAGAGGATGACCAACACAAACTGTGCAGCAGCAGATGAACCATCATCTCTGACTTTACATCTACAAGGTGGACTGACAACGTAGCAGTGTCTAATAGAGTGGACAGTGAGTGGACACAGTGTTTAAAAACTCAAGCAGCACTGCTGTGTCTGATCTACTCATGCCAGCACAACCCACACTAACACACCACCAACAAAGTATAGCTAACAAAGTATGCAGAGAAACAGATGGACTACAGTCTGTAACAGTAGAACTACAAAGTGCACCTATATAGTAAGTGGAGCTGACAAAATGGACAGCGTAGAAACAAGGAGGTGGTCATAATGTTATGCCTGATCGATGTATAGTTGTATATAGTAGTGGCCAGGTTTTTGCCATGTTGGTTTATATAAATGTCTATATGATGTGTTTATTCATCTCTATTATGGTTGTAAATGTACAGTATGTACATTTTTCATGAGGTTCCTCAAGGCAGTTTGTGTATGTGTGTATAATGTATGTATTTGTTGTGCAGCAAGGAGCCGACTCAGAGTAGGGTGAAGCGTTGGGGTTTCAGGATGGACGAGGTTCTGAAAGATCCAGCAGGGAGAGAGCAGTTCCTCAAATTTCTGGAGTCAGAGTTCAGCTCAGAAAACCTCAGGTAATGCCACTGCCCTCTGCTGGTGATTCTGTGTACTGCCTCATTGTGTCTTTTCCCTGTATGCTGGAATGTGAATCCTGAATATTTTCACTTGATAAAATTAAGCAATACAGGTCTACATTCATCCTCTTACACCCCTTCGGTTTTTTTATTCTAGAAGTCCCTTTTCAGTCTCTTGATGTTCCTCAGCTGTAGTTTAATCTCTTCTTGTTCATCTTTTGTCACCCTAGCTTTTTACTTTCTTCATCTCTTTCTGTCTGCATGTCTTTATTGCCCCTTCTTTTCTGCCTCTCTCTTTCTTCCTGTCTCTCTCAGGTTCTGGTTGGCTGTGCAGGAGCTGAAGCGGAGGCCGATTCGAGAGGTGCCATCACGGGTGCAGGAGATCTGGCAGGAGTTCCTGGCTCCTGGTGCGCCAAGTGCCATCAACGTAGACTCCAAGAGTTATGACAAAACCACACAGAATGTGAAGGACCCCGGGCGCTACGCTTTCGAGGATGCACAGGTGCAGAAAATACTGTGTGTGCCAGCAGTTGTCTGCATTAGAATCTGTAGTCATTTAGAGTTTGAATGAATTCGGTTCAGATTCAGATTCGTCTCTTTAGTTGAAGAGGTGAAAGCTGTCTCCTGACACTCCATACGGAAACATTCTTAAGATACTTTTTCATACAGCGAAAGTGGGACATTGGGTCAAATGGAACACATAAGTTCCAAGCTGTATTGCTCTGTGATTGACAGGAGTTAATCAAAGGTAAACATCCAATGAATAATTAGCACAAGTGTTTTTGTCATTCGTTTTCAGTGGCTTCTCTCTGTTCATCGTATTGGGCACGTCATAATTTGACCACCTGGTGCATCTACCAAACAAAATGTCTCATCTGCTTAACTTACCTGACGTTGATGTAAAAAGACACTCCTGCTAAAATGAAAATGATGCCATTGGTGTATCTGTTGTGAGCATGCCTACTCACATCCTACTGTGGTGCTGCAGTAGTCTATGTAGACATTCTGGTTAAAAGACTTATGATATCGCCTGAGATTTTTAGGATGGGTGGTTCTTTTGAAAAATGTTTTACAGCTGTATACATTTTTTGTAGTTTTTTTCATTGGTTTAATGCAGAAGCTAGATAGATAACAGGACTGCTATGAAATGAAATATCATAATGCATTCATATAACTACAACTCCAATTCCAAAGAAGTTGGGATGCTGTGTAAAATGTAAATAAAAGCAGAATGCAATGATTTTCAAATCTCGCAGACCCATATTTTATTCATAGTAGAACATATATCAGATGTTAAAATTGAGACATTTTACCATTTCTTGAAAAAACAGCTCATTTAGAACTTGATGGCAGCAACGCATCTCAAAAAAGTTGGTACAAGGGCAACAAATGGCTGGAACAGTAAGTGGTACTAAAAAAACAGCTGGAGGAGCACTTTGTAGCTAACTCACATGACTCAGCATTTAAGGGAGGCAGAGTCTCTCAGAAGCAAAGATGGGCAAAGAGATCCTTCACCAATCTTTTAAAAAAAAAGTGTAAAAATTGTGAAACAATTTTAGAAAATCGTTCCTCAAGGTAAAATTGCAAAGAAATCCCTGTACACAAGGGACAAGGCCAACGGTCAGTATTGTGTGTGTGTGTGTGTGTGCTCACTAGAGTGTATGTGGTGTTTCACTTCATGGATGAGTTAAATGCGGAGGTGAAATTTTCCCGTTGTGGGACTAATAAGGGTCACTTAATCTTAATCTTAATGTTAATACAAAGAAACAGCCATATGTCAACACGATCCAGAAACACCACCGTCTTCTCTGGGCCAAAGCTAATTTAAAATGGACTGAGGCAAAATGGAAAACTGTTCTGTGGTCAGATAAATCAAAATTTTAAATTCTTTTTGGAAACCACCTCTACCTGCGAACTCGAGAGGATAGAGACCATCCAGCTTGTCATCAGCGCAGTTCAAAAGCCTGCATCTCGGATGGTGTGAGGTTGCATTAGTGCCTATGGTGTGGGCAGCTTACACATCTGGAAAGGTTATATCAATGCTGAACAGTATAGAGAGGTTTTAGAACAACATATGCTCCCGTCTAGACAGTGTCTCTTTCAGTGAAGGCTTTGTATATTTCAGCAACACAATGCTAAACCACATACTGCATCCATCACAACAGCATGGCTTCGCAGAAGAATAATTCGGGTGCTGAACTGGCCTGCCTACAGCCCAGAGCTTTCACCAGTAGAAAACATTTGCCGCATCGTGAAATGAAAAATCCGGCAAAGTAGCAGCTAGAATCCTATATCAGACAAGAATGGGACAACATTCCTCTCTTAAAACTCCAGCAATTGGTCTCCTCACTTCACAGACATTTACAGACTGTTGTTAAAAGAAGAGGGGATGACTACACAATGGTTGGCACGACCCTGTGCTAACTTGTTTGAGATGCGTTGCTGCCATCAAGTTCTAAATGAGTTAATGTTTTTCATGAAATGGTAAAATGTCTCACTTTCAACATCTGATATGTGTTCTATGTTCTACTGTGAATAAAATATGTGTCTATGACACAAATCATTTCATTCTGTTTATATTTACATTTATTTACATTTTACGTCGCAACTTTTTTTTAAAAATTGTGGTTATAAAATAACTGCCTCAGATCAAAATTCCAAATGGTAAAAGCTTGTGTCTGGCATCTACTGGCATCTGTTTCTTTGTGAATTTTGTTGACACCACAGAGTTTCGCAATGGTTGTGTGACAAAAAAAATTGTGTAAAATGAGAATTCTGGCAAACTGAAGGCTGAAGAAAATAATGCTGCGCAACAAATAACATATTCAACTCTTGTTTTAGGCTGGAATGCCCCTTGAATCTGTGTGTATTAATGGGTTTGTGGTGTATGTCCATGTGTGCATTCCAGGAACACATCTATATGCTTATGAAAAGTGACTCGTACAGTCGTTTCATCAGATCCAGTGCCTACCAGGAGCTCCTGCAGGCAAAAAAGAAGGTAGGGCCAAGCACATTATCCACCAAACCGTAACCTCTATACAGCCATACAAACAGAAACTTACTGCAACCAGTTCAGAACCATCAGAGACAGTCCATCTCTTATCGACAAGACAGATAAGAGGTATTCAAAATCCATGACATCTGAACTGGCATACTTGGAAAAAACAGGCTCACACACACTTTGTAGAAGTCTTGATGAACACACACACACACACACCCACACAAGCCCATTCTTGTTTTTACTCTGTGTGTCTTTTGGTTTATGCTGATTGAAGTCTGGGAGTTTTCAGGACCGCAGAACCTCATTTGAAAAATTCACTCGTAATGTGGTAAGTGGGCGTGATCCCCCAAGTGGCCGCTTACTTGACCAATCAGAAGTAAGATCTGGCCAGATGACCCGTGTCCTGGTGCTTGAACCTGCCCCAAAACCTCTTTGAAGTCACGTTAAATCTAAATCACGTGACGGCACTACTACTATTCTTTTACAGGATGAAGCAAACTGCCCTCTTCTCTTCTCTTCTCTTCTCTTCTCTTCTCTTCTCTTCTCTTCTCTTCTCTTCTCTTCCATCCTTTTGTCTTTCCTCTGTTTGTCTCCTCTCCAGTAAAGTGTTTGTGTACGTGTGTTTTTTTATCCGTCTTCTCTGCATGTCAGACATTTTGGCGTGGTGAAAAAATAGCACAGCTGCCAAAATGTCTTCTCGCTCACTTGTTTCTTTCTCCTTGCCCGCAGAAAAGTAAGAACTTGTTTTGAAGGAAAACAATGCTTCCAGGTAAATCCTTTCTCTCCAGAGCTACTCCTTCTGTCTTCACCTTTTACAGTGATAGTTTACTAACCCTTGTTAATGCATGTCTGTTCTCATAGCCTGTTTGTAATGTGCATCAGTGTGGAAAAAGCTCTCATCCATGCTTAGACACAGTTTGCTCTTTCTTCTGATCGCTTTTGCTCTCCCTCTCACACTTCCCCTTTCTCTCTGTTCCTCTCTCACTTTCCTCTTTCTTTCTGTCTGTCTTTGTTTCTTCTCTCTCTCTTTTTCTTTTTCTTTTTCTTTGTCTTTGTCTCTCTCTCTCTCTCTCTCTCTCTCTCTCTCTCTCTCTCTCTCTCTCTCTCTCTCTCTCTTTCAGGGGAAATCTCTGGCGTCTAAAAGACTGCCTGCTGTTGTGCAATCCTGCTGAGCCTCGGAGAATTAACCGGGGACGAGGACGCTGTCACCTTCATCTCTGCTGTCTGATTGGTCCGGCCCCCGACAGCGGACCAATCACGTGCATGTCCAAGGGACTGAATTTTTACATCACTTTTTACTCGCTTTAGTTTCTGCCTGAGACGGGGTGGGAGGGAGGGAAGGGCATTTCAGGCTTCCAAATGACAGGAGGATACTTTCTGCATAAGAGAAACAACGTCCAAGTCTTCTCCATCTCTCATCTGTCCAGCTGGACCACGTGTAAACTACATAAATGATGTCAGAGGTGAAACGAAACGAAAAAAGAAACAAAAACAGCAACAGATTTAACAATGTAAAGCTGAACCTTTAAAGAAACACATGAGAACACTTTGTAAACTCACAGCTGCTTATAGTCCAAGGCTTCAGAGCTCAAGACTTTCTGTGCAGTCACGTTCCGTGTCATCGCCATTGATTTTATTGCACTATTTAAAAAATAATTGTAGAAATTTTGCTTGTCACACTTGTATGGCCACCGAGGAGACAGCTGCAGGCCATGTCTAATGTCTAGTCTGTTCTTTTTTCCTTTTTTTTTTTTTCCCTGGCAGTAGGGGGTGGGTTTGGGGGGGGGTGACACTTATCTCCTATGTTTATTTTTATACCATATTTAAAGACACTTTGACTTGAAAAATATATATTAAAGCCAGTCCTTTATCTGAAAGCACTGCAATAATTCATTTTTATTGCTGAAGCAAGTAAATCATGTTTTGACCGATCTCAGCGGCATATTTGCCCCAGTATAGCTGTGTTATTTTCGGAGCATAGCTGATCTATGATTTGCTGATTTATTTATTATAATATTAAAACTGCTTCAACATACAACAGAATAGCTCTCACTGTGATTTACTTCCCAACTTTAAAGGTCACAGCATCAGAAGCAACTCTGGCTTTTGGCCACTAGATGGCGGTAGTTCTGTTCACATCACTGTAGAGACTTTGATGGAGTGAATGTGTCAAAGCTTCTGTGATATGGAGGCGTATTATAGAAATAAATGTGGTATACTGAAGGGGGGGGGGGGGGGGGGGGGGGGGGTGGCAGGGCCATATTTATATTAAGGATATCATGTATTTTATTAGTACTCTTCAACTAGATGCTTCATTACAAAGAGAGCATAATTAGTACTTTTTAATTAGTGAAGAGCAGTATATGAAATGTTTAATGAACATCACTGTGTTTATCATTTCTCATAGTGTATTTTTAATGTGGCTCTGCTGGTCCTTTTTTGTCCTTTCCCACTTATCAAATATGCATTTTGTGAAAATGTCTTGAAGTATCGAGATGTTGTATAGGTGTCGTATTGCCCACCCCAGTATACGGCCCCCAGTACTAAGGCATGAACATCATTTGGTTCTTACAGCTATTTTATTGTGTACCGCTGGTGAAAAGTTTGGGAACATATATATTTTCCACAATTTTAACGGAAAATAATTGGTCAGTTTGCAGTAACTTAAAGGTTTTTTTTAGATCTTACATTTTTCTTTGCAGAAAATTGCAAAACTGAAGGAACGTGTATCTTATGTATAAAGCCAAAGGCCAAACATTTTATCTGCCTGTTATGATCTTAGCATTCCCTTCTTTCAAGTGTTTAAACCTCCTTTGGGCCAAAAAGTTCTCATATAAGTGCTTTTAACAAAGTTTATACATAGTTATTCAGGAAAAATACCAAGGAAGACACTTTGATGAACTTAAAGCCAAATGTACCCAAAGGATTAGCACATAGCTGTTTATGTGTATAGAACCTTTGCAGATATTTTTACGTCATTCAAAGTGAACAGGGCAGCATGGTGGTGCAGTGCTGTTGCCTCACAGCAAAAAGGGCCTGGGTTCGATTCCCTGGCCAGTCAACCAGGGTCCTTTCTGTGTGGAGTTTGCATGTTCTTCCCATGTCTGTGTTGGTTTTCTACCACAGTCCAAAGACATGCTGTCAGACCATTTGGAGATACTAAATTGCCCCTTGGTGTGAATGTGTATGTCTGTGGACTGGCAAGCTGTCCAGGGTGTATCCTGTCTCCTCCCCAGTGTCCGCTGGGATAGACTCCAGCACACAACCCCACCATAACCCAAGAGGATAAGTGGCTTAGATAATGTGGTGTGTATGTGTGAAAAGTAACAATAAAATCAGACATTACGCTGAACATTTCAAAAGAAGATGAAATGAGCCTGAACTTCTGACATGCAGTGTGTTGATGTGGCCTGAGGCCTTTAGGTAGAAGTATTCTCTAGGGAAGTGCTTCCCTTTTCACACCTCTAATTGAGTTCATGAACAGATTAATAAGCAGCTGACTTTTGAAAAAGCTGTGTTGGAGTAGAGAGAACAGTCTGTGTAGAACCTTGAGTCTGTAGGACTAGGATTGGGACTTATTTGGATATGAAGTGCAAAAATGTATTCCAGAATTCCACCCTGAGAAGTTTCATACATCTGACCCTGGTCTCGAGACTCTGTTCTCCAGATTCTTCTCCATGGCGCACTACAAAAGAAATCCACCTGACCGCAGTTTCAAAACAAACAGCACAACAAAAGCAACGCAGATTACGACAGTGGCCCGTTTCGTGCCATGGGGACCTTTCCCAGCATTTTGTGCGCAGAAATCCCAAAGTGATTCTGTCTCTTGATGTGGTCTGCTTTGAGTCGGGAGAACGTGCAGAGCTGGGTTTGAGGGGGGTGAGCCCAGGGCTTCTGGGAACGAGAGGGGGCATTACTGAAGAGTCAGTGTGGAATTTCTGCTGGGACGTGTTATAGCAGATCTAAATTTAAACAACTTTAGGTTAATTGGTCATCTTGTTAGGTACATTAGCTTACAATAGGAAACTAAAAAAGCTGAAGCTGAACTGGCTGCTCTAATTTGGTGATTCACTTGGATTGATGGAAATATTACTTACTGCTTTGCAGAGCAAAGCTTCATTAACCACTAGCATTGTGGTTATGTGAGCCTATTGTCTACTGTCTGGATGTTTTGGTGTGACGTATTGTTGTATTGTGAGTTTCAGAGGGCAAGTTAATGAAAGAGAATGACAGAAAAAAACAGAATGAAACAGAAACAAATGTTATTCCCATTGTGGTTGGACATGTATGTGTTCAAAACCCACAAGAAGAATGATTGTGAGAATGAGGAAAAGTGTCAGAGTAGCAGCGCATTCTCAGCTGAATGAAATAATGACTCAAGAACATTTTAAGTGTTACTTATAAAGAGGCGGTTATGAGCAATAGAAGGTAAAAGGCTTTGTGTCTGAAAGTGTTTGCCACTGTGGGTCACATTGTAATCTTCCTAATAGAACTAATTGATGTTTTAAAACACGTTACCGATGTTTCAGCCCAGAATTAGCATAGCATAGGAAACCTGCCAGTTTCACAGCAAATCCAAAAATGAACAAAATATGTGAATCTTATGTGGGTCTCTTTATCAGTACTATTCAGATGTGGGAGAGTTCATTTGTATAAGCGGTCACTACTGGAGGAATGTCTAATGTCTACACAAACGACAGCAGAGAGAGAGAGAGAGAGAGAGGGGGATGTTATATACGCCTCATTCAGTGTAGTACTGCAGTATTATAACAGTGTAATAAACACTATTTTATATACTTACAGTATAGTATCATACTAGTATAACATAAGTGGTTTAATATACAGTTTTGTGTAATTACAATATACTGTGTACTGTTATAGTTCACTTGTAAAAAGATCTATATGGGTTCTTTAGCTAGCGTTCTTCAGATTGATGAAAAATGTGCTGTAGATGGTTCTATATAGAAGCTTTTTGAAAAGGGTTCTGCTGTTTTGATAATCTCAAGCTTGCAACAATAGAAGAACCCTTTTTGGTGCTATATAGAACCACATTAAAAAAAAAAGTTCTACAACCCAATTTCCAAAAAAAGATGGGATGCTGTGCAAAATGTAAATAAAAACAAAATGCAATGATGTGCAAATAATTTAAACCATATGTTTCATGGACAGTAGTACAAAGACAGCAAGTCAAATGTTGAAACTGAGAAATTATGTTTTTTGAGAAATATGTGCCCATTTTGAATTTGATGCCAACACGTTGAGACACTATCAACGAAAGGCTGGTAAAGTTGTGTAATGCTGAAAAAAACACCTGGTTGTTGATTGGCACAAGGTCAGTAACATAAGTGGGTATAAAAAAGCATCTCAGAGAGGCTGAGTCTTTCAGAAGTAAAGATAAGGAGGGGGTCACCACTCTGTGAAAGACTGCACAATCAAATAGTGCAACAATTCAAGAATAATGTTTCTCAACATAAAATCTCTGTATGCAAAGGGACAAGGCCGAAAACCAATATTTGCTGTCCATAATCTTTGGGCACAACATTAAAAAACAGACATGATTCTGTAGTGGAAATGAACTGCATGGGTTCAGAAACACTTCTGAGAAACCGTTCATTGCTGCATCTACAAATGCAAGTTAAATCTCTAAAATGCAAATAAGAAACTGTACATAAACACGACCAGAGATGCCGGCGCCTTCTCTGGGCCGGATCTCATTTAAATGGACTGAGGCGAAGTGTAAAAATGTGGACACTGTGTCCTTCAGGCTAAAGACCACTCAGCTTGCTATCAGTGCATAGTTCAAAAGCCAGTATTCATGGGGGGGCATTAGTGCACATGGCATGGGTGACATCTGTGACACATCTGTGAAAGCACCATTAATGGGGAATAATATATACATGTTTTGGCAACATATGCTGCCATCCAGACAACGTCTTTTTCAGGGAATGCCTTTATTTTAGCAAGACAATGTAAAACCACACTGTGTGTGTATTACAACAGCATTGCTCCGTTTTAAAGGAGTCCGGGTGCTAAACTGTCCTGCCTGCAGTCCAGACCTGTCACTATTGAAAACATTTGGCACGTTATGAAATGAAAAATAAAACAAAGGAGACCTCGAACTGCTGAGCAGCTGAAATCCTATATCAAACAAGAACAGGAAAACATTTCACTTTCAAAACTACGGCAGTGTCTCCTCACTTCCCAAACACCTACAGAGTGTTATTAAAAGAAGAGGTGATGAAATACAGTGGTAAACATGCCCCACTCCCAACTTTTTTGGAACGTGTTTTGGTATCTAATTCAAAATGGGCATATATTTAAAAAAAACTTAAAAAAAAAAAACAATGATTCCTCAGTTTCAACATTTGATATGTTGTCTTTGTAGTATTTTCCTTTAAAAATATGGTTTAAGAGATTTGCATATCATTGCATAATTTTATTTACATTCTGCACAGCATTCCAAAGTTTTTTGGAAATGGGGTGTATAATACATCCCTGCTTTAGTGTTATGCAGTAATATAGCGTAAGATACTGTTGTAGAAGTATAATGCTGTTTTAGTATAAGTGGATGCAGAGGGGGTGCTGGCGAGGGGAGGGGCTGTACAAATACAAGCACAAGAGTAGGAGAGAAAGAGATGCATGTGAGTGTGTGTTTGACCACAGATACGCATTTACTCTCTGCTTGATGTCACTCAGATACTGTTCTTTGAAGAGGATTCAGAATCCACTGAGTCAGTGATTGGAAGAGGAGATTCAAAACGCGAGTCACAGAAAGACAGGATGATTCAGAGGTTCCGCGGGACAGAGCGACTCAGTGGAACAGAATGCGCACGGGACGCCCTGTGAAGGGGAGAGCAGAGGGGATCGTCAGAAATGAAGCATGACCAATGCTGCCATGGTCCAGACGGAATGAGTGAAGCTGCAGGATCCAGAAGGGCTGACGGCTATTTAGAGGAAAGAGCCTCTCTGTGGGGTGTTTAGAGGAAAGACTCTGGGGTAGTTTGAAAAAAGACTAGAGTAGAAAGTGTTTAGAAGAAGGAATCTAGGATATTTAGAGGGTCTCCGCAGTATTGTGAGTAAAGAGTCAGGGGGTCTTTTATGATGAACGTCTCTGTGGGGTTTTCACAAGATAAATAGGTTCAGGTTTGAGGAGAACACTGTACTGTCATTTAGTAATTTGGATTTGAGAGTGATCATGAGCTGTTAACTCTCTGAGGTTCAGGTTTGATCCTCCTGGGGTGTATTTAGAGGAAAGAGTGGAGAGTGTTTAGAAGAGAAGGTCTATCTCTTGGGTATTTAGAGGAGAAGGTCTGTCTCTGAGGGGTATTAGAGGAGAAGGTCTATCTCTTGGGTATTTAGAGGAGAAGGTCTGTCTCTGAGGGCTATTTAGAGGAGAAGGTCTATCTATTGGGTATTTAGAGGAGAAGGTCTGTCTCTGAGGGGTATTTAGAGGAGAAGGTCTATCTCTTGGGTATTTAAAGGAGAAGGTCTATCTTTGTGGGGTATTTAGAAGAGATGGTCTATCTCTGAGGGGTATTTATAAGAGAAGGGCTATCTCTGAGGGCTATTTAAGGGAGAAGGTGTATCTCTGAGGGCTATTTAAGGGAGAAGGTTTATCTCTGTGGGGTATTTAAGGGAGAAGGTCTATCTCTGAGGGGTATTTAAGGGAGAAGGTCTAACTCTGAGGGGCATTAAGAGAAGAAGGTCTATCTCTGTAGGGTATTTAGATGAGAAAGAATATCTGTAGGTATTTAGAGAGCACATTTGCTTCTCCTGCCTGCTCGTCTTACATGGACCGACTCTGACCTGACCACTGTGCCCTGACCTTTGAGCGACCTCTGCTGGGATATACGCTACCCAGAGCCAAGGCTGAACCATGCGCTGCTGTAACTACAGGTACAGTGCAACATTAAAGCAATGTATGCTGCATCATGATATTGGCCTGATGGAATTCATGTAATTTGAAATGTTCAATGTTGTAAATTGCCCCTCAGAGTTAAAGGTACAACTGGCCTAGCCCAGATTCTGGGGGGCACATATACCCCTATATATACCACTTAAACCATGTGTATGCCTCGATAGCATAAGATGATGGTGTTTTTCTTCTTCTTCATAATATAATAATAATAGTAATAATTATACTAATAATAATAAACACGTATATAATACTTTACTGTAGAACATAATGCTACATGACACTTACCTAAGCCCTTCATGAGAGCTGGCCGTACACAAACATGCATAAATAAAGTTTTTTCTATAATGACTGGATTTACCAGTTGTGCTGTCAAGTTGACAGATCCTTTTTCAGGTGATGTTTCTTCTTACATCAGGTTCTTCTGACACTTTCTAAGGTGTACTGACTTAAAACGTTATGATACGCTGTTGATTACTGCCAGAAATTCAGTTATTTACAGTAATTTTGTGCAAAAAATTATGTATTTATGATTTTATTATGAAATCAACTCATCTCAAGACACTTTCTGTAATAACACAGCAAATTACTGTGCTACTGCATTATACAGCTCTGCATTATGGGACATGCATTTAAATGAAAACATTTTACAGTTTTTTTTTCTCTTTTTTTGTTTTGTTTAAATGCTGGAAAAATAATGATTTGACAAAAAAAAATGTTTATTTTTATTACCAAATGTAAATTTTAGTCGTCTGCTTGAACAAAAAGCTTGAAAATTGCATTTTAAAATTACACGTGAGACATTCTGTGCAGAGTATGTGCAAAATGATACATTGATTTCTTTATATGCATATTTACAGTAAATTACTGGGTACTGAGTCATATTACTTTTACAGTTATTCTGTAATGATACAGGAGATTACTTCTTATTTATGTGTACAGCAGAATACTGGCTACATAATAATAATAATTTTATTTATATAGCATTTTTCATGCTGGTGGCAGCTCAAATTGCTTTACAGACAGGTGATAAAACATAGTTATATAAGAGGTCATTAGTATTTAATTAGAATCAGAAGAAAAAGATGATTAAATTACAAGATAAACATAAACACCACATTACATTCAGTTTTAGTTGAATGTTAATTTAAAGAGATGCATTTTTAGGTGAGCACTGAGCTTGACTGTCTAATAAAAGGTGGAATTGAATTCCACAGTTTAGAAGCATAAAAACTGAAAGAGTCTATCCATGTTTCCTGTATTTTACACAGGGTATCTGTAGAAGGCCACCATCTGCAGATCTTAGATTACGTGCCGGAACATAAACAGACAGACACTGTGTGATGTAAGCAGGTGCTTTAGGATTGTTTTGAGCTTTAAAGACTAGTAGCAGAACCTTGAAATCTATCCTGAACGATACAGGCAACCAGTGAAGTTCTTTCAAAACGGGAGTGATGTGATCTCTTCTTTGTTTTTTTTGGATGCTGCTGCATTTTGTATGAGTTGTAGAGGATGTGTAGTTTTCTTAGGAAGTCCAGTAGGAACAGCATTACAGTGGTCAAATCTGCTTGTAACAGTTGCATGAACAAGTTTCTCTGTGTCGCTCTCAGATAGAAAAGGCTGAACTTTAGCGATATTTCTTAAATGATATGAAGCTACTTTAGTGACCGTGTTTACATCCGAGGTAAAACAGAGCTCAGAGTCTAAGATCACACCCAAGGTTCGTACTTCAGGTTTGGTATATGAAGCTAAAGAACCCAGTTTCTCAAAAAACATTTTTCTCTGAGTTTCTGTACCAACGATCAGTATCACATCACAGTAATCTTACGGTCCAGGTCACTAAAGTCACAGAACTCAGTTATTTTACTGATATTTGCTGTTAATATGGTTCAGTAAATTACTGTTAAAGTAATGCAATAGTGGCTTGTAATTTACTGTAATTAATAGCTCAGTGTATGTCAAAGTGACATAATGCTGAGACATAGCTTACCAAGTCAGGCTGGTGGAACCAAAGCTAGTATTTTCTGTGGGTAAAGTTTCATTTCACTATTTATAAGATGCTGACGAAAGAGTTATGTATGTTCTTTGGCCTTTAGGTAAAATTACTTTACTCTTCAATTTGGAAAATAAATATCAAAACTTGCTCAGAACTGTAGGAAAAACCCCACCTCCAATATAATGCTAACTTCTACTAGCATCTCTATGACTAGACTGCACTAGTTTGTTACCTGTAACCGTGACCTGCATTAACTTTCTCTGAAATGGCTAAAGTTGTTCGAATTTTCCGTTCCGTTCCGTTTGAGAAACAGTGCAGCAGTTACATTCTGGTGCATTTAGGCACTAGACTGTGGCTGCTGCAGCATTTAAGCAAGATTGAAAATTCGAAAAGGCCATTTTAAGTTAAGCAGACATTTGAAGCTCCTAAAAGACAGTAAACATGCTGGAGTGTGGAGTGATTATAAATGCAAGAAAGTCCATTTGTCTCCAAATTATCTATGTCCTTAAATTTTTCTCTTTGCCATTTCATTAATCGCTAGCTAGAGAAGATTTGTGTTGTCTGTGTTGCTATGATGACCAGCAGTCTTTGTGCCAACCTTCATTGGTGAATTAGTTTTGGTAATTCAAGGGTGAATTAGCTCCAGCGTTTAAGACCATTTATTGTTAAAACTTTGTTAGAACGATCAGCAGAGCTTTATTTTACTGCAAAGGAGGATTATTTTATTTTTACATAAATGTAATTCTAATGTGGAGGCACAACAGGGCAGTAAGCCGGAGCCACTTTGCCGACCCCTGTCCTGACCCATAGGAGAGCTTGTTTAGTTACATCTACCTTGATACTGTGGAGAAAAACTATTTCTGATTGGACAGTTTTTTACTCAAGTGTCATTATACCCAGAAAAGTGTTATGTCCGAAGCATCAGTGTCAACAGGATATCAGAGTTGACAGAAGCAGCCTTACTGACAAATGACACCTATTGAAATAAGCCTTTATAAAAAGTTTATGTATGCTATAGATGTACGTCATGGCAGGCTTACGAACACTGCCCTACAGTAAAGTGCTACTACAGAGAATGTCATTTGCGCTGACGGCTACAGCTATAAATCAGTTCAAAGTAATTGACCCTCATATCTGGTTTTGGATAAGAGGATTTGGTCTCTGACTGAAATCACTGTAAGCTCTGGGGATTTTCCCCCTTTAGCAGGCAATTCAATCATGTTATTAATACCCCAATATTAGTAAGCTGCAAAATATGCCTTAATTTGGAAGACTGTGTGGGTGTGTGACTCAAAGCATAGTCTTTCTGGTTATTAGAGAGTAATATGAATTCATTTGAGGGCTCTACGTGTGTGGGTTGTAGTGAATTAGACTGAAAGGGTAGTTTGACACCAGTTATAAAGCTTATTTAGTCATGGATGAGGCAGATGTCTGCCCACAGTCCTGGCCACAGCTATGCACTGTAACCTGAATTTTTCCTACACACTTTTTCAAACCACCAACATCTGACATGTTTAAGGATGCTTTATTCAGTCACATGCACTGATTTTTTTATCGGGCCGGTTTGTGGGGAGTTCCACCTTGGCACTGACACCGGCTGCTTGGAATGGCCTCGCTCCAACACTCGGCTGGAAGCTCTGAGAGTAAATAGGCATTGGCTGTTAACTCCATACCTCTGTCTGACCTCAAAACAATCCATTCAGTTACAATTCAATACAATATGAAATCTTATATTGTAATCAAAAAATTGCTAAGTTATACCACTAGAACAGGGATCTGCAATCCTAGTCCTGGAGAACTACCTTGCTCCCATTACTGAACTTCAAAACATGTCGATCCAGCCAATAAGGGACTTGGTAAGAGGTTGAAAAGCTGGAGCAGGTGTGGCAAATTTTAGTCAGAACCAGCCTCTGCAAGAAGGTAGCTCTACTGGACCGGGGTTGGAGACTACTGCCCTAGAGATCATTGTTTATTTAATCTGGGATTGACAGTGTTATTGTTTGTGTGGACAGAGTTGTCTGACAATTATTGAACATGACTCTAAATCAACAAATGAGTTTAGAGTACTGAACTCTGTCATCTGTGACTTTGGACTTGAACACACTGGCTATGAACTCCGTATCTCTGTTCTGTATTTAGGTTTTATTTACCTAAAGGCTGAGGATATTTGATCTCTGCCTATTACATCCACTAACGTCTTGTTAAGAAGAACCACTGAGAGGAACCAAGACTCGTGCTCTTAGGGACTTTTTCCAGGACTCCTGCTTGTAGGGAGGTTTTCCTTGGTTTCCCTCAGGTTTGAGGTTCTTCCTCATGCTTTAGGGAGTTTTTTTCTTTCGCCTCTTGGTTCCTCTCTGTGGTTCTCCTTCATGCTCTTAGGGAACCTTGGTCTTGGTTCCCATCAATGATTCTTCTTCATACTCTTATGGTGTTTTTCCATTTGAGTCTTGGTTCACCTCCATGGTTCTTCCTCATGCTCTTAGGGAACCTCTTTTGAGTGTTGGTTCCTCTCAATGGTTCTTCTTCATACTCTTAGGGTGTTTTTCCATTTGAGTCCTGGTTCCTCTCCATGGTTCTTCCTCATGTTCTTAGGGAACCTCTTTTGAGTCTTGGTTTCTCTCAGTGGTTCTCTCTCATACTCTTATGGAGTTTTTTCCATTTGAGCCTTGGTTCCTGTCAGTAGTTCTTCCTCATACTCTTAGGGAGTTTGTCCTTTGGAGTCTTGGTTCCCTTTCCTTATGCTCCTTGAGAGTATTCGATTTTAATCATGGTTACTCTTAGTGGTTCTTCATGGTTCTTAGTGGTTTCATAGTAGCTTCATAGTAACTGAATAATCCATAATAGCTTCTGAACAATAAATCTAAAGAATAATAGGTAAAAAAAAATGGCCAGGGCCTGCTGTAAAATGTTATAAGATTGGGGTTTTGAATTGAACTGATATTTGTTGTGATATATGTTTGCTGCCTAATGAATTAAGTTGATTTACACTGAGAGGAAGTCCTGTTTGTGTGCATTTTCCAAAATAATGGGAATTCTCAGGCCTGATTGCAAACCGTTTAAAAGATTTTATAAACAGTTGTGGATAAGAGCATCTATGAAATGATTACATGTAACTGTAAATATCATTAGCGCTGTTATTCTACATGAAAGGATCTGAAAAGACCCATAAGACCCATAATGATTTGGGATTTTCTCCCTATCTTTTATGATTCCATACTGCACTTTTTTACTCTGTGTTTAGACATGCCATAGAATCTGATTTTCTTCTTTGGCAAACTTATACATTCATAAATGAGGTGATGACAAAAGGTCCCCTGACTGTTCTTCTCTCTCTCTCTCTCTCTCTCTGTTAAAGCTCAGTGTATATGCAATGCAGATGTGGTATAGGGAAAGTGTCCAAATGGCTCTCAGCACCCGTATACACCCCTCTGTAAGGCGCTGGATGTTAAGGTACCCTTGTAGGCATCAGCTGGTACTCCAGCCCTAATCGGAGGTAATTACAAGGTGGAAGGATTTAGTCAGGCTGTTGTTGATGTTTGGGGACTTTTTCTCGTTTGCTGCCGGTTTGTTATTTTTCTGCATGTTTCAGTAAGTATGTGTACACACTTGCTGGGAAGTGTTCATAATGGTGGATTTATAAAGCGTGTTATTTGTGGTACTTCAGGTACTCGTCACACTTCAAAGAATGTCTGTCCGTCCGGCGCGACCACCGGTCCGTCCCATTTGTCAGCGTTTGTTTGTCTATGTGTGTGAAAACAGGAAAGAAAGCCTGAAAATGTCGTGTGCGAGGGCCCACTTTATATGCCTTGATCTGCAGCGTCAACAGACGTCTGTCGCTAATCAGTGCTCGGATGTGGTAACTCATGCTGGTATCAGCTCTCTCGGACCATTCCTCAGAGATGTGGGCTGTGGACGTGTGAGACACGTTGGTATTTGTGGTTTGGATGCTTTCAGAGAACTGGTGATGAATAGGCTGTGTGTGTGCTTGATATAACGTTGCTCATTGAACTGGATTCGATCACTCGGTTCTTCGTCAAGCTTTCCTGCTTTCGTCCCAGTTGACCTGTCCATGCTCCACTTACAAATTCTTTCTGAGAAATGGTTGCTAGTCTGGACAAGACTTTGGCAAAAATTCCATTGGACCTAATGAGAATATCACACAATCAGTGATATTTAATTTCTGTGTGTGCGAAAGTTCACTGCTCCAATAGATCAGGAGAAGTTCTTTTATTGATTTGCTAACACTTTCAACCTGTCTAGTATCGATTAGCTATAGCGACACAGCTTTAGTAGCATGACATTTTAAACTGGGAACTCTAAGGTGCAGTACGATTTCTCATTAGATTGAATGTCACATGTTCTGTTAAGCTTATCCAGCCTTGCCTTGTTTGGTGCAGACCTTTCAGACTTTTCCTTAGTTCAGTTCGCTTTGACATGATTGAACACTTCACTCAGATGGTTCAAACAATGGAACTGTGGTTCTACCAGAAAGATTGCATATCTGCCTGTTTTAATACTTGACTCCTCACAGGCACTCATATTGCTCTTGCAATAAAAGCTGCTGCTAATAACAGCCAGGGGTGGACAAAGTACACATATCATGTACTTGAGTTAAAGTTGAGATACCCAAGGTAAAATATTACTCCAGTAAAAGTAGAAGTTCCTCCATTTAGACCTCCACTTGAGTAAAAGTACAAAAGTATTTCCCTTCAAATGTACTTAAGTATAAAGTAAAAGTACTAAAAGAGTAATTCTGGCTCTGATGTCCTGTTATCATTTTTATAACCAGACTGGCTTCATGAACTCATTTCAGGTGAAAGTCCTCCAGCGTCTTTCTTGGTAAACCAGTCTTTTAATAGAACGTCATTAATTAGCGATGCTGACGTCTATTAAAATGATCATAAGCGCAAAACACTGAAGGTAAACAGTTTCCATCAGGGAGAACCGAGTGGCTCTGAAATCACTTTTTACACACAAGCAAAGTTTCAGTTTCAGATTTATTTACAACTTAGTTCCAAGTTTAAGTTGAATAAAAACTGGCTTTAAACTCAGGATCACAGATGAGCTCCTTTACTATGTTGATCTGTAGGCGTCTGTTCATAAACATAAACCAGCCCAAACTAATTTACTATAAAATGAAACAGTGTTTGTAGAAATTCAGAAAAAAGTCGCGTCAGTCTCGACTGCATATGTGGACTTATTTCTATATTGAGCTCTATTTACACAAAGTTAGGTTAGTTCATCATTTATGTTGAACAGACTCTCCCAGAATTTTACGCTGCTGCGCTGACGTTGAACCGTGTGCTGCACTGGGTCAGTATGACCAACAGATCAAAACCAGCTCTAAACAAAGTGACCGCTGGGCCCTGATCGGTGCTCTGGCTTTGCGCTTCTTTTGTTTTGACACTAGATTTTTATACACACAGAAACCAAAAGGAATGACAGATTTCGCAAAATGTTGTGGAGTAAAAGGTAAGATAATTGACTTTGAATGTAGTGGAGTGAAAGTAAAAAGTCTCCCAAATTGGAAAAACTTCAGTACAGATACACAAAGAACAATAATACATTACATTTACTTCGTTACTGTCCACCACTGATAACAGCAGGTGAGCAATAGAAAAAATAGTTTTTTAATAGTCTGGGCCAGGCAGACTTGATTGGTTAAATTCAAACTGATGCCTAAGAACCAGTTGAAAATGAAGATGTAGAGATAAAGTAAAGCAACATAATGGGTATGATAGTACATCTAGAACCCAAGGCCATCGGGCCAGATCAGACCCGCGACACAATCCTAAGTAAATTACTAAAAGTATTTTCATTTTCTGTTTATATTAGCTCGTTTCACAATGTGCTGCACTATGGTTCCCAGCATGCACTACAACGTAATGTGCACTCTGACTCTCCACCCCAACAACAGTCTATGACATAGTGCTTACACCTCAATTCTACACAGTTCCACATCAGTCATTTCACCAAACACACAAACTGAATTTCAGCTGCAGTTTAACCAGTTTACTATCATATACACCACATGCGTGCATCAAATACAATAAACACAATGTCAGCTCAGAAACTGAGCATAAAAGTAAGGATGCCAGGTGTCTTGTTCAAGCAAATATGTAGGTGTGAAAGACATTTATATATATAAAAAGGAATTTATATTTACAGTATTTCAAACATTCATGTAATATTTGAAAAAAAAGTAGCAAAATTTCCATGATATAGCCTCTTCAAGAAAACAAGAATTGTTTGTGTTCGCTCACTATTGGAAGTTCAGTGAAATTAACAGTTTTAGCCTTAAGCTAAAACCTCAGATCAGTCATTACAGGGCAAATATGTGAGTTCTGAGAATTTCCGTGCTTTGGCTTTAGCTGAGTTACCAGTTTTTAAAGTTCCCACTTGCAACACTGTGGAACTGATAACTGGCACGCGTAAACTAATCAAATCATAAGGGCCCCCTGGGGTCAGCGTGTGGTTCCAGCGTGTGAGGGGTTGAATCAGCAGACTGCTGAAACTCCCCACATCCGGCTCTAATAACCTTCATATGGCGCTCTCTCTCAGACTGTTTACACGGCCATGGCGTATCTCGGCGCTGGTGTAAGCAAAGCCCTAATTATTTTTCCCTGCCGCACCGCAGACAGAAAAGGCCGCTTCCTGCCGGGCTCACGGCTCCGCCGCTGCTCCTCTTTGTAGGGCAGCCATGTTTATTTGCGCGGGGGCACTTTGGGGCTGCTGGGAGAGTAAACAGCGGCCAGGGCTGTTGGAGATGGTCCTGGACCGAGATGCAGCTCTTTTTTTTGCCACTGGTCTGAGGCACTTCTACGCTTGTTCTCTGAAAGTAACAATACTAAGAATGTGAATGAAAGATTCAGGATAAGCTGCGTTATGGAAACGAGTCACGGATAGACGTGTTTAGGGATGCAGGAAGGTGTTTGAAGCTGGGGGTGCTGACATTACGGTGATTACTACATCGAACAGATCTTAACATGAAGTAGACAGCATAACACATTTAACTCTCACAGTAAACCACAGATACACCTATACACTCTATGCCATCTTGTTCTATACAAACTTTATGCAAACAAGCTAAGGAGCAACCAATCAGATTGCTGATATGTGGCGCAGTAACCCCTTAGTCACGTGGTGAAATTTAACAATGGCAGGCACCCCAAGCAAAACCAGCACAGACCAGCATGCCTGACCACTAGCAGAATGAGCATATGTTGTATTTTAGATGCTGGCATGCTGGTCGACAAGCATGACCATACTGGATGACCAGCAAAACCAGAACCAGACCAGCATAAACCAGCTTAGACCAGTTTAGATCAAATTTTTTTCAGTAGGTGGGAAATATGACCGTTAATGATGTCATTATTACACCAGATGATTTTAAATATAAAAGCAATATTAGGGTGTTTAGAACTGACCAATAACATAGACTTTCACTCTTTGCACCTCGACCTGCAACAAGCCCCCAAAGCATCCGACCAGGGCTGTTGGAGATGGTCCTGGACCGAGATGCAGCTCTTTTTTTTTTGCCACTGGCTCTCTGCAATGAAAATGCAGCTATAACATAAAAACAGCTACTTTTATATTATTATTATTATTATTATTATCAGTTGTGATCCAAAAATCTTCATTCTTCCTGTGTCCATGAATATGTTTGCATTTTTAGGTGAGATATTCTTTTAGATCAAGCCCACATCTAACAATCAGTGACGGGCTTCCCAAAAACATCTTAGCACAAAGATTCTTGTGGTCGAGTGAGCATCACACTGAACACTCACTCTACCAGAAATGGAAGGCAGAGCCACCATGTTGCACCGCCATTTTTTTACAGTTCTGCAGACAAACCAAGCGCTGGCTTTAGAGGCTTTTCACGTTCTTACATTGAGTTGGCAGCTTGAATTTGGTGGCACCGTAGCACCTGTTAGAAGACGTAAAAAGAAGAAGAATCAGGGGTTGCTGCCAGTGCTGGTGAATCATTTTGTGTTGTGAGGAGTTTGAGAACCCAAATTTTGACAAAAGGAGGATCAGACTTAATATTTAGCTCAAGAAAAACCGGAAGTGAATCTTCATCATCAAAGAGAAAACCTGACGGCCTTTAAACCTGCATAAATTTATACTTGCATATCTCTATTTTTTAAAACCCCACCATCCTTTTTTTCAGTTCTGGTTAGATGCTAACTGCATTTCATTGGCTCCATACCTGTAATCTGCACAATGAATCTCATCTAATCAGATGTTATATGAAGCTACAGTGACGTTTTGTTCCTTTTAAAGCTCACAGGAATTCATACTGTGCTCTAAACCATTTTTGACAAGTCTGAGTGACCTTATTGAAGAGCTGGATACAGTTTGTGCAAGTTCAGAGAGGTTTTGGGGTATTTACAGAAAACTATTGACTATTGACTTCTAGTAGAATAAGCCTCAAAGCTCCAGTTTAAAGCTAAAGCAAAATTTGGACACTAGGCACATCTTGCTTGATTGACTACATCTGTGTTAAGTGGAAAATTGTGTACATTTGATTTTCTGCCAAACTGTTCCTTTAACAGACACATGGAAAGCTTATTAAAACTAATATGTTTATTGCTGCTACTGTAAATATGAAATCCCTGATGTAAAATGAATCTAGTTCACATCTTTTTAAAAATGGCATATTTCTGTCTCTCCTGCTCTTTAGGATGTTCTGGAAACTGGCCTTGCCAGCCATTCTGGTTTGGACACTCTGTGCATCCACAGGAACCAAGAAGCCACGGCCGCGAGGCTCCATCCCCTCACCTTACAAGCTGAAAGGCAACGAGCTGTCGTCCTCGCCTTCTATCCTGCTGTCGTCGTTGTCACAGCAGCCGCTGACGCGACGTCAGAAAGGTAAGCAGGAGGTGCTGTCGTCGAGTCGAGAGGCGCTGGTGGTGACTGAGAGGAAGTACCTGAAGAGTGATTGGTGCAAGACGCAGCCGCTCCGACAGACGGTCAGCCTGGACGGCTGTCTGAGCAGGACCGTCGTTAACCGCTTCTGCTATGGCCAGTGTAACTCTTTTTACATCCCCCGGCACCTCACGTCCCGCTCTCCAGCACGCCATAGCCGGAAAACAGATGACCACGACACCTCTTTCCAGTCATGTGCCTTCTGCCGGCCACACCGGATCACCACAGTAACAGTGCGCCTCCACTGCCCCGGGCTACAGCCGCCATACCGGCATCGGAAGGTGCAGCGAGTGAAGCAGTGCAGGTGCGTGTCTGTCAGTGTCAATGATGCCTACTGACCGAGGGTCAGATGACCATAGGCAGAGACGGCTGGAGTTACTCACTTTTGGACTAATTTCAACACAACTGTGCATCCTAGAACAAATACTTGTCAGAGTATCATCAAGTACTGAGATGAAATGTCATCTTTAACTGAAAACTGGACAAAAGAAGAGTGGACAACCCGGGAATATTTCAAGTTTGACCTCTTTATATGTGAAAGTCTGTGAGCACCTCTTCTTGTGGATTGTTTGGCCTGAATGCTGAGCCACCTTCCACAAGGAAGTCTGAGTTATTCATCTAGGGCCACACCAACCTCAGTGAACTTGGTCAAAAGTTATTGTTTGGTTGCCTAAACAAAAGGACTTGTGAGACAGATTTGGAGGTCACAGTTCGTCAAAATCCAGAGGCCGGAGTAGAGTGGACTAGATGCTACCCACTGTAGCACTGGCGTCTTGAATTGATGCAACATATATGAGTCTTTGGGGCCCCATTGCCAACATTGGATACAAGAAGACTGGACATGTGTACCAGACTAGCCCCACTATTACAGCAATCTATAGACATCTATAATAAATGACAACATTTGATAGGAAAATAGCAATAAATATACATAGTACAGATTTTTTATGGTATCTACTTTAGTAAAATTCAAATGTATGTATGCAAAATACAAATAAATGTGATTTTTATATAATAAATATATTAATTTTACCTTAAGCTAAAGTGTTTCATTGTATGTTTCTGAAAAATAACTTCAAAACGTTTTGGAAAAAAAAGTTTTTTTTAAGACTGCACAGGGAGCCTAGAATGCAGCACTGAACTGGTTAACAGCCTCCGGTACTGCTAAATCATACCTCACTCAGTTTTATATTGACTCTATATTCCTGTTTCTGTTAAGCTCCTGAAACTGTTTCATTATTTAACTTGATACACCGGATATATAGTACAGTCTGCTTAAAAGTGTTTGTGGATGCCATTGGAAGCTCATTCCCACAGAACCCTACTAAAGCTCATCTCATAAAGCCCTACTGAAGCTCGTCCCACAGAACCCTACTAAAGCTCAGCTCATAAAGCCCTACTGAAGCTCGTCCCACAGAACCCTACTAAAGCTCAGCTCATAAAACCCTACTGAAGCTCGTCCCACAGAACCCTACTAAAGCTCATCTCATAAAGCCCTACTGAAGCTCGTCCCACAGAACCCTACTAAAGCTCAGCTCATAAAACCCTACTGAAGCTCGTCCCACAGAACCCTACTAAAGCTCATCTCATAAAGCCCTACTGAAGCTCGTCCCACAGAACCCTACTAAAGCTCAGCTCATAAAACTCTACTGAAGCTCGTCCCACAGAACCCTACTAAAGCTCCGCTCATAAAACTCTACTGAAGCTCGTCCCATAAAACCCTACTGAAGCACACCCTGTGAAACCTTACTAAACCTAAGCCTATAAAGCACTGTTAAAGCATGTCTCATAGAACCCTACTGAAGCTTATTTCCTAGAACCCTAATGAAGCTCACCCCACAGAACTCTACTCTTCGGTGGTCAAGTCACAAGGCAAAGAAACGTATTAAATAATTCTAAATAGAAAATTACATTTACATATGTTCTCTAAAATGCTTGAATATTCAGGAAAATGTTTTGGTGCAGTGTTCATAATATTTAAAACTACTTTTCGTAAGTTATTACTGAATATCAAATAATATCGGCTTAATATGGGTTCTAAACCTTTGGACTGTAGTTTTTAATACTATTTTTTTTGTGTGTGTGAACTTTCACAATACAGAGAAACACACAAACAGAAGTAGAGTTCATTTAATAACCTTTAACTTTAAAAATAAATAAAGTTTTTAACATAAGTTTTGTAATTGAAAAAATACCCTTATACACAATCTCATGACATCAATAAGTTGGACAAACTTTTACAGTTAGTGGAAAACTAAGCTTAACAGTTTCCTTGCTGATAAAATCATTTCTCATGAATAAAAAGACAGAGACACAAATCGACGAGCATGAGATCTGACAAAGTTACGTGATGTATTACAGTACAAGGGAGTAGTATTTCTTGAGATACAGTCTTTCAACTAAGGGATATATTCCGATTGCTCCTTGAAGAAACTAGCAAACACACGTTTTGGAGTTTTGAAATAAACTGTTCCTGCTTTGTTACAGATGTTGGAAATCAGAGGATAGTGGTTGGACAGCAGTGAGTGTCCAACACAAACCGTATATGCACTACCGTTCCACAAGTTTACAATCACTTGCCATGTTAATTAAATGTTTGTTCACTTATATATTGGGCTGAACACACACACACACACACACACACACACACATTATAGCACACTGTTGCAGGGGTTGCTAGAGCCTCACCCAGTGCTTGGGTGGAAGGCAGGACACATCCTGGACAGAATGTTTAGACGTTTTACCCAATATTTCAACAATTTTGTACACAAGAAGTAAATAAAATGGTTTATAAAATAACAAAAAAAAGTTATCTGCCACTTTTGAAATATGATACTATTTATATAACTTGTTCCACAGCTTTCTCAGTCATAGCAGAATCTTCTTTATGCGTTCATCGTTCTGGACTTACTGCTTTCTGCTACTAAAAAAGTTATAGCACCCCTCATCGATTGATGTTTTGTGATTTTCTAAGTGAAAATAAGTCACATCATCTACAGAGGACACTTATGGTATTGTTCTGCTAATTGTACTTCACAAAATCTTTTTGCTGAGCTAAACGTATATGAAAAATGTCAAAATGCTAAATGAGCCACAACTTCTGTACGGGACATATTTCACCTTATTTTCTTTCAATATGTTAAAATCAGCAAATAAGCAGTAGTTGTGTGTTAAATTGTGTAGAAGTGTTTGGCCAAACTGTATACAACTGTATACTGTATGACAACAACAGCGGACCTGTTTTTGTTGGAACTTTAAAATCTTTGAAGAACCACATACAATATGTGGTTATTTATAGAACCATGTCACTGTAGCCTTTTAAGCTCCTTGGAACCAACGGTGCTTCCAAAACAGACCTCGTTATATTCTTCATAACTTTCATATTTCATAAGCTCCATTCAGAAGCTGGGCGTCGTATGAGGCTGTAACTCCTCTTTCCAGTCAAATAGACGGTGATGTTATTTTAAACCCTTATAATAAAAGAAGCTGAACAATATTTTTTCCTACTGAAAGGCGTCTCTTCAGTGATCCGCTCTGTAAAAATAACTTTTATAATATAACACAAAGAGCGTCTGAGATTTTTGGCTTTCAGCTGTAAACTGTAAGCATAGAGAAATATGTGATCATAAAACACATTTTCTGTTAATTCGAGGAGCTTTTACAAAAAATAAATAAATAAAATGCATTTATTTCATGCAGTTACTGAATAGTTTGCATTAACTTACTTTCTTACTTTAATTTTCTTACTTTACTAATAATTTGCAAAGATTTGATCAAATAAATTCAGATGGACAAACCAAAATATACTCTGGAGAATAAGAGGTTGAAGAACCTTCTGAATGCCATGGTTCTATAAATAACCACAGCCTTTTCTAAAGAACCACTGTAGCATACAAGAATCTTGTTTTCACATTTACGGCATTTGGCTGACGCTCTTATCCAGAGCGACTTACAATTTGATCATTTTACACAGGGAGGCCAAGGTGGTGTTAGGAGTCTTGCCCAAGGACTCTTATTGGTATAGTGTAGGGTGTTGGCCCAGGTGAGGATTGAACCCCAGTCTACAGTGTAGAAGGCAGAGGTGTTAACCACTACACTATCCCAACCACACTATTTTCAACCAGATTGCCTTTACATTTCTAAAAACATTGATTCCATACTTTTGAATGGTCGAGTACATGATTAAAATTAAATGATTTTGCTAGTATAAACGCTCAAATTTTCAATAGCAGCTGATTCATTTTCCAGTACAGACTGAGACGACCAGCTGATTTACTAGTTTACAGCCATATTTCATAATCTATGTTGTGTATTGTATATTGTGTAATCGATGATGGCAGTGAAGGTGCTTTTTAAGGCATTTGTAATAAGTCTACTCTAACACACATGGTGAGCAGTTAGATCTCATTGTTTTAAAGTAAATGTGTCCCAAAGTCTGAAAATCAGTGCAGAGCATCAAGAATTGTCACTACCTGAAAATGTTTTCTACAATTAAGTACATTTCAGTGTTTTAATGAAATAAGTAGTATGATTTTATATGTCAACGGCTGTTCAAAGCTGTGTTTGTTAGTTATGTACTGGCTAGGGTTTTGAGATCTTCTCAAAATGAGCTCAAATTGTCACTCCCGAAACAATCCCTACTGAAATATTTGGAAAGGTCTGATTGTTAATGACAGAATGGAAAGTTCAATCATTAGTTTTAATAAAATAAACATATTTTAAGGTAGAGGATCACTCAAATCTTAAAGATTTTAGTCCAAATGAGTAAAAGTTTTCATCATAAATCGAACAGATCTGTTTGCTCTTTCTGCAGAATCAACCAAAAGTACTTTGCTGTTAGTGATGCACCAATAATTTCCTGACCACAAAATTCAGGGCTGAAAACTGAAAGAAATAGGCAATAATTGCAATGTTGGGAAAGAGAACTGACTTCTTGCGAAATAATATTAAATACTAAGTTATGACAATATTATATTAAATGGACACCGATGGCAATGCCTCTGCAATGACGATGGACATCTTTTTTTTTTTTTAAGATGTTAAGCAAGCGGCCGTGGAGCTTTTGGAGCTTTCACCTAGCAGTCTAGCAAACTGCTGCTACTCAAACTGTTTGAACATGTCTTTGTTGACCAGAAAATAGTTTTTTATTGCTATTTATAATTTTATTACCGTTAGATTATTTATTCTGATGCTTCATTGTATTTGATACTTTTTAATCAGCAAGTGTCACTTCTGTCCATTTTTGGCTGGAAATTTTTCAGTGAGTGCAATTTCAGTGCATCCCTAAATATCATCAGCTTTTTCAGGTTCAGTTAAAACACCAGTACAATGAGTTTGGACATAAAAAAAAAAGGTATGAGAACAGTCCATTGCTACTTCAGCAGATATAACACAGTCGTTCTGATTGTGATGGACATTACGTTGTGCATGAGCTGGAGTCCTGAGTGGCCACCACACTCCTCCACATGGCCAAGCTTCACATCTTCTGCCCGAGTTTGGCTTTCTGTCAAACAACGAGAGAAAATGCGATACGTCATTTGTAATTAGTAACAGAGAGGACAGAGCTGACCAGACGTCTTTTGTAATGGTCAACTAATTCATCCAAGTCTCTAGTATTATCTGAGATCAAAGTAAAGAGCTGAACTGCACAAACACATGGCATCCTCATACAACAGAGAAGAACATGTAAAATTCACACTGTCAACAACTTCAGCCCTGCACAAATAAACACCGGCGCATCTTGCAGTGAGTGAACACGACATTTCCTCTAATTCATTTTCTGTTAGGTATAAAGGCTGGTCGGTCATTTCTGGGCCTTTTTGTCCACCACTTCACTAAGTAGTGTGCACTTATATATGAACTATTTCTTACCAGTAGCTCATTGAAATTAGAATAAATTCTAAACTACCACATTTGTACCTGTAAGCAGTGATATTTTGTTATTTTAAAAGTTGAAGGAGAACTCCAGTGATTGAGCAGAGTCATTCAGAGGGGTTTGGTGGGAAACGCTCTGTTCTCAACAAATTTGCAGAGTCCGAATTGTTCAATGGTGGTGATAGGAACCAGACGTCCACCTCTAAAAGCTCCCTCACAGAAAGTTATTACACGAAATGGTTATAAATACTGTCATTCTGTGATAAAGTTTTTGGTCTGAAATGTATTTCCCTCAGTTCATTGCTCTATGGCAAAATAGTCCCCTAATAGAACTTATTTTCAGATTTATGACAATTTTACCATCATCAACATTCCATATAAAACTCAGAAGACACGTAGGTTCACTGGTGGTTTTGGGTAGTAAATAAAATGGCTATATTTGTATTGTAGACATGGTGACCCCTGGTTCCCATCACCACCACTGTAAAGGAATCTGGTGAGTACGTTTGTACTCAACCACTGAATTATGCAGAAATTTTGAACAACCAGTGGTTTTCCCCTTCAGTGATAATGTGAATAGATTAGGGGGTTGGAATATCATTCTGACATCAAAACAAACAGAAATATCTAGAACTCAAACCTGTTCTTAATGATTTAACTATGTAATTCACTGTAATTATGTTGTTATTTTTATACAGTACTGCAAAATGATAACCAAAACACTGAACACTGAAAAAAAGCTTTTAAGGAAGTTTGAAAGCAACTCACTATTCCAGATGCGTGCTTGGGTTTGACGCTGTAGGCCGATTTCTCTCTCGCCTGTTTGATTGTTTCCTCTGCAGCTCTCAGCCTGAAACAGCAACAACAAATTCAGCGTTTAGAGAATGTTAGAATTTCCCCTTATGCAACTCATTGGTCCAGTGTTAATATAAGAGTGAGGAACTGAAGTGTGGGACCACACAGCATTGAAAGAAACACACAATGCACACGTGAACGGTTTGGGTGCTTATGAGCGCTGACATCACAACAAAAGGAGACAACGGGCAGCCTGATTCCCACATTAGTGTTTGGGAATGTGTGATATTGTTTTCTTGATTTCTTGAAACTCATTTATATAAAAACATTTTGAACAGGGACGTGTCCCCAAACTTTTGACGGACAGTGTATTTTCAGTAGTGGACCTATCAGCAGGAGATCATGTGTCTGGTCCCCAGTGATGTCACAGCTATCTGTGTCCAGAAGTCCAAGAGAACATAACTGTCCTCTCTCAGGGTGAGTAGGACCCCCACCCCCACCCCCCATTACACAGCATGACACGAGCCCACATGGACATCTGTTACCTGTTGTAACAACATTAACAGTTAGTGTTCTCCTCCAAGCGTGTTGAGCTGCCCAGCAACGCTGTGTTAGCAGCATTCTGAAAAGATGTGATGGAGCTTCGTGTGTCTCAAAGTAGATGTGTAGACGCGCCGGCCTTCACCTTCCCAGTTTGGTAGCAGGTCTGACTGGGGGAGACCCAGCTAACAAGCGGAACTGGACACGACTAAATTGGGAGGATAAAAATATATGGTGTGTTGTTTACTGTGTGCTGTGAGCATCCTGACTAATCAGAGCTCCAGTTGTGGTGCTGTGATGTAATCCAACCTAAACTCACACTCTGTTTTCAAACCATGTGTGATGATTAGAGCAAAGCAGAGAGAGAGAGAGAGAGAGAGAGAGAGAGAGAGAGAGAGTGTGTCTGACCGTTCCTTCAGCAGAAGTTTATTCTCCTTCTTCCACAGGTCTTTAAAGTCGGTGGAGAACTCGTGCCACAGGGAGAAGATGGTGTTTGGAGAGACCTCCTTCTCCCCCGCCTTAGGCTTCACTGAGAAAAACACGCTCAGCTCCACGAAGCTGCGAAATATGGAAAGGCGCAAGTATAACATCAGGAGCAAAACACTGAAAAAGCAGATCTGAGCTTTATGCACAGGGATTGTGAAACTGACTGGCTGAAATTTTAGCCTGTAAAAATAAGGGCCTTATATAAGGCATGACATTGGCCTGTTCTCTCTGCGTCTCGGCGAGCTGTGGGTGTCCACATGTTTCGTAATGTGAAGAGACAGTGTACAGAACAACATCTCAGAACAGGAACACTGCATACATGGGATTAATAGACATGTCATATTTATCTTATTTTATTGCCTTTAAAGGAGATGGTCAGGCTGCGCTGTGTCCTCATACACTCTCACTCACAGCCAAGACGCAGAGAGTTCTGCATGACGCTGATATCCCGTCCACAAACAAAATCAGCAGTGTATTTTAATCAAATACATTGAGTAAAGTTGTTGAAATGGCCTTGATAATGACACAGAAGACTCAACAACTAAATACACTAATCTGCAACCTGCTTGTTTCTACTCTCATTGTCCATTTTATCAGCTCCACTGACCATAAGTTTCACTTTGTAGTTCTACAGTTACAGACTATAGTCCATCTGTTTCTCTGATACTTTGTTACCCTGTTCTTCAGTGGTCAGGACCACTGAGCAGGTATTTTTTGGGTGGTGTATCATTCTCAGCACTGTAGCAACACTGATGTGGTGGTGGTGTGTTAGTGTGTGTTGTGCTGGTGCGAGTGGATCAGACACAGCAGTGCTGCTGTAGTTTTTAAACACTTCAGTGTCACTGCTGGACCGAGACCCAACAACATCCAGTTGACAGTGTCCTGTGGACAGCATCCCCTGCTAGAGGATGAGCAACACTGTGCCGCAGCAGATGAGCTGTCGTCTCTGACTTCACATCTACATGGTGGACCAATAAGGTAGGAGTGTCTAATAGAGTGGACAGTGAGTGGACACAGTGCTTAAAAACTCCAGCAGCACTGCTGGGTCTGATCCACTCACTCCAGCGCAACACACACCAACACACTACCACCACGTCAGTGTTACTGCAGTGCTGAGCAAGATCCGCCACCGAAATAGTAACTGCTCTGCAAGGGTCCATGAGGGGTCCTCACCACTGAAGAACAGGGTAAAAGGGGGCTATCAAAGTATCAGAGAAACAGATGGACTACAGTCTGTAACTGTAGAACTACAAAGTGGATCAATAGAGTAAGTGGAGCTGATAAAATGTTATTTTAATGTTATGGCTAATGTGTGTGTGTGTATTTCATATGTATTTGTTTATTATAGGACACATTCTTGTATAGGAACATATAAATAATCATGCACACACAAATTTTCTTACCTCTTCTGAGTGTCTGCCAGCTGTTTCTCCTGGTCCTCCAGTTCAGTTCTGGCTGAAAGACAGAGAGAACAACTGAGTGAACATAACAAACAGATAATAAATGACAAACAATACAGTCAACTGAACCTGCTGCTTCTTATTATCTATAATATAGTCTTATTATCCATATCTTACAATACAATCGAGATGACGTTATGACATTGTATACCCTTAAAAAAGGTTCTTCAGGGGTTCTTCTGTAAAGGTAAAGGTATGTATGATGAAGACTGGTTCATGTCCTTGTTTAGATGGTAAAGCTATACTTGAGAAAAACTCTTAAGACAAAATTTGGTTTCTTCAGAAACATTTTAAATTGTTTTTAAAGATCTGTTACATTCAAAGTTGTTACAACTGGAGGCACATCCCTTTGGAATGAAGCTCTTCATGTAAACACCTGAGATTAACCTTATCCTTAACTGCCAATTGCTAGTTATGTATGACGGAAAACAGCTACAGCCCTGCTAACTGCAAAATTAGCTAGTTAATCAATAAATTGCTAACGCTCTTCTCTGACATTCCTTCTTTCTGGTAGTTTCTGATAATTACTTGCTTTAAAGTAAATAGTGACTGAAAAAGCCATAATAAATCTCACCTACTGCTACAACACTAAAGCTACAGATGCCTCCAGCATATAATCTCAAAAAACAGGAATAGAAATTTACAACTTAACCTTCTTCGTTCCTTATTCCTAATTGCTAGTCACTTGGGCTATGGCCCTACTTTGTCCTTAATCCCCTAAATTTCCAGACGTATTATTCACTGAATATGTTGAACGAAATGCTAACAGAATTACTCTTAAAGGTGCAGTGTGTATCATCAGAATTTGAAAATAGTGTCCAAAGCATGACTTCGTTAGTGTATAATTATCTGTAAATTTGAATCGTTGTGTTTTCAGTAGCCCAGAACGAGCCCTTCATATCTACATAAGAAGCGGCTCCTCTTCCAACAGAAGCCATGTTTCTACAGTAGCCCAGAAAGGACAAACCAAACCATTTTAGAGGGCGCCTTTCACATTTTTACAATGAAATGGCATCCTCAATTTGGTGGCGCTGTAGCTCCGGTTGGAAGACGCAGGAAAAAACAATGAGTGGTTGCTGCTGGTGCTGGCTAATCATTTTATTTTGTGAGAAGTGTGAGAAATGGAGGATCAGACTTAATATTTAGCACAAGAAAATACAAGGGAGGGTGAATCCTTTTCAACAAATAAGCAAAAACATGAACAGGTGATGGCATAAAACCTGACAACGACTGTAGGTTCTACTACACGCTTGGAAAGGGAGGGATGAGGGAGGGAGATTCAGTTGGTTGCAGTCTGCAACCTCACCACTGGAGGCCACTAATCATTACACACGGCAGCTTTAAGCGATAGGACTGAGAAATGGAAGCCTGCAAAGATCTTAGCTATTGAAGTATATTAACTCCATCTGACTGCTAATTGCTTGCATTGTTTTACTGCAAACTTTTTTCTGCTAGTGTTTGTCAGTTTATCAGTTTAAAGTGAATCATTACACCAGCTACTATAGAAAATCCCATCTCACCTACTGCTACAACACTACAGCTCCAGCCAGATACTAGCCTTATAAACTCAAGCCAATTAGTTTGGGCTAGGGCTGGCAACATCTCCACAAGCGCCAAACAGATTATCGCTGTGGTTGTGTGTGTCCCGGGGCGTAACACCCCATCAGAGGGCTAGCGGGCAGGAGAATTAGTAACAAAAGACGGCGGAATGACCATAGACCAATCAGCACCGCAGCACAGAGCCAGTCTCTCTCTCTTTAACTCTCTCTCTCTCTTCCCTTGCCTCTTCCTCTCTCTTTCTCCTTGTGGTTTGTTTCAACCTTTGCAAAATAAACATTTGTTGTGGAGTCAGTGGTAGTTTGAGACTGCGAGACCCCTGGAGTTTCACAATCACACATGAAACACCAAAAAATAAGACATTACTCTATTGTGTTTTTCCATCCATCTATCCCTATATATGTCTCTCCTAACTAAAAGCAGGGCCAAGAGGGAGGGGGGCTTGTCCTGAAATAACTGGACTGACAGCTCGGGACCCAAAGGAACCCCCTAGAGCTTCTGGATCAAAGCAACGGGGCAACATGAGGCAAAGACCCCACCTAGACACCCCAACTGAGGAAGCACATGTGGGTATGGTTATGAAGAAATGAATACAGAAGCACAGCGAGAAGGGAGGGTAGTCGTGGAAAACAATATTTTGGTGAAAAAATATCTAATTTACAGTTTTCAACGTTCAAGAAATGTAGTTGATCAGCTATGATTGGTGTCTGACGTTTGCTTCTTTTCACAGTCTATGGAGCACAGTGCAGTTTTTCACAATGATAAAGTATCAAACATAAGAGATAGCAGTCCCTAAATAAACTAAACACCCTATACTATACAGGACACGTAAGTCCATAACTGACCTCACTGAACACCCCATGCACTAGAATAGGAGATATTAGTCCATAAACTACAACCCATTTCCAAAAAAGTTGGGATGCTGTGAAAAATGTAAATAAAAACAAAATGCAATGAACGTGCAAATCATTTAAACCCTATATTTGACCTCTCTGTGAAAGAATCAAATAGCGCAACAATTCAAAATAATGTTTCTCAGCATAACATAGCAAAGAACTTGTGCTTTTCATCATCTTCTTCTTCTTTCGGCTGCTCCCTTTAGGGGTCTCCACAGCGGATCATCTGCCTCCATCTTGCCCTATGCACTGCCTCCTCTACTTTTACACCAACCATCTCCATGTCCACCTTCACTACATCCATAAACCTTCTCTGGGGTCTACCTCTTCTCCTTCTGCCCGGCAGCTCCATCTCCAACATTCTTTGCCCAATATATCCACTATTCCTCCTCAACACATGTCCAAACCATCTCAACCTGGCCTCTCTGGCTTTATCTCCAAACTGCTCCACCTTCACTGTCCCTCTGATCTGCTCATTTCTAATCTTGTCCATCCTTGTCACTCCCAACGAAAATCTCAGCATCTTCATCTCCGCCACCTCCAGCTCAGCCTCCTGTCTTTTAGACAGAGCCACAGTCTCCAAACCATACGGTACCATAATAACATTAAAAGATTCAGAGAATCTGGAAAATTGTCTGTATGCAAGAGGCAAGGTCAAAAACCAGTATTTCCTGAGTGTGATCTTTGGATCCTCAGGTTTCACAGCATTTAAAACAGACACAGTTCTGTAGTGGAAAGCACATGGGTTTAGAAACACTTCTGAAAAACACTGTGAAAATAGTAATCATGGACACTGTGTCCTCCAGGCTAAAGACCACTCAGCTTGTTATCAGTGCACAGTTCAAAAGCCAGTGTTCATGATGGTATAGGGGTGCATTAGTGCACATGGCATGCGTGACTGGCACATCTATGAAGGCACCATTAATGCTGAACAATATATACATGTTTTGGCAACACATGCTGCCATCCAGATGACGTCTTTTTCATTTAAGATCTTGCTTACTTCAGCAAGACCATGTAAAACACATTCTGCATGTATTACAGCAGCATTGCTGTGTAGTAAAAGAGTGCAGGTGCTAAAATGACCTGCCTGCAGTCAGTGTTTTTTAACACAGTGCTGTAAAATACTGTTTTTGTGTGCTACTGTTTTAGTTTCAAAAGGTTTATCACTCGTCTCAGTCTTTCGTGTTCCCTCAAATAGCTTTCTCATGTTTACCTACTTGTTAATCAAAAGCATGATCTGGCCCCCTGAAGACACCAATCTCATTTCATTTGATGTCATTTTTATTCAATAAAATCATGCTTGTATTTATTTATTAAAATTTATGTTTATATGTTTTGGATGGAAATAAAAGGGTTAAATTCTTGAAACGCTATACAGGCAATCAACCAATCACAAATTGTTTATCTCTGTGGCGTCTACTACTGCAAACCCCCTAATATCAGTCTTATTTCATACAAAGGCTTATTATTTAGTAACTACATGAACTTCAATGCAAACTGACTGTTATTCTTACATTACAGAAGTGTTTCAAACACACAAGAGGCCCTGTGTTACTGTGATTTTATCACAGGAAGGGCGTTTCCAATGTGGAGTGCCTAAAACTCCCTTCCCGTAATAAAATCGCAGTAATGCACATTTGATAAAATATGATAAATGCACAGTTTTTCAGAAAATGATTTGTTATTATTAATAATAATCAAATAAACAAGTATTCCTCCAAGAAATGTAGTTCCTTTAGAATACAGTGTCATTACCAAGCAACTGATCGCTGAATGAGGAAAACTCATTATGAATTTTTTAACTCTTTGTCATATAACAATAAACGTATGTTAATATAGCACTGTTTATTGCAAAATCTTTCGCTTTATAAGTACTTTTTGGTCACCGAATTACCACAACAGTGCAAAATACAACTAAGAAATTCACATCCACAATGGCTTCAAACACCCCTCAGCCAATCAGATATAAGGACTATTCGTTTTATAACAGAAAATAAATATTAATTATTAATAGTAAAAATTAAAACATTAACCTTGATGGCCGTTTTGGCTGGAAATTAGGTAAATGAAGGGTGGTACGATAGTGCATATATATTTAAAAGAGGGTACTTATTAAATTTATTAATATCTTTAATATTTATTCCTGAATGTGGTTTTCTTATATATCTGTGCTCTACTAGGAGATTTCCACAGATACTATATCTGCTGAACCTTAATACCAACTGACTTTGTTGGCTAAATGTTTAGTCAGGCCGTAGTGTGTGAGCCCAGCACCAATAATGTGCTTAGGTTCACTGTTATTCATCATGTAGTCATAATGAGCTCCTCTCTTTTGCATGAGTGCCTTTATGTATTGTATGTGCGTCTCAGTATATAAGCCGTGTGTGTCCATGTTTGGTGTGCATCTCTTACCCCGAGTAAGGAACTGCTCCATTTTCCCCTTAAACGGCTGCAGATGTTCCTCTGAGGATGCAGCAGACACCTTCTCCGTCTCAGACGAGCAGGCTGCAGGAACAGGATGTGAAGTTAAAATGAACATTACCTCAAATTAAACTAGAACAGTATACATTAGAACAGGAGATATTAGGTCTAATACACGATAACAGGAGATATTAGTCCATAACAGCCCCAATACACACCCCTATATGCAAGAATAGAAGATTACTCCATAACATTAATCCATAAACAGATAGGTCTATAATATTAGTCCATAAACAACTTCAATAAATTCGATGTGCTACAACATATCAGCCCATAGAAACATCTATAAGCACTCCTATATGCTAGAACGAGATATCAGTCTATAAAAAACTCTTACTATAACGCTGTTATAAACTAGAACAGAATATATTAGTCCATAACAGCCTTAATAAGCACTCCTTTACACTAGAGCAGAAAATATTAGTCCATAAATGGCCTCAATAAATACATGTATACACCTAAATATCATATAATGGGCTATATAAACTACAACAGAATGTATTAACTCAACAATCTCAATAAAAAAACTTCTATACACTACAATAGGAGACCTAAGAAAATGCACAACCTCAATAAACACAGCTATACACTAATATAAGAGATATTAGTCCATAAACTACCCCAATAAGAGCTCATATACATTTGAGTAGGAGATATTAGTCCATAGGCAAACTCAATAAACACCCTATACACTAGAAAATGGCATATTAGTCCATAGACCTCCTCAATAAACACCCTATATATTAGAAAATGGCATATTAGTCCATAGACCTCCTCAATGAACACCCTATACACTAGAAAATGACATAATTGTCCATAGACCACCTCAATGAACACCCTATACACTAGAAAATGGCATATTAGTCCATAGACCACCTCAATGAACACCCTATACACTAGAAAATGACATAATTGTCCATAGACCACCTCAATGAACACCCTATACACTAGAAAATGGCATATTAGTCCATAGACCACCTCAATAAACACGCTATACACTAGAAAATGGCATATTAGTCCATAGACCACCTCAATGAACATCCTATACACTAGAAAATGGCATATTAGTCCATAGACCACCTCAATAAACACGCTATAAACTAGAAAATGGCATATTAGTCCACAGACCACCTCAATGAACATCCTATACACTAGAAAATGGCATATTAGTCCATAGACCACCTCAATGAACACCCTATACACTAGAAAATGGCATATTAATCCATAGACCACCTCAATAAACACCCTAAACACTAGAAAATGGCATATTAGTCCATAGACCATCTCAATAAATACCCTATACACTAGAAAATGGCATATTAGTCCATAGACCACCTCAATGAACACCCTATACACTAGAAAATGGCATATTAATCCATAGACCACCTCAATAAACCCCCTAAACACTAGAAAATGGCATATTAGTCCATAGACCACCTCAATAAATACCCTATACACTAGAAAATGGCATATTAGTCCATAGACCACCTCAATGAACACGCTATACACTAGAAAATGGCATATTAATCCATAGACCACCTCAATAAACACCCTAAACACTAGAAAATGGCATATTAGTCGATAGACCACCTCAATAAACACCCTATACACTAGAAAATGGCCTATTAGTCCACAGACCACCTCAATGAACACCCTATACACTAGAAAATGGCATATTAGTCCATAGACCACCTCAATGAACACCCCATACACTAGAATAGAAGATGTTAATCCATAACAGCAGCAAACTGACCGTTTTTTTTACAGATTTACGTGGTTTGATAAGACAAGTTGAACAGATGAACTTTCTGACTAGCCCAACATGGAAAAAAACAGCATCTATCTCATAGAACAGAGTTGCTCTAATAGACATTGTGCAATTGTGTCCAGTCAGTCCGACAGGGTTAAACTGGAAGGCACAAGAAACTGGGAAAAAAAATCAGTCCAGCAATGCTGTTTTAGCAGAGGTCTTCCAGCTCTGCTAAACTATCAACATGCTAACCAGCGCTAACAAATCCTGTTGCCGTTTCCTCCCGCCGTCTTGCTGAGTGATGCATGCGCTCTATGGAGCTCCTGAGACGTCGGCTCACTCCCATCACTGCTCATGATGGATAAGGACATTGCATGCCAACGCAGCGCACATGCTAATCTCTTTGCCACATGCTAATCTCTTGTGAGCATGTCTTAGTATGCTAACTTGGAGCTCAGCGGGGGTTAAGGCCGGCTGGCCTACCTGCTCTAATAACCCCCCCTGCCACTGTCAAAGCTGCTAACATCTGCTTTAGCGCTTAGCTCCGCATGCTAACCTCCCAGGTGATGATTCATTCACTGTATGGACCCCTGGCGTAGTCGGCCGCTTGAAGAGCAAAGCCATGCACGTGGTCCCGTGGGGAGTCTGAGAGCTTTCAACGGTTTGAATTGTGAGTAGTTGGAGAAATAAAGCACTTTGCCGGAGAAGCTAACATTCGTTTGCACAAAGAAAACCGAGGCTTGATTGGTTTAGCAGGTAAATCGAAAGCGATTTTGGTCAGTTGATATTCATGGTTTTCAGCCTTTATTTACTTTGCAAGCTGGACCTTTTTGACTGCTCTTGTGATTCATATGACAGCAAGGGGTGTTCAAATGCAAACGTGTGTTCAGCTATCTTAATTCCAAAGCAAACTATAGGTCCAATGAAACCCCACTCAGAAAATGTAGTTGTCTGGGCTCAAAAAGCATGTTTTGCCTGCTTTCATAAAACATCTTCAGTCCTTATCCCTTAACCTCTCGCTTTGCTGTTTTCTCAAACAGTTTCCTTTAGATCTGCTACCAACAGAGCACTACTTGGAGCACAGTTATTTTTACAGTGTAAAACAACACAGAATGTTAACCTGGACAAACAGACAGATGAAGTAGCTTGCTAGCTCTATTTTGCTTGTGATGTTAGCTTTTGCTTGGTTGTTAGCTTGCCCAAAGATGGGTTGAGTTTGTGTTGGTGGGACAAACATTGTCAGTCTTGTGAATGGTGAATAAGTGAATAAGCTTACATATGCTTTATCCATAATAAGCACCATCCCTGTGCCAGAGTGGATAATCAGGAGAGTCAGGAGAATTCCAAGCAGGATGGTAGTGCTTTGTTTAAACCAGGTTTAGCTCTAGATTGCTGTTTGTAACTGAGTCTATTACAGTGGACTGAAATTAGATGAAGCTGAAGTTAGCTTTCTATTCTCATTTCCCGTTCTGCCTTAAATGACGTAGCAGTTACATACAGGCCTGGTTAGTTAGCTGCTGTATTATTTAAGGTGGAATGGAAATTTAAATATGAAGCTAACATCAGCCTAGAGAGATCAATGTATCAAATTCAGTATGACGATGTGAATCTGGTACTGGCTGACACAAGACACAACAGGCAGCTCTACAGGGCCCACTACTTTTTTGGCATTACCATTTGGCATTTTGATGCAGTTTTCATATGTGAATCATGTAAAGATAGATGGCAGAACTGCAAAAAAAAAAAAAGTGCCACCAAAAAAACAAGAAAAGCTACTCAAGGAGGATGAGGACATATCCGAGCAGGTGGCCAGTGAAAAATGCTGATCTAGCTAGCATTGGTTCATCACATATTGACTTCCATGATTGTCACGCTTAAAATAAAAGCTTTCCCCTGTTTTCATTTTATCACTAGCTAGCCACCTTGGCTATCTAAATGTAGCACATAAATAATGCAGTAATATAACCTGAGGTTATTTCTATAATTTGCTTTATAGCACAAGATTAATATAACCTGATTACCTGACCTCACCATATACAACTAATCCTGTCAAAATAGTACTTCAGAAAACAAGTCACTGCAGAACATTCTGGAAGTGCAGTGCATGGCTGCTTCCTTACTTTGTACTGTAGCGTCGGCCCAAAGGGGGACGGTGCTACTTCCCATGAGCCCCTGCGGCTCCGGTATTGGTTCCTGTGTAATGTGTGTAATTTTGGTGCATGTATTTATTAGTTATGTGTTTGGTTATGTGTGTTATGTAGCTTGAGTCCTCCCTTATCGGTTTATGCAGTTGTACTGTATAAGTTGTCACCCGCCGTGTGCGTGTGTTGTATCGTTATTGATGCCATTCCCTCGTGTGCTGTGTGGGGGAGAGGTCCATTTACCCATTTGGGTGATTACGTTGCTAAGGCATCGAATTAAAAGAGCCTTTTTCTGTCAAAATGGATCGGTTCACTGTCTCTCCCTCCTCCACCACGCCACAGTATGGACTAAACAGCGGCATATGCACCACTTATGCCATTTCAAACTGCAAGAATAGAGAAGAATAAAAACACGGCCTTGTTAATGGTTGTAAACGGTGAGATTCATTAAAGCAAACAGGTCTCTGGCTTGGACACAAACAAGCAATCAGCCACATTCACCACAACCACTGAATTATGCTAATTAGGGCTTAACGAGAAATAATTTGATCCATCTTTCCAGCTGAGGCTAATTAAAGAGAAAGCACTGGGGGTTGTTTCAGAACAGAGTGAGATGAAAAAAGCTGGAAAGTGAAATGTTTGAGAGCTGTTGTGGTGTGCTACAGATCAGCGTGCTCTTGTTTGTTTGTTTCGATGTTTGTAACGCTGGAGGCTGCGAACAAGCTGTGGATCATGCAGTGCTGATCACCACAACAATCAGCTGGTGTCACAATAAAACTCTCAATAGAAGATCAATGTCTTCAGGGGCTTGTGGGAATGTGATGCCAAAGAGTACAAAAATGTAGCTGAGTGCAGGCCAGTTAGAGTGAAGCACTGTGGTAAGGCTTACTAATTAGTTGAGAACTGAAACAGATGTATTAGAACAAGTGTGATGATGGTACAGTTATGTCATATTTCACACTTGCAAAGTTGTTAGTGACCTGTCCATCTTTTGCCTACAAATCATTCTGTCATAGCTACTGAAGTATCAAGTTACAGAACGCTGGCAAAAAATCCAACTACACCAATGAGCAAAATGTTATGCCTAATGTGCTGTTGGTCCTCCACATGACACAAAAACAGACCGACCGACCAAAGCATGGACTCTGCAAGACCTCTGAAGTCAGCAGACCCTCAATGTCCTGCAAGTTACAAGGTGGAGTCACTCTGGTTCAGCCTACTTGTTCCAGCACATCCCACAGATGCTTAATCAGATTGAGATCTGGGGAATCTGGAGGCCAGAACAACACCTTGGACTCTGCATCATGTTCCTCAAACCATTTTTGAATGATCTGATAAGTGTGGCAGGACACATTATCCTGCTAAAAGAGGCCACTGTAATGAGGGAATAGCATTGTTCTGCAGTGATGTTAAGGTAGGTGGCATGTGTCAAATTGACATCTACATGAATGCCCGGACACTGAGTATCCCAGCAGAACATTACCTAGAGCATCACACTCCCTTCAAAGGCTTGTCCTCTTCCCGCAGTGCATCCTGGTGCCATCACTTCCCCAGGAAAACAGAACATGTATACACAGCCATCCATGTGATGTAAAAGAAAATAAGACTCATTAGAAGAAGCGAGTTTCTTCTTATGTGTCCCTTTCAGACAGTCTTGTGCCATTGTCGGTGCTTTTGATGTTCTACAGGGGTGAGCATGCCTCGGTCTAGCCCTCAGCAATGCAGCTTAATACACAGCAGGGTGTGCTACACTGTGTGTTGTGACACATTCCTCTTATAACCATCATCATTTGTGTGACTTGTGCCACAGCAGCCCTTCTGTTAGTTCAGACTAGGTGAGATAACCTTCGCTGCTCTCGTTCAACGATGAGCCTTGGGTGCCCAACACCCTGTCGCCAGCTTGTGGTTTGCTCCTCTTCTGACCGCTGTCCGTAGGCACTCACCACTGCTGACTGGCAACATCCTACAAGCCTTGCAGTTTCAGAGATGCTCTGACCCAGTCTGGCAATAACAATTTGGGAATTGTCAAAGTCACTCAGTTCTTAATGTCTGACAATTTTTCCCACATTCAACATGTTGACTACAAGAACCAACTGTCCACTTACCATTTATATCCCAGACCTGGGCATACACCACTGCTATGAGATAAACAACATTGTTCTTGTGAGTGTGTGTGTATGTGTGTGTGTGTGTGTGTGTGTGTGACTCACCATTAAGGTCTTTGCGTAGTTTGCGTAGATCTCTCTGAAAATCATCAAACTTCATTTGTGATGCCTGGAAAAGGTCCTGAGGCTCCGGGAGAGGATACACACATGTCTCTCTACCTGCATCCTGACACACACACACACACACAAAGCCACAAACTTAAAGAAGAATTTATTTCACTATATTTTGTTTATTCTGTATGGTTTGATCTTTGAGATGTAAACAAAGTCATTCAGACTGATGTGAAATTGTGGAGCAATTTGCAGACTCAGATGTCTTTCCAGTGGTGGTGATGGGAACCAGGGGTCACCATACAATGGTGGGTTGTAAACAAAGCCATTCAGAGTGGTGATGTGAAGTGGCTCACAATGGAGAAGCTTACAGACTCTTTAGAGTGGTGGTGATGGGAACCAGGGGTCACCATGTCTATAACTGATATAATTGAGGGTCACCATGTCTACCAGTGATCCTACACGTGTCTTCTGAGTTTTTATATGGAATGTTGATGATGGTAGAATAGTGATAAATCTGAAAAGTACTTTCTTTTAGAACTCCCTAAATGTACCTCTTCACCATCAACCCTTAAAAACAGGTTTTAGGACAAAACTCTATCTTAAAACAATTGCAAAACAATGTCTCAGGCATCAGGCAGCATATTAGGAACCGATTAATGCTCTTTGAGGGAGATGTTAGAGGCATTAAACACCTCAGATGTCTGATTCCTTTCACCACCATTGTGAACAATTCTGACTCTGTAAGTTTCTCTAGAAAAGAACATTTCACACCAAAACACTCTGAATGACTTTATTTACATCTTAACCATTTAATTATTTAAAGATTGCTGTGGTTTTTCACCACCCTCAATCAAAATGTAGCTTTTTTCTTTTTTTCTAACAAAAGCTGTAGCTTTGAGGAAAAACAGCCAAATGTTCCAACAGCATCAAAACATTCATGCTTTTCATCATTCAGGGAACATTTGGTCCACCCATATGCACACTAAACGCACACAGACACATGTAAAATCACCTAAACAAACCAATTATATTGAGGGACAGACTGTTTGGGAGTACGAACAAGATCAAAATGAAAATCTACAAATTTTCCATCAATCTACAAAATCAGGCCCCAATTAGAACCCATATGTATCAAGCAGAAAAACATACTAATGCGGCATTTGAAAGCTCCTGCGTATTCAGTCACACTCTTTTGGTTCAATGTTTAAAGGATCCATATCTAAGAAAAATAAATCTGAAATAAAACAGTTAAACAGTGTTAAAGTTCAAAACAGTACTGTTTACAGCCCAGTCCCTACCATCCATATATGGAAACTAAGCTGAAAAAATACCCTGATTTAAATTCATCATGGTTATAATGTCACAACCTGGAAAACAGCACTTCAGCCCTGCCCATTTCTAATGAGGTGATGTTGCCTGTTGTTACAGTCTAGCAGCAGAGTTACTGGAACTGAAGATAATGATTAAACTGAGGAAAAATTATTGAACGTTGTTCTGTTCATGGCTGTCAGGAGGGCAAATGGATCACTGCAGAGTCCCAAAGGATCCATACATTCAAAAAGAGTAGTAAACATTTCGCCTTTTCCTGTCTGAATTTAACACTTCAGCCTGGGCAGCTTTTAGAATGAGGCACAATACAGGGCAGCCAATCAGACGAAAGGTCTTTTACATATATATGGCTGTATTAATATATATATATATATATATATAATATGTATTATATATATTAATTAAACATACTGATACAACAGCCTGTTTAATTCTAAGGGAAAAGGAGAGGTTTGAAAAAGGTCAAGAAAATAATTCGGACTGTTTTTGGTGAGGGCTATGGCTGAACCTCCCAAGCATGGCCCTTTTGCTCTGCTGACCGCACAGTTAGCAGGGTCTAGACTCAACCTGCCACTCAGCTTTTCTCAATTATAAAGCCCTGCGTCATGCCGTACACATCTGCAGCTGTCGCTTATTTACAAGCCTGCTGCTTTGAGCTGGCAGCCAGCCGTTGCATCAAAAGGAGGCGGCAGCCAAATAAGAGTGATGAAACGAAACAAACAATGCGCCGCTGTCCTCAGGGGAGCGGTCCTGATGAAAAAACTGGCCAGGATTCAGAGCCAAATCAGTGGACAGAGTGAGAAAGAGAACAAGAGAGAGAATCAAATAAACAGGAACAGAAAACATACCTCATCAAAGTGTCGCAGATAGTAAGCAACGATGAAGGACAGAAGACTCTGGGAGTTATCCTGATGGAGAGAGAGAGAGACTGAGGACGTTAAACAGTTACTCAGTGATTGTAATTAGGAGTCACACTATTCCATTTATCTTTAATCCCTTAAAATTACAGGTTTATTACATACTAAGGCTTATTAGCCAGTAACTACAGGGACTTCAACGCAAATTGGCTGAGCTATTCTTATATATAGGTTATAGACGTGTGTGTTAAACCTTTCAGCCCTAGCCATTTAAGGGGTTAATTCATTTTAAATAAAATAAGGGGTAATAAAGAGAACTGCTGCTGATGATGAGGAGGAGGATGATTGTGAAAGTCACTCCCAACTCACACTGCTTTTGACGTCTTTGAGTTTAGGCAGGATGTCCAGAGTGAAGCCGTCCGCCTGCCCTCTGCTCCTGTTCCCTCCGTTCATGAAGTTGCCAAATGCCAGAACCAGCCCAAGAACCTGCAGAACACCTTCACCAGACTTTAGTGTCTAGAGAGCGAGAGAGAGACCAATGTTATGCCTGAGCTAGACAATACATACAAAGATTTTTGCCAATCCAATTAAATACATTCCGATTACAGATTAAGACTGAGGTGTTTATGCTCACTCTACTCAACAATGTGATGGAAAATCTCTGTTTACATGCTCAATACAAATAATCTGATCCAAAATTATTGCTTTAAAATGATGTCAGACTCAGGAAAACGTGCGTCACATGTAAAGAAGGCTGAGAGGAAGACGTCGTGTTCTGAGACATATAAACTGGACGCCCGTCCCACTGCTGTCTTTTAAAGGTCAGAGCATAAACTTCGTCTCCTCTGCAGTTTCTGCTTCTGCCAAGTTGAATGTTATAAACTTTCACTATGACGCGACGCACATGTGTAGAACGGATCTAAACTTTCTGTTTGGGAACGTAATCAGATACAGGCGCTTACACGGATATTATTGTTCTATTTAACAGATTATTTACAGGATGACCCACCTCGTTCAATCAGACAGAAATTGTATTCCGAATGGCCTGAATTGGACTAGACTAGTCTAATTTGATTGATTTGCACACATGGACGTATTCTATTCCGACTGAGCTACTACTCAGATTATTTACGGATTATTAGGCTGCTTGTAAACCTGGCTACTGTGTGTAAAAAATATGGAGATGCGTGTTGTGTTTCTATGAGTCAACATTTCAGATTGTTTATGGCAATAATGGGTCAAACAAAAAAAGGACCACCCAGACTGTTACCAGCATAAAGTTAAAAATCTACCATCTGTCACAGTATGGTAGTAGGTCAGTGGCTTACACACTTACACACCCACGAAAGCACCATTAACACTAAAAGACACATTTTGAATCAACATATCGTCACTGTCCAAAGAAAAATCTCCAAAATGGCAATGTTACAGGAGAGATCAAAAACATTCTTTACTTTCAGAGTAAGTTAATGTAAGAGTATTTTTAGAAGCAGTTTTTTTAAAATAGTGTTTTTCTTTGACAGAGATGATATGCTGCCTTCTAGATGCCATCTTTTTCAGGGACATCCGTGCTTATGTCAAAATGACAATGCTTACCTACACTCTGCATGTGCTACAACAGCATGGTTGTGTACTAGACTACACTGACCTGCCTGCAGTCCAGACCTGCCTACCACTGAAATGTGTTGGACAGTATGAAGTAAGCTTCTTGTCAACAGAGGTCTTGTTTAGAAACGCTGCTTAACACTTGCATAACAGAAAAACTGCAAAAAAAAATTTCAAACAGTTATCATCCAAAATGATTACCAAATATGACTATTCTGAATTTTTAAAAACTATTTACAATTTAATGTAGTTTCCAATAGAACACAGATCAAGCAGAATTTACTGCTTTCTGTTTTATTATTGTTTCATATACTGTACGTTTTTGGAATTGAAGCTTGAATTTTTTAATCAATAGGCAAATTTAGTTGAATGGGGAATGATAATACATTTTCTCTCAATGACATGTAGAGAGGGTGGGAGGAGGAGGTGAAACATGATATTTTTGGTGTATATTATCAAAAGTTTTTATTCAGAAGAATAATCAAATCTCAGAAAATGTTTTAGAGGCAGGGAAACATCAGTATGCTTATGGAGAAATGAGCTTAGAACTGGAGTTCCTTATATGGCGATGACGTCAAGAACAGGAAGACATACGACTTCAGAGGTCTGTATCTAACATGTTTTCAAAGAACAATCAAAATGGTCCCCATTCATTTCATTTCTCTCAAATGTTTGGTATTTCACATTCAAGAAGAACTAATAGAATAGAATAGAATCCTGTTATTCTCACCGTGCAGACCCGTTGCAGCAGGTGGATTTTGCGCTGGACGTTGGAGATGCACTCGGTGAAGGTGGACTGGAACAGAATGCAGAAAACACGGCCAGAAAACTGAGGGACCTCCGCCAGCTGCAGCAGGAACCTACACACAAACAGCTGTCCATTGACCTACCGATGCTCTGCCCACAAATTTAGAGCGTGTTATTTATTTCATATGTAACTTGTTTAGCGTATGTGTGAAATATCACAGGCAGAACGTTCACTAGCTTCAGCTGTTTTAGCATTGCTAGCTAGCTAAGTTAAAGTCGTAGTCTACACCAGCAGCTATTGTAGCCTGAAGTTACTCTGAAAGACATTTTACCTGTGGACTTTCCATTGTATGACAAAAACACTATTCCATCTATCCCAGTAGTGTGATCACAAGTGTAAAAAATATAATCAACTCTAAATGTAGGTATTTTGACACAATTTTTGGAAATTTTTGGAGTTTTGGAAAACTGTGCTACTCAGTGGCAAACTGTAACTAGTAATGCTGAGCCTTCAGTTTAGACCACGACCATCAAAAGTCTGTCAAAGAAAAGGCAAACATCTATGGTACTGCTACTTTCTGCTAGCACCCCTATGGGATACTAGTAGTTTGTTATCAGACATTACCGTATATTTTATTTTATAAAATTCTGGCATGGAGTTGCTGCTGCTGTTTTCCATTTCTAACAGCTGACTGAAATGCACTGGTCAGCCTATTACACATTGGAAAAAGCTTGCTTGGCAGTGTCTACCCAGATACCACAGAGGAAAGAAAAAATCCTGATTGAATAATTTTCTATTAGGCATTTCTAGAATTCAACCCTTTCCAACCGAAATGTAATGAAAATAGAGTATCACTACTGTACGTGTAGAGCAGGCAGGTGAAGTGCTGTGGAGATCAGTGTTTACCTCATCTAACGCTCTGAATGAAGGTCTTGCTAATTAGCTGATGAGCTGAATCAGGTGTGTTGAATGAGGCAGTGTGCTGAAGTCTGCAGTGTTTTGGCCCGCGAGGAATTGAGCCTGATACGTGTGAGTTTGAAGGTGCCACAGAATGAAAAACTATTTATAGTGACATAGTTAAGCAGAGTTCAGTATATAGACCTGAACCGTGAACCTCAAACAACTGTTGTCTTCTATGTCTTCTAGTCTAATATTCACACCCACAAAATATACAAACATCAGCTCACAGTCTAGCCCAACGAAACAAGGACAATGGGGCAACAGCAATGAAAATGGCAAACTATGTGCAAAAATCTAACATTCCAGGCTGGGAAGGGATGTTGGCACTTTTCATACCTTTCCAAACAACCAAAGTGTCAATAGGCATGGCTGATGTTCATCTTGGCTGAACATCTGATGTTCATCTCTAAACGAGGCTGAAGTTGGCTTCCTATTCGCCAGCTTCTTCATCAAATGTTTCGTTCCACCTTAAATTCTGCAGCTTTTAACTAAGCTCTTTAGTGTGAGTAATTTTACTGCCAGTGTTCATCTACAGAGACTGCAGTTAAGTGATACTTTATTAATCCCACAAACAGGGAAAATCCACCTCCACATCTAACCCATCCGTGCAGTGAAACACCACATACACACTAGTGAGCACATACACACTAGGGGGCAGTGAGTACACTTGCCCAGAGCAGTGGGCAGCCCTATCCACAGAGCCTGGGGAGCAATTGGAGGTTAGGTGTCTTGCTCAAGGACACCTCTGGACTGTCAGCGCTGGGGATCAAACCGGCGACCTTCCGGTCACAGGGCCAGTTCCCTGACCTCCAGCCCACGACTGCCATAAAGTACTATGTTTGCTTCATTTTATCCACCTATTAGCAATGAGCGTGGCTGAAACACTCAATAATTAAGATGTTGTCCCAATGCTTTTGTTTATATAGTGCATATAAAAAGCATGACGAATCTATTAAATAAAAAATTAACTAAACACTACAAACAACTTTTTTTTTTCCACAGTAATCTCTGGCCTAGAAGCCTTGAGAGGTCCCCACTGGTGCAAATGTTCTCTAAAACTTGCTAACCTGGCAAATGTCACTACAGAAGAATACATGTGTGGGTGGAACATGGATAGGTCAGTCTGATTCATCTCAGTAACGACATTTGAATGTGAATATGTAAAAATCTCACTGTTCAGGCTTGTCCAGAGGTTTGGCACAGTCCTTCTCCGCGTTGGACTTGATGTGTCTATTGATCTGATCCATCTCCTCTTTCTGAGCACGCTGTGCCACAACAAGACAGATAAGACAAAATAAACAGAGATATTCATTCACTGGAAATCTTTCAAAGGGGAATTCCACTGAGTTTTTAAAGTTCTGCGTGATGGTGACAGGAATCAGGTGAGAAGATTTTACATGGAATGACTCTTTTGCCTTTGCCCCCTCTGCTCTGAATGTATTTAAATAAATAAGCTGTAGGCCAAAACATCTCAGGCATCAGGCAGTGCAATCATAACCATTACATGCAAAAACTTTCTGCGAGGGAGCTGTTAGTGGTAGACGTCTGGTTCCTATCACCACCGCAAATCTGACTCTGCTAGTTCCTCTAGAACAGAGCGTTTCACACCAAACCACTCGGGATGACTTACATCTTAACCATTTAATTATGCTGAAATTTTGAAAGAAGCAATGGAATTTCCCTTTAAACATTACCATCTATGTGCCTTGTTGATGACTGGTTGTTGCTGTGCTATAAATCATGAAAAGGGGCCAGTCATGCTTTATAAAGGAAAGACCTCAGGAGTGATTATTGAGTACTAGAGTAATCAGTAGCACAATGAAGAGTAAATGTGTGTGTGTGTGTGTGTGTGTGTGTGTGTGTGTGTGTGTGTGTGTGTGTGTGTCTGAGCACTCATGCAGAGGAAGCAGATGAAGGACCACTGGCCTGCTTACTGTGGTTGAGCTGGGCAGGGGGAAAGAGGGGAGAGCGAGTGTTTTGAGTGGTTTTGGGTGAAGGAGTCAGAGACAGTGCGGAGTCTTTCACACTGAAGAGAAACAACCTCAACATCCCAGCAACCCTTGCACTCCAGAGACTCAGCAAACTCTTCAGTCTTTTCAAACATTCTCAGTTTTACATTTATATACCCGGAAACTTTCAGTTTCTTATTAAACAACAGCCTGGGCTCTAAATCTGATTAGCTGAGCCACGTTTAAAGCCGCTGTAGAATATTTAATGCACATACATGTACGCACTCATCAGAATTGTAGTTACTAAAAACCACAGCCTACTGTTAAAGGGGGAATTCCACCAATTTTTCACAGTTTCAGCAACATGAAACTGGTAAGATGTAAACAAAGTCATTCAGAGTGGTTTGGTCTGAAATACTCTGTGCTAGAGAAACTGACCAATTCATAATTGTTCACAGTCGTGGTGAAAGGAACCAAACGTTTGACGATATTAATGTCTCTAAATTATGTTTGAAGTGGGGAACCTTCGCACATCTGTTCTTTTAAGTCATTTTTATATAATATCATGCTTCTTGTACTTGAAGCTGTAGTAATTGTAGTAAAACCTTTATTTCATTGTTATGTTTTGGTTGTAATTAAAAAAAAAAAACTGAAAATGATCCAATCAGGCCTATTTTCTCAGTGGTATCTAGGAAGAAACAGCCAGCAGAGCTCTCTTATTGGTTAGGACTTCAGGAGCTGAACTGAAGGCCTTACAGGTTAGATTTTCTATCAACATAGGAAGTCACAGAGGAATCAACTTGTTTGAACGGGAAACTTTGTGAGTAAAAGAGGTTCCTCTAGGCCAGGGGTCAGCAACCTGTGGCTCTTTTACTTTCCAGATGTGGCTCCACAGCAGAATTAGATTAAAAAAAGCCTCCTCTGCACTACAATAAAGCTCTGCTGATCATCCTAACACAGTTTTAATAATAAACTGTCTTAAATTGCCGGAGCCTATATCTGCTAATTCACCCTTTAACCCTGAAGATCTACACGCAGACTGATGGCCACTATGGCAACGCAAACAGTCTCGCCTAGCTAGTATCTAACAAAATGGCACAGAGAGGCATTTAAGATGAACATCAATAATTTAGAGATGAATGGATTTATTTGTGTTTATAATCACTCCACCTGAATTCCTGATCCATTTAATCTGCAACAAGAAACCGTCAAACTCATGAAGCTGAAGTCAGTTTCTCATTCAAATTCTTCCATTCCATCTTAAGTGGTAAAGCAGTTACATTCTGGCAAGGCACCATTTAAGGTGGAATGGGAAATTCAAACAAGAAGCTGATGAATGAGAAGCTTGCCTTGGAAAAACTCGAACATCGAGAAACATTTTACAAGAAAATACTCAACTTTTGCCAGAGATGGGAGAAAACCAGCTATAGCTGAGATAAAGCTTAAAGTAGCGCAAAGTAATTCTTTTTTTTATTATTTATATTATGTTTTTAACCTTCACTAGCACATTAGCACACACTGAGACATATTTACAGCCAAGATGGTAAAATGGACGTAACATGTTGGTCTGATTTTTGCTTAAAGGACAAAATGGCTCTTCTTAACATTTGGGTTGCCCACCTCTGCTCTAGGCCTTTTGGAAGTTCTGTATAAGTTGCCGACAATAGTCATAGCCTAACCAGGTTTCAGTTAGTGCTAAGGAATGGAAAACAGGTCTATGTCAGGAAATGTTGAATGCCTGTTACAAGCCTTAAATGTCTGGGTCTAATTTAGGACAACCAAAAATGTTTGTGTGGAACAGCTTAGTGCTAACATACTATTAGAAATCACATATAGATGCTAGAAGAATCGAGCATCATCATAGAGGTGTTCTTGACCGGGTTTTGAACCGAAGGCCTAGCTCGAATGGTCATGGTTAGCCACTGTAATAATATCCAAACCACTGATGTTCCTTCAACACTGTTACATCTACGTAAAAGTGATTTGAAGCTATTTTTTTTCTTTGACTAAAAGGTCTTGAAACAAAACTAATAAAAATATAATGTGCATCAGCCAATAAGTTACATAACGGAGTTAGAACACTCAGCATTTCACTGTCGACTCAGAGCTGCTCTGTTTCTGCTTTCCGAGCCCAGTTAATGTCTTCATGTCACTCTCTCCCTCTCTCTCCCTCTCTCTCTCTCTCTCTCTCTCTCTCTCAGTCTGCAGTGGTCTCTCTGGCTCCATGGTAAACCCTGTACATTCCCGTGGTGTTCGCGGCCTGTGTGTTTGTTTTGGTATGTAACACACACATTTCCTCGGCTCCATGTCCAGGCAGACCGCACTCTGGCTGCCTCACAGTGACCCAGAGCGGAACGAACCAATAACAGAAAATAATGGGGGGCGGCGGTGAGAGTGTCAGAACTCATCTCGCCCACTGAGATGGACTGTTTTCTCAGAGCTTCTGAACGAGGGCGGCTTACATTCTCATACAGAGCCTGTAGCGTCTCCAGATCCACCACAGTGTTGTCCATGTTCAGGATGGCTGTGGGGGAAAGGGAAGAGAAAGATATTTTTGGTCATCTTATCAAATGGAAATGGTCATTTGACTGTTCCAGTCCTCACCGAGAACTCAGCACTGCAGAGACAATTAAATATTTGAGGAAGATTTCATGATTATGGGTTAATAAATAATGACATTTTCACATTAAACACAATAACATATGTTAAAATTCAAATTCCAGTAACAAGAAAGTAACAAAAAGAGGCAGGACAACTCATCAACTGTTAACATGTAGCATAGATAACAACGCTAGCTAGCACGCTAGATGATTTAGCTAGAGCATCAGCTGATCTATCTTCAGATCTTCATCTATCTTCTAACTTCAGCTACATCAGCGGAACTTTAGCTAAGTCATCTAGAGCGCTAGTTAGCGAAGTTATCTAAACTAATGTTATCCAATGGATTAGCTGTTACCTTAGTTAGCATCCATACAGTATAAATGCATATACCAGCACACCAATATGCACATTATAGAAATTGCAGAAGAATAATCAGCTCAGATAGCAAGAGACAGCAAAGCTGGTGGCCCACTGGCTTTTTCTCAGCATTTTCTAGGCGGACCACTCACGGACAAGCAGAGTGTTAGACAGAATACGGTTTTTAATCTCTCATTTTCCACTCACAGTCCAGTTAATCCTTCATTTCTGTCTTTTGTTATCCTTTGTAAATTAGTTTGGTAAATACTTTTAGCAGTGATATCATAAATAAAGCTGGCTATGCAGCTGTAACCAATCTAGCACAGCGTTCATGTCAGCTACATTTTCAACAAAATCATTTTCTATTAGGCCTAGTCATTAATTTTTCTCTCTGTTATTTGAAATTATTGTCTTAGTTCATTTTCCAAAACAAAAGGCACATTTTAAGTCTGTCTGAAGAGATCAAGAACTATACCACTGTAAATTGGAAACTGCAATACTAGTGTATATTGTGTATATATTTAGAGTCAGTGTATTTATATTGGCGGCACGGTGGCGTAGTGGGTAGCGCTGTCGCCTCACAGCAAAAAGGGCCTGAGTGACCAGGGTCCTCTCTGTGTGGAGTTTGCATGTTCTCCCCGTGTCTGCGTGGGTTTCCTCCCGCAATCCAAAGGCGTGCAGTCAGGCCAATTGGACATGCTAAATGACAACATGTTGACCACGGCTGCCACTTTGTTTTCTATTGCTCGACTCGTCCGAGGTTCACTTTGGCTAAATATAAGGCTACCAGAAACAAATTCATTTTTTGCGTCCTTGTCTTCTTTTCCCTTCCAGTAATATGGCTTTTTTACCAGCCACTCTTTTTCACCAGTTGTATTGTTTAAATCACGACAATAAGCAGCTGTTGAAGAGGAACTCCGCCTCTTTGATTTCTACATAATTCAGTTGTTGAGATGTAAACACAGGCATTCAGAGTGGTTTGGTGTGAAATGCTCTGTTCTAGACTAACTTACACAGTCACATCTGTTCGCAGTGGTGGTGATAGGTGCGTTTCAATGTCAAGGCAAATCCAACTTTTGAGCTCTGTTATTTGTTCATATTTTAAATATTAACTGATTATCATTTATTTGTTTAGGTACTATTGGACTATAAGGTAGTTTGACCTCAGAAAGTGAACAATGAGTTGAAGCATAATTTAGGGGTTTTTAATAAAGTGGACGGTGGGTGTTTGGTCATTTTGTTGGAGGAACCAGTGGATGATGGATGAAAGCAATGAAATAAGCGAGCAGGTCCGAGGGAGCCAGAATGAAATGAGGTTTAAAGGGAATGCAATACAAATCATGTCAAAGTTATTTTGTCTCTAAATTAAGGTTTAAAGCAAATCCGCTTCGGCCAAGAAGCACAGCTCATGACAACAATCAATCCAAAACAAACAAGCCCAATCAAGGCCTTAAAAACACGGAAAACTGGACGGCGAAGAGTCGAAACTTTATCATGTAAACCAACAAAACAGCCCAGACAATAACAGCCGCAGTTTGATCCACAGCCGGATCAGCACAAGCCAAGTTTACTACACACTCTCTCCAACATAGCCAGAGCAGCTCTTTAGCTGACAGAGGGAATTATATCATTTAGCAATGCTAACATGTAGATTAGAGTGGCATAACGGATTCAGCGGTCTGAAGTGAATGGAGATTTCAGAGGGTCACTCCGGACGCTCAGTTACAGCTCACCTGAGGTGACCATAATGACTGGAGTACCTCTCAAATATGTAAACAGTATTATTTTTACTCTGTATTTAACTGTATTTTATTCGTATTTAATCTTTCTCTGTTCTTTTTCTCTCCTTCATCTTCATCCTCTCTCTATTCTCTCACTCTCTCTATCTACCCCTCTTTCTCTGCATCTCCCCTTCAACCTCCTCTCTCTCTTTCTCTCCCACTTTCTTTCACACTCTCTCTCTCCTTTTCTTCTTTCTTTTCCTTTCTCTCTCTTCCCTTCTCCCTCTGCTCTCTCTCCTTTTCTTTATTTCTCTGTCCCTCTCTCTCCTCCTCTCTCCCCTTCTCCCTCCTCTCTCTCCCTCCTTCTCCTCTCTCTCTCCCTCTTTCTCCAATTCTCTCTCTGTCTCTGCTGCTCACTCCCATTCTGTTTTCTCTCTCTCTCTCCCTCTCTCTCTCAGCTGGTTTTCATAAGCTCTTGTGTTTTCTCTTACTAGTAGAAACAACACTCTAGTCTGAATGACCACAGACCATACTCTCTCTCTCTGAGGTGCTGTCCATTGTAAACTCAGGCTTTAGCAGAGCTCAGTAACACTGAGATTAATAACTGATCATCACATTGATTTATCAGTCTACTCAGGCTTTAGCAGAGCTCAGTAACACTGAGATTAATAACTGATCATCACATTGATTTATCAGTCTACTCAGGCTTTAGCAGAGCTCAGTAACACTGAGATTAATAACTGATCATCACATTGATTTATCAGTCTACTCAGGCTTTAGCAGAGCTCAGTAACACTGAGATTAATAACTGATCATCACGTTGGTTTATCAGTCTACTCAGGCTTTAGCAGAGCTCAGTAACACTGAGATTAATAACTGATCATCACATTGATTTTTCAGTCTACTCAGGCTTTAGCAGAGCTCAGTAACACGGAGATTAATAACTGATCATCACATTGATTTATCAGTCTACTCAGGCTTTAACAGAGCTCAGTAACACTGAGACTAATAACTGATCATCACATTGATTTTTCGGTCTACTCAGGCTTTAGCAGAGCTCAGTAACACTGAGACTAATAACTGATCATCACGTTGGTTTATCAGTCTACTCAGGCTTTAGCAGAACTCAGTAACACTGAGATTAATAACTGATCATCACATTGATTTATCAGTCTACTCAGGCTTTAGCAGAGGTCAGTAACACTGAGATTAATAACTGATCACCTCATTGATTTATCAGTCTACTCAGGCTTTAGCAGAACTCAGTAACACTGAGATTAATAACTGATCATCACATTGATTTATCAGTCTACTCAGGCTTTAGCAGAGCTCAGTAACACTGAGATTAATAACTGATCACCTCATTGATTTATCAGTCTACTCAGGCTTTAGCAGAACTCAGTAACACTGAGATTAATAACTGATCATCACATTGATTTATCAGTCTACTCAGGCTTTATCAGAAACAAAGAGAGTGATTGTAAGGAGTACATCTGAATACATGCTGAATGCTAACTTGAAAATAGTTAATAAACTACTGTATACTTTTGTGTTTCTTTTAAAAAATAGTATATACTTTTTAAATGATTCTAAATTTTTCCTAAAATATTTCAGGTAAGTGTACGAAAGGTGACCTCCATTGTGACTAAGGATTAAAGGTGTGGGTGTTAATGTTACATAGTTAGATGAAGGTTTGTTGAGGTATTTGGATGTGTCTGAGGAGCAGAGAGAAGGTGTTGGTTTTCCTGCATTTCTGAGTGGATAATGAGGAGTGACTGTTAGAGGGCTGACAGGTGATAATGAGCTGAGCTATGAAAGGAATGCACACATACCGTTCACTCTGTGTGTGAGTTTGCTGCACACGTGTGAGTGTGTAGTTCTTTGTGAGTACCTAATTTCACCTGGACGATGAAAACATGAACGTAGTGCATTGTGGGGACAGCTGCTACCCACAACGAAAATGCTTCAGAAAATGGACAGTTTTGGTGCTAAAGTCTGATTGGTTGATCAACATTCTAAGCTATCATGAAATATTCGATATATGCACACATGACCAGTGTAATGCGTGATGGTCATGTAGTGATCTTTTCCAGTAAAAAGTACACATTGCAGTTTACGTTCTTAGAGCACATCATGCAGAGATGCTCACAAGTCACTTCAGACGTGTCTCTGAGTCTGACTTGTCACAGGTCTGAGGCAAGTCTCGAGTCTCTGAGGTGTGAGTCCAAGTCGAGTCTTGAGCCTCTAAGGCAGACCTGGGCATTGTACGTTTTTTATTTACTGAAGTCAAAGGTAAAGCTGTGTGCTTAGTTTGTGGAGAACAGATAGCTGTGTTTTAGGATTCAAATTTGAATTGCCATTACAAGAGTAAGCATGCAGACAAATACAAGAACTTGACTGATGCAGAGCAGGCACGGGCATCTGAAGATCTGCTAGCAAAACTGCAGGGCAGCAAGGATTGTTTACAAAGCTCCAGGGATGCAGCAGTCAGGACCAGCTTAGTAATATCGCACAACATTGCAAGAAACAATAAGCCATTTAAGTTAAAGTGATGCTGGTCTTTGAAAAACGTGCTATTTTATGTCAGGTTGTGATGCTAGTTTTTTAAACAATGCAAAATGTTAAACTGAACCATCACAAGTTTATTAAATAATGATATAATTCTCCACATTTTGATTGTATAATTGAAATGTTTCATTTACTGTTTGTCTATATATATATGTATTGGGCAGAACTGAGTTAAGTATATTTGGACCTCTAAAACCGTTCCAATTTCTCATGTGGCCCCTTGGGAAAATTAATTGCCCACCCCCATCTAAGGTGTGACTCCAAGTCGAGTCTAAAGTCTCTGAGCTGAGTCTGAGATGAGTGTCAAGTCTGTGAGGTGCAAGTCCGAGTCGAGTCCTGAATCTCTGAGTCCAAATCAAGTCTTGAGTCTCTAAGGTGTAAGTCAGAGTCAAGTTTTGAATCTGTAAGGTGTCACTACAAATCGAGTCTTGAGTGTCTAAGGTGAGAGTCTGAGTCGAGTTTCTGAGGTGTGAGTCAGAATCTAGTCTCGAGTCTCTGAAGTGCGAATCTGAGTTGAGCCTTGAGTCTCTAAGGTATGAGTCCAAGTTGTGTCTCAAATCTCTGAGTTGTGAGTCCGAGTCCAGTCTTGAGTCTCTAAGGTGTGAGTCCAAGTAGAGCCTTGAGTCTCCAAGGTGAGTCCAAGTTGCGTCTTAAGTCTCTGAGGTGCGAGTACGAGTCTAGTCTCGAGTCTATGAGGTGTGAGTGAGTTGAGTCTCCAGTTGCTGAGGTGTGAGTCCAAGTTGAGTCTTTAGGCTCTAAGGTGCAAGTCTAAGTTAGTCTGAGTCTCAAGATTTAGAGGTGTGTGTCTGAGTTGAGGCAAGACTCTTGGAGGTGTGAGTCTGAGTTGAACCTCAAGTCTTAGAGGTGAGTCTGAGTTGAGTCTTAAGTCTAGAGTCTCTGAGGTGTGAGTCTGTGTTGTGTCTTGAGCCTTAATGGTGTGAGTCTGAGCTGAGTCATGAGTCTAGAGTCTTTGAGGTATGAGTTTGAGCTGAGTCTAGAGTCTTTGAGGTGTGAGTTTGAGCCGAGTATGGAGTCTTGGAAGTGTGAGTCTGAGTTGAGTCTTGAGTCCCTGAGGTGTGAGTCTGAGTCCAGTCTCAAGTCTCTGAGGTGTCTGTGAGTCTGTGTCAGTCATTAGACTCTAACGTGCAAGTCTGAGTTGAGTCTCAAGTCTCAGAGTTGTGAGTCTGAGTTGATCCTCGTGTCTCTGAGGAGTCCAGTCTCAAGTCTCACAGGTAAGTTTGAAAACAAAAGATTTTATTCATTTACCTCTTAAGACTAAGGCCCAATCACATTTCACCTCTTGCTCCTAACACTTTACCCTTACCCCTCATGTTACATTACTGAACCACAATTTAAAGTGGAATGGAAAAATTCAAACAAGAAACTGGTGAATAGCCAACTTTAGCTTCATATCACTGAAGTGGGCAATAATGAATAATTGTCTTACACCCCTCTTATACATATATCTATACCATTTTTAGCATTTTAAGCAAACATCTGGTTCCTATTACCACCACTGCAAACAAATCTGACACTAAGCTTCTCTAGAAGTCTTAGAAGTGTGAGTCTGAGTTGAGTCTTGACTCTCTAAGGTGTGTGTCTTAATTGAGTCTTAAGTCTCTGAGGTGCGAGTCCGAGTCAGTCTTTAGACTCTAAGGTGCAAGTCTGAGTCCAGTCTCAAGTCTCAAAGGTAAGTTTGAAAACAAAAGATGTTGTTCATTCTTCTTCATTCTACTTTTTTTCTACTTTTTAAGTGGTAAAGACTGAGGCCCAATCCCATTTCACCTCTTGTCCTAACACTTAGCCCTTACCCCTCACGCCTAGGGGTTGGGTGTCCTGATTTCTGTTAAACTGGAAAAAACAGCAAGATGTCTGTCAAAGCGACCAAAGAAAGCCACAAATGTGTGTATTTTCACTGTTAAAAGATTATGATAACCATTGTATTTTCTCAGTTTAACGTCATTTCAATGTTTTTTAAACGTCACTAGTAGTATACTGTTGTCTCAGTAGCTAGATACATTTCTCGTTCCTGTTTAAAAGGTGCAGCAGTTCTGTAACTGCTGCAAGAACAAGAAGCAGGTGAATAGCTGACTTCAGCTTCATATCACTGAAGAATTAGGGGTGGGAGATAACAATAATTGTCGCCAACCCCCCCACCCCCCACTGTAAGTTTCTCTAGAACGTAGTATTTCACACCAAACCACTCTAAATGACTTTGTATCCATCTCATCCATTTCATTATCCATAGGTTTTGAAAGATTGATGGAGTTCCCCTTTAGCCTCTCCTGATTGATTACTGTTTAAGTTGTGCATAAAACAGCATGTGTGAAAGGGGCTATAAAGAAACGCATGAGATCATCCCCAAAAGGCAGGGATACACAGATTGTGCGTGTGTGTTTGGTTGTGTTCATGTGTTTGTAAAAACTCATAAAAGTCGCTGGTTGAGAGAAAAATGCACAGCGGTTTCTTTCATTTGCCGTTTGTGGCCTGAGCTTCAACCACACTGGCATTACTGACGTTACGAGGCAAAGAAAGTGCAGAAAACACTGGTTAAACTCATTCGGTAGGAAACGTCCTTTGGCCTATTCCTTCTCCTTTCATCGTATTGCCTCTCTTCTCTTCTCCCTCTCCTCGTAGTTTAACCCCCCACCCCCCATCGCTTTCTAACTCATTTGGTTTTCATTACAGCCTCAAATCCACTTTAGTCTGTGATGGTTTGAACGACTGTCATTGTTGTCACTCTTCTCGCCTGTGGTTTGTCCTGAAACCAAGCGCACATTTAGATGATGTATTTTATTTGCCACTAATGCTGAAGAGTGCGTCCTACATAACGAAACACAACTGCATGCTGTCATTGTTCCGCTAATGCTGAACTCATGCTGAACCAGCACACAGCTTCATCTTGAAGCAGAAGTATGCAACTCTGTTAGCCGCGTCAACATTAGCCTTTACCTTACACATTCATGCTAGCAGTGCTTTAGCCAAGAGTAAGGTTTTCAGAACGTTCCTCTTTCTCTAAATATAGCTGATCAGCCCAAATTTGCCATCTTCTGTTTTGCTTCATTAGTTTTCCAGCTATGAGGCCAATTCAGCTAAGTAACAGAAGCTTAGCAGTTAGCATTGTGCTAACTGCACACCTATATCATTACATACGCTTGATTTTGCTCTGAGCGCGGCGGCTTGTCAGAAAGCCAAAGCGTCGGTTTTCCATCTCGCTCCAAAACTGTTCCAGTGTCCTTCCATCTTGGGACCCAGACTCTTTTTTGTCCACACTGGCTACTTCTGCATGACTGAGTTCACACAGCAATGACTACAGCTCGCATGAGACAGCCACTCATACACAGTGTTTCCTCTATGGAGCTACATTCTGGGAATTCTCAGTGATCGAAGTTCACTTCGATGAAGTTCAGCAGACATTATAGAGTCAGTCTCACATCAGCCACTTTGCTGCGCAAATGATAAAGAACGTTATGTTAAAAGCTCGTTTATTTAGGCTGATGTTTCAAGCCTAAACCTTCTGAAAAAAGCCTGCGTAGCACAAAATGTTTAATTACTTTATCATTTAATAATGACCATAAATTATACAACATAAATATCGTTGTTGTCAGAAACGGTAACTTTACAGTAGAAAGTAATTACAGTAATGTAAGTCAATGGAACCAGACATCTTTCCAAGGCATTTTTCCAGTCATATCACCAAATACCCTAGCTCTGATTCTGCAGCTCAGCCAATATAAACATCTGGGTAGCTAAAAAAATACTTATCTAGCTATAAAAATCTGGGGTTTTCACGACAGATGGGAGCTCAGAGACTTAAGGATAAACCTGTCTGTCTTGTTTGCGGAGATAATGTGGCTGTAATGAAAGAATACAACGTGATTATGGTTCTGAATAAATAATGGCCTGTTTGGGTCATAGCAAAATGTTATTTAAAATGAAATGAAAACATAAACTGGGCCACAGGTTTGGTGAGATTTGTTAATATGGAGTTTGACACCCCTGATTTAAAGCATTAGCCAGAGGTTTCCTAACCTTTTGCAACCCGTTACTGTGGACAACAGTAATTTAATTTGATCACGTGTACAACTGATAATATCCTGCACACCAATCACACTTTTACTCATGCTGTCTTTGATACAGTATTTGTGAACATTTGCCAGAAACAGGATTTGCCTTCTGCTTTCTCATGGATGTTGTTAGCATGTCCAGTATCAGCTCAAATGGAGCTCAATCTGAGTCACAAGTTTGAAAGCTCTCATAAACTTAAGCTCCTGAATGTGGTGGTAAAACTCTCAGTGCTCCTTTCTATTCTGGAAAAGGAACCAAGGTATTTCTCTGTCACATGAACACAATTGGCGTGGCACGATGGGTAGTGCTGTCACCTCCCAGCGAGGAGGGCCTGGGTTCGATTCCCCGGCCGGGTGACCGGGGTCCTCTCTGTGTGGAGTTTGCATGTTCTCTGCGTGGGTTTCCTCTGGGTTCTCTGGTTTCCTCCCACAGTCCAAAGACATGCAGTCAGGCCAATTGGACATGCTAAATTGCCCCTGGGTGTGAGTGTCTGTCTGCCCTGTGATGGACTGGTGACCTGTCCAGGGTGTTTCTTGCCTTTCTTACTTTGTTTTCTTTGTATAGACTGAGATACGGTGGCTGTTTCACTTGGTGGTCCAGCCTCGGAATCTTTCATTTTCATTTTGAAAGAACGTGTTTGTAGCCTTTAATCCGTGATGGAGGAATTCCTTATGAATGAAAAGAGAGCCATTTTATACTGATTTGCACTGAAATTGTCATAGCTAGCATTCTGTCAGGTCTAAATACGATGGCCTATTTTTTGCAAACTCTTGGTCATATTTAAAATAACATTTGGTTAAATGTCTACATATTGTTAAAAAAAAGGCCACGGCCCCCAAGCAGTACCCACCCACAGGTTAAAACCCACTGGCCTAGACTATTGTAGGTAGCTTAAATGCATAACCAGCTTTCATTGTTCTCTAATTAGGACCACCTCTGTTCATCTAACATACTGTAGGGTTATATGGTTCACAGCACTGCAACAAATGAGCTATAAATATTTATTGCTTTTTATTGGGAGCTTATTTTAGAAACTAGAAAGCCAGAAAGAGCACAGAATCAGATATCATTAACACAGAGCAAAACAGGATATTGGCCTTTATTTGGCTCAGTTCTGCTGCTGTTAACAGTGAAGAGGCTCATAAAGCGTTCATTAAATGTTCTGTGGTTTGGCATTTTTGTTAATAGAACACATTTATGCAGTGGCTAGTAAGAATACAGAGTTGCAAGCCTTTGGTCTTTGGCATAAACCTCTATCTCTGTCTTATCTAGACTACAATTCAAGATACAACGGTCAGACCTAAGCAATGCTATTGTAAGCTCCCAGGATCATGATGGGGCCAAACCCAGCAGGCCTGGGATTTATTACAGAGGAAAATTTTGGGTTTTGAAATTTGAAAATTTAACTGACTAGATAGTGTTAGCATTACGCACTATAGCAATTGTTAACCCCTTAAAATCCCAGGCTTATGGCATATTAAGACCTATTATTTAGCAACTCTTGGGACTTCTGTGCAAACTGGCTGAACTGTTCTCAGGTTAATAAAACGTTGGGTCTGCTGGTGGGCTCTGACCCGTTAAGCGGTTTAATAGAACTATCCTTGCTGGAGATGAGTCGTCATTTCCACTGTGCTGTACACAAGTACATGGGCCTAATTTGGTCACCCGCTTGCTGTTGTGTCTAGTGTACCAAACAGGAATATATGGACTGAGCTGGAAACAGTGTAGACCACTGATTGGTCAAATGGAATAGCCACAAAATTGTCACTCGGGTCAGACGAACCACTAGCTAGCCAAAATGGCTATTAGTCTAACACAAAACCAAATGCAAAAAAAGTACAGGTATGCAAAAGTTTGGGCACCCCTGGTCAAAAGAGTAAGTTCTAAATAAGTTGACAGACACTCTATAGAGAACACGCTTCCGCACCTTTTAATGCACAGTTACTGTTCATTTGCTGAATCTAACATATTGGGAAACAAATAAAACCTGTGGAAAAGGTATGGCACCTTTTATGCCTTGTTTTTTTCTAATATGTTAAACTTATCATTTGAAACATTTGGTAAAATCTGCTGAAAACGGAACATTTAAATTTATTCTGCATACAACAATAAATCAGAGCTTAACGTTCTGTCAAATGAGTGTGTTTACATGCACTTGCTAATCTGATAAGTACAGAAAATCAGATTTTGTCAGTAATTGGATTTCTGTTTTGCAACCAGCCAATAAACTCACTCAAGGTGTGATGAACATTGCGCCACTTTGCCTGAAAATATGAACATACATCATCTAGAAGACGAAGAATATTTTAATTCATTCTGTAAATCACGTAGTTGGTGTTTTGCTGTGTCTCACGGCAATGCTGCTTGCTTAGTTCTGGTCTGTTTTTGCAGACGCTCAGACGGAGACGAAATGAAAGAAATCAGAGTAAGAGTTTATAGGCACTGAGAAATCTGATTACTGAGGTAAAATCCAGCTCAGATTTCTTAATCAGATTTCCAGACCTCACTCCAATCTAGGAAATCAGAGCATGCTGTTTACCTGACCATTTGAATAATCTGATAACTGCTGAAGTCTGATTACGATCGGATTACTGAGTGCATGTAAACACACTCATTGCTGCTGAATAAAGTGACCACCACACAACCTCCACAGAAACCCTCCTCCATTCACGGTTCAGTTATGTGGTTGAAATCAGGCCCCGGTAATACACCCAAGTAAGAAAAGCTCAATTTAGTAAAAAACGTGCCAAAATTAGCAGTAGATTACCCGAAGACTCACATAAGTCATAGTAACAACCCTAATTTTATAGACATTTATACGTCTTTTTCTAAGGGCACTTCTGAAAAGACCCAACAAAGCATAGGATCCAGAATAATTCTATATCATTTTAAAACATATGTGTGGAATAATAAACAGCTCAAAGGTCCAGCTAGTATGGTCTGTCAATCTGTTTGGCCTTTCTCAGTTTATGATTTATTCCTTTGACAAACAGTAAACGGACGGCCCTCACTGTCCCCTGGACTGTTTAATCAGCGGTATGGCTGCTGATGAGAGAGAGGAGGAACATTCACAAACACCAGACTGAAAGAGGTGCAGTGTCTGTTAGAGAGAACGAAATACGGCAGTGGTCTAACGAGTGTTTAGACCTGCTGCTGAAGGATGGAGGAAAACAGTGGAATTAATAGGAGAAAATGAATGCAAAGAGAAGGGAGCAGTGCTGAATCCTGGGAAATGGGCTTGTACTTGTTCTAATGACACCTTTTAGCACAAAGTGCAAATGAAGCAGAAGAGAGTGAAGATATTAGATAGCAGTCAGACTAATTATTACACTGTGTCTTATATATATATGCATTTTCCACTTCTTTGTTCAGTGGAGATAAGGTCTGGCGTCTGGGGCAGTCAGTCCATTGTTCAGCTTCTTCGTTTGCAGTGTCCGTCTCCATTCCTCAGTGAGGTTCTTCTAGACAGATACACATCCTTTCAGACCCACAGCGCTGAGTGGTCTTCTCACAGTGGAAGGATGGACAGAAACACCTGTGGATGTTTTCAGATCTGAAGCAGCTTGATTTTCTCCTCTCTCTCAAAGATGAACACTTTAAGTGCTGTGTATCTGATGGGGGCAGTTTTAGTGTCTACCATGTCTTCCAGGTGGTTGTTAGGAGTCACAGCTTTGCTTTTGTCCATATATTTTCAGCTTCATCTGCTCAGAACTATCCTTAAAATCAATAACTTATAGTGAATGGCCGTTTTGACTGAAGGTGAAATAAGTGAGGTGAGTGCTGAGGTGTTCAGTTTGTTTAGTTGATAGACTGAATATCATCGCAATGGGACGTCCACAAGAACACCTGAAGTAACAGATGACCTTCAGCTGAACCGTCTCGTCCAGTCTAGCAGCTGTGTGTCAGCAGCACAGCTGTCAAACAGCAGCTCACACCGTGCGTTTGCCACAGGGGAACACTGGGCGCTGATTGGCTGTGAAATTCCCACATGACCCGAGTGGAAAGGGCACATGATGAAGCTGAGCGGAGGAGTGAGTGATTTGATGTTTCTGAGAGGAGGTGAGTGAGGGGGGTAAACACTGTAACTGCTATGGGGAGGTTAGCTACACACAGACACACACACACACATCAGTTACATTTAATTAGAACCTCATTTTGGATATTAGTTTTGTGAGAACTTCACTCTGAATATTAGTTTTATTATAACTTTATTCTCAATATTCATTTATTAGATATTCATTCTGGATACACATTTATCAGAAATGTATTCTGACTGAATTTATTACAATTTAATTCTAGATTTAATCTAGATCTAGATTTAGATCTTCACTCTATCAGTTATATTTAATTAGAACTTTATTGTGGATATTAATTTTATGAGAACTTCACTCTAAATATTAGCTTTATTATAACTTTATTCTGGATGTGAATATTTATTTGTTAGATATTCATGCTGGATATTATTTTATTAGGGATATTAATTTATTAGCTATTCATTCTAGACAGTATAGATACAGACACAATGCAAACACACATGTACACAACTCTCACCATGCTGAATGTCCTTCATATCCAAATGCAGACTGGACATCAAAATCCCGACAGCCTGAGAACGCTTATTACTCAACAACTTCACCACCTGAGAGAGAGAGAGACAGGGAGGGAGAGAGAGAGAGAGAGAGAGAGAGACATATTTTTTTGCTTTAATTACTTCAGATTTCTTAATCAAAACAATTTGTTCTATGTTAAATCTAATATTCATCATTCCACAGTGCAGAATATATAATAACCCGAGACACAACAGGCTACATGAACATGCTGCATAAATATAATATTCTGTTTTGACAGGCTGGTGATATTTAATAGCACGCCGAGTTTAGCCTAATAAGGCCGTTGCGGCTCTGGCTCCTTTTTTAGATGCAGAACCTTCACTCTTCTCTCTCTGTTATTAAACATTCACATTAAAGTCCAGAATACGGAAAGGCCAGCCAGGCACACTGGTGTAATTATGCAAATGATATAGCTGTCCAGAAAGATTATCCTGATGTTGGACTAACGGAGGGTCGACATACTCTACAAATCACAACGTATGTGTGAGGCTCCAGAGTGCTGACTGATCTCCTTATGAGATTGTATTTATGTAAGCAGAGTAAAAATAACCGCGCTGATAGTGTCGTTCTTGTGGGTAATAAGTTCTGAATGTCAGAGCAGTTTTCATACTTTTCTCACAGTGAAGAAGCCAAAAACTCCACTATACTGTACATCAAAGCACAAAACTCAGCTGGAACGAAAAACTCTTTAAGGTCTTTAAGTCTTTAAGTTTAAGTAAAAAAACACATCATTTAATGAGTATTGTACAAAAATGTATGTCCAATCAAAATGTTGCATCAGTTCGGACGAGCAGACAAAAATATGGCAGAATAATAATAAAAGCAATAAATATAAGAAGAAAAAAAAACAGAAGAAGAAGAAGAAAAATATGTGGCAAATCACTAATAACATATTAAATGTTAGTTTTCAGCTGGAATGCCTCTCAGTCTGAACTGAAATATCACCCTTTACTACACTAAAGCTATGTCAAGTTAAAGGGAGGCTATTTTGGAGAATCTAGAATAGAACATAGTTCTGATTTGTTTGTTTGTTGAGGACACTGTGTATACAACAACTTGGCTACTAAGGCCACAATGACAGTAGACATCATCCAGCATCAAACCCATGAGCTCTTAACCCACATCCAAGTTCTCAGACCACACTGAGTAAATGTGCTTACAGGATTCAAATAACCAACGTGGAATATATGCATATTACCAGTGCGCTTATCCAACACACACACAGTGTGGCATGACCACTTAACCACACTAGGCTGGCTGGAGTCTCTGGGTAAGCCAGTGGTCTGAGGTCTGAGGATTTTTAACTCAACACAGGCCGAGAGACAGCGAGAGAGAGGGAGAATAAATAAATAAAATACCTTGGACTCATAACACCCACAAATCCTTACAACCAACAATAGTTGTACATTCTTACTAATGACACATTGTGAGGATTGCGCAAATTCCTGCAGCTCAGTTAAAGATTAAACATCATCCTCTTCCAGTTCGTTTCACTCATTTTTCACCACTCAGCTATTAAGACCCCTGTCATCCTGTTGACGCCCAAAATGCGTAAACACAACTAACATTTCTTTCCCCTAGTCTGAGTATGTGGCTGTGTACGAACATGTTTGCTGAGTCATCGCACACACGGTCCACCCCCCAATCCCCCCAAACAGAGAAGTCCCTAACGAAGCAGCAGCCACATCGTTAAGCTGCTCCTGGCTGGCTCGCCACATTGCAAAAGAGAAGCACAGAGTTCGGAAATGAATGTTATGTGTGCGCTGTGCTGCTGACTCCTGCTAATTCATGAGCTCCTCGATTTGTGGTGAATGGATGGACGCTCGCCAACGCTAAATAAAAGGCATGTTCCCCGCAACACTGCAGCAGATTTCAGTGGAAGAGCTTTTATTAGACTTGCAGAACTCTTGCATAACTCGTAAGTATGTATGCTAGCATCCAAGTGACAGGCTGCATACTGTTCAGATGAGTTCGATCCCTGGTGATGCTATAGTCTATTTCGCAGCCGGGACTCCAAGAGAGCACAATTGGCCTTGCTCTCTGGGTGAGTAGGATGGCCTTCCCATGGTGTGATGCTTGCCAGCCCAGGTATCTGTTAACTGACATAACAGAACTGGTGGTTAGCGTTCTCCTCCAAGCACGTGTACCTGTCCAATGATGTGGCAACAGCAGTTTGAATAGATGCGGTGACGCTTCACAGGTATTGGAGGAAGCCTGTGTTAGCCTTCGCTCTCCTACTGCTGATGGTATCGAGTGATTGGGGGAGTTCTAGCTATTGTGTAGAATATGACTAAATTGGGGAAAACATTGGAAAAAAATCCCCCACCCCAAAAAAAAAGGATTGTGGAATATCTGGAAGACCTGGGGCCATATTACAGAGGAATCCTATCTTTGTCCTAAGTTAGGATCTGACAAATTCATATTGCAGAATCAAATCTTATTTTCATTTAGAAAGTTTATGATATTTTACATCACCTTATCCCAAGTTAGGAAATCCTTAACAGCTTAACTGAGGTTGATCATTAATTAAAGATGAACATCAAATGTTGGTGCCAAGCCTTGCGATGCATGCTGAAATGTAAAAATGTCATCAAAGTGATGTTAAAAATACAAGTTTGTTAGCGAGACATCTACCATTACCACTGCAAAAAAGATCAAAACAAAAGTCCAGTAATCCAGAGATTAAGAGTATTGTGACAACGCCCCCTGCTGTTTATTAGAGTGCTGCTGCTCTGTAGTTTCAGTTTCCATTCCCCAAATGCTTCAGTCGGCCTGTGAGTAATGACTAACGTTATTCCTCCTGAAAAACTTCTTATTCACCACCATCACTGTAATATTTTATCTGATGAGTTTTCATCAACATTAACACATAAAGGTAATAACAAGGGTCGGAGATCACGCCTGCTGTGCCTGGGATTCTTAAAATGAAGAGTTAGAAAAAAATCTCTGAACCGTTTTGCAATTTAGATAAATATAACAACATTATACTAGTTACAGTGAACTTTTCCTGCCTGTTTGCTAAAAATAATAAAAACAGAAGGGTAAAACAGAAGTTAGGACACTCTTGGGGTTTACCCTACAGTTGGGACATTATTTAGGAGACAGGAAAGATCACTAACTTTTCCACTGATGGAGAAGATGTGGAAATGGTGGTCAGCTTTTGCCCCCTTGGATCAATTATTAATAACAGAGAATCCAGCAGTCAAGAAATACAACACAGATCAACAATCAGGAGAACAAAGATGGAGGAGCTTGAAAAGATCAAATGCAGTGATCTGTCTCTTCAAACAAAGATCAGACTTTGCCAGGCTGTGGGCTTCTCTGTGGTTCTTTATGGATGTGAAAGCTGGACAGTAAACAAGCGAGACAGTATGGATGCCTTTGAAATGCTGTGCTGGTGGAGATCTTTGAGAGTTCCTTGGATGTCAAAGAAAACAAACAAATGGGTCCTTGATCAAATCAGGCCTCACCTCTCACATGAAACCCTGACAACCAAACTGAAGCTCTTATTTTGAACAGAATTCCTTGGAAAAGACTATTATACTTAGAAGAGGAAAGAAGAGGATGGCCGGCTACAAGACGGGCAGATACAATAAGAGGAATCATGAACCAGCCATTCAGAAGCCTGAAGCCCCAAACAGACAACAGGATATTCTGGAGATACACTATCCATACAGTAGGCCGAAATCGGAATCTATTTCATGGCACTTAACCTGCTGACCTTGTATGACCTTGTATGCATGTATGTATGCATATATATCGCTGTTGTTGGAAGAAAAAAATCTCCAAAATGATAACTTTACAGAAGAAGGAAAAAAACCTACTTTAATGTATATCAATGGAGCCAAACATTTTTTTTCCAAATCATTTTGGGTCATTTCTTTTGGTCCATTCATCATAAAATTTACAGACTATGTGAAGGACAACAGGTATTATTAAATTATGTCAAAAACTGAAACAGTAGCGATATATATTTATACACACACACACACACACACACACACACACACACACACACACACACACACACACAATGTGCCTCCTAGGTGCAAAACACATTACATTTCCTTCCATCTTTGCGGTTCAGTGTAAACTATTAACTGAAGCGGTAAGCACAGAGAAACTGTATAGTATCAAATAAACTATAACCATAATATAATTTTTTTCATGGCATTGGTTACAACTATATGAATTCCCACTAAGGCTGAATTATGTAACACTTTTGTCCGTTTGTCTATTTGTTGGCCATTATTAATCTTACCTGTTTGGCCTTTGACTTGGTAATGGTGTCAGAAATGGGCTTCTTCTTCTCTTTCACTGCACTTTTGGCAAACAGCTCCACAAACTCCTCAAAATCCACTCGTGGCTCCTCAACCTTCTCCCACACCAGCAGAGTGTTCGGCTCTCTGTAGACAGAGGAGACAGATCTTCTCTTTGAGTTATCAAAGAAACACTTTGCCCCAATATGCCAGTGTTTCCTATTCCTTCCTTCAAAAGTATAGATGTAGCCTGACAGAACAAAGACCCTGACTAATGTTGGATGCTAACATGTTGTTACATTTTGGATGGCAGCTACATTGAATGCCAAGACCCCTGATTGCATTGAATATTGCAAAATTCATTGTCCACAAAAATAAGTGGGTTCTTCATTCTGTGGTACAATACACTGCTTAGTATTTCACACTGTAGTACATAAATAATTGTAGCCCTGTGTGAGAAGACACTGTTAACACTGTAGTACCTACACGTGAGATACACACAGCTAAATACACTGTATATAAGCATAACAAATACTTGAAAAAATTCAGTAATGTGAAAAGGTGAGAGGTTACCCTTCATTATTTAATTTCCAGTCAAAACAGCCACGGAATCGTTCATTTTTCCACATCAGGGGAAAAGCATATATTTAACAGGACGTTACACAGAAGCCTCAACAACTAAATATAATCTTTTTTTAGTATTTTTTTAGTGTTTAGTATTTTTAATCTTTGTCTTTATTACAGCTTCTATTCTTTTCAGGAGACTTTTCAGTTTTGCAAAGACATTTGTAAAGATATTTTTCACCCCTCCAAAGATCAGTCTTAGAAGTTGGTTGCACTTTGTGCTTATCATGACCCACTTAATCCCAAATACAAATTCCATCCATCCATTTCCTAAGCCGCTTCTCCGTCAGGGTCGCGGGGGGATGCTGGAGCCTATCCCAGCAGTCATCGGGCGGAAGACAGGATGCACCCTGGACAGGTCGCCAGTCCATCGCAGGGCAGACACAGACAGTCACTCACACCTAGGGGCAAATTAGCATGTCCAATTGGGCTGAGTGCATGTCTTTGGACTGTTGGAGGAAACCGGAGAACCCGGAGGAAACCCACCAGACAACATGCAAACTCCACACAGAGGTCCCCGGTCACCCGGCCAGGGAATCGAACCCAGGCCCTCCTTGCTGTGAGGCGACAGCGCTACCCACCACGCCACCATGCCGCCCAAATACAAATTCTACTCATAAATTCATAAAACCGGTGTTTTATGTTGGCGGTGCTGAAATTTTAAGCAGTACATTTGTGAGGCGAATGGTGACATCTTTCAAAATTATTTGTCTTTTTTTTCCATTTGGATTTTGTTAATAATTTACATCAAACTGAGAAAACGGGTACTTAATGGTTGTTTTGACTGGAAATGAAACAAATGAAGGATGGTCTCTGACTGTAAGAACACAAACCTACACACACACACACACACACACACACACATATCCATACACATCATGTACAGTTGATGAGCCAAATGATTACTTTTTGGCATGCAGCTGTATTCTGGTCCAGTACAGAGGCTTCATGGGTCGTGGAGGCTCTATGGCTGCCTTCAAAGGGGTGGCTTCCTGAACCAAGCCAAGTGACATCAAACCCAGAGGGGGCGGAGGAGGACCTGCTGGACCTGGAGGTGGTGGCCCGAAACCCGGAGGAGGGGGAGGAGGTGGTGGTCCTAATCCTGGAGGAGGAGGAGGAGGAGGAGGAGGAGGAGGTGCAAAGCCTGGAGGAGGAGGAGGTGGAGGTGGGGGTCCAAACCCTGGAAGTGGGGGAGGTGGAGGAGGGGGGCATAGTCTATGCTCAGGTAAAGGTGGTGGTGGTGGTGGCGATGGTACTGACATCCCTGGTGCCAATGGTGGGGGAGGAGGAGGTGGAGGAGGGGGAGGGGCTGGGGCTGAGGATACACCGGGACCAGTCAGTGCAGGTGGAGGAGGTGGGGGAGCCGAAAGGGGCAGGGCTTGTGGTAGTGCAGACTTGTCCTGTTGTAGTCTTTGGCAAGTGCATACATAGGACTGTGTAATTGGTGAAGCGGCACCATCAGTCATAGTCCGTGATTGGTTGAACAAAGGCACTGTGGAATGAAAGGCCTCCTTGACCGGAGAAGTTTGGACCGATTTCGCCTCTTGTGGAGACTTCTGACCGTCAGCCTTATGGAACGCATGTCCGAGGTTGAGGCTCAACCCATTTTCTGTCTTTGGTGCCACTCTCTCCTCCGAGATACTTGAAGGTTCGAGATCTTTCTCCAGCTGGCTTATCTTCTCTTGTAACTCCTTGATCATCTGCTCCAGTTGCTTGATTGATGCGGAATTCCCATCTGAAACAGCCCCGGATCCTGGAGTGGATTCATTCTAATGGGAATTAAAGAGGGTGGAATAAAAGATTGAGAAAGAAAGAACAAAAGAGAAACAGAACAGATCTTTACAACCAAACAGGATGTCAGTGTCTCCACATGTCCTCAACACTTTCTCAATCACACAGTGCTGTTTTTACTCTGAATACAACTAAGCTATGTGATTTGATTTTAATGGCATAATTAAGTAATCAAAAGTATTTGATTGAGCTGTCATAGTCAAATCTGCCGGAGTCGTTAGCCACACTCTGGAAATGTTCACATTCTCTGTTTTACATACAACAGACAGAATAAAACTAATTCCCTCTCCCTGCGTTTTTTTCCCCGAGTATACAAGCCCACATGTCCGGCTGGACACTGAAGGACGACCGACTGCCGAGCCCTCCTGCTACCCACTTCAGACCAGCTGCCCACGCCCCAGCTGCCACCACCTGCCTTGGACTAGCTGCCCACCATTGTACATTCTTACAGTCCTGTTAAAACTTTGTCTTTTCCGAAATTCTGTGAAGCTGCTTTGTGACAACATCTGTTGTAAAAAGCGCTACACAAATAAATTTGATTTGATTTGATTTGATTAAAGTAGGGCTCTCAAGTGGCATTGGCCCCATCATCAGGAGATTGTGAGTTCAGTCCCTGGTGTTGCTACAGCCGTCCACAACCAAGATTTTGATAAAGGGTTTGAATATTCTTCATCTTTTAGATGATGTATGTTCACACTTTCAGGTAAAGTGGCGCGATGTTAAAAACAAAGTCACAGTAAGAAGTTTGATTTTTACAGTATGTTTACATCACGTCTTCTTCTGTGAGTTTATTGGCTGGTTGCAAAGCAGAAATCTGATTACTGTCTGACTCATGTAGATCTGGAGTTTCTCCATTATCTGATTACTCAAGTGCATGTAAACGCCTTGATTGGATTACTGACAAAATCAGATTTTCTGCAGTTATCAGATTACTGAGTGCATGTAAACGCACTCATGGATATGTAAAGAAAGTGGTCAAACAAAGCTGAAACCATGTGTTACCATTTTGAACAAGAAAAACGCCCAAATAAGAATGAGCACAACACCTCATTCGCTTCTTCTCATTACTCTGAAGAAACAAATCAATAATAAGCATTTCCAAAGTGATACAGTATTTGTCATTCATATTTTCATATGTTCTGAGTGTGAAACAAGAACCCACAGCAGTGAATCTAAGAATAAAGGCAGCATTGAGCTTCTTCTAAACAGTGACAGACAACACAGTAACACACATAAAGCTCTGATTCATTTTACTGACCAGCGTAGACATGAACGCATCACAACTCCTTTGGTGGGAGATTTAAAAGAGTTAAAGCGCCAAAGTCTCGGAATGGTTCTTCTAGGGTTCTGTAGTAAAGAAAACGGTTCTGTATAGAACACTCAAAGAACCATTTACATGCTTAAATATTTCTCCGTATTGTGAAATGGTTCTTGCTGTATGTGGTTATGTCCACTCTTTAAATAGATGGTTATTCAAAGGTTCTTTGGTAAGGAAAATGGTTCCATGTAGAACGATGAACAGTCAAAGAACCCTTTGCGCGATATTAGGGTTCTCGCCATTGTGAAATGGCTCTTTAGATTGTTGGAGGATGTGCTGTATGTGGTTATGTCCACCCATAAAAAGGATGGTTCTTTAAGGTTCTTTGGCAAAGAGCATTGTTCCATATAGAACATGAACACACAAAGAGCTCTTTGAATCATTATAGGTTCTCTGTGACATCAAGGGCTCTTCAAATTGATGGAAACATGCTGCAGATGTTTCTATATAGAACCTTTTTAAAGGGTTCTATATAGCAGCAAATACTCTTCTACAATTGATACAAGCTGAACAACCCTTTTTTTGGTACTATATAGTACCCTTTTGCTAAGAGTGTATAGAACCTCTTTGAAAAGGGTTCTAAATAGCACCAAAAGGTTTTCTTCTATTGTTATATGGTCGACTTCATAGCAATAGAAAGAACCCTGTTTGGCGCTCTGTAGAAACATACGCAAGTCCTCTATCAATTCTCCAGGCAAAGAACCATTTAAAGATCTCTGAATGTTCATGGTTCTATATAGAACCATTGTCTTTACTAAAGAACCCAGCTTTTTCAAGAGTGTAGGGTTAAGAACGATAAACTCCACTGAGCTGTTAAAGTCAAGGTTCTTCTCCATGAGTATGACAGTACAGTGTGTACAGTATGTGTGAGAAGGTGGGCTGGAGAACGTGCTTTCCAATAACACAGGCCAGGCATGCATGTGGTGTCCCACAAAGCCAGTAAAAGCAGTTTGGCTGATGGGGGGAAAAGTCTTCCCCTGCTTTCCGGATAATGGGGAGAGGGCGAAGAGGGAGGAATAAAAGGCACAGCCACAATCAGCACGTAAAACTAAACACGCACACACACGGTGCAACAGTGTGGGTCACAGAAGTCCACAGAGTCTAGACGCCAGAAGTTGTTGTGTCTCCGAGGGGCTCCTAAAAGGCGGGCCGCGGAGTCTAGGGAAGTTGGGGGACTGGGCCAATTCTGAACCACCGCGCAGCCTCAAACGGCTTCAAAGCCCCTCGTTTGAGGAGTGGTGGGGACGTTTAGGGAAAACATCCTATTCTCAAAGTCTGGATCTAGCCACAAGCTTGATAGCGATATCGTCCTAAACAGCGTTTAGCCAAGCATTTAAGCACAAAGTCGGGGAGAATCCCTCTCGGATACGGCTTAGAGTTCCCAGTCTGCCCTGCACACTGCGGTACACTCACCGACTCATTACCAAGAGCCTCATCAGAGCAGGATTTGGGTTGAACTTGAGTTGAACTCGATCGCTACACTGTTCACAGCCAGAACTTCACAATATTTAACTCTAATGCATTTCGCAGTATTCAGCATTTTATCGTGAAGCAAACTGATTTTAAGACAGTTTCCATAATAATACAGCAGTGAGGTTGATGTATTGCACAGCATTATGGGAGATAAAACAGACACACACATGCACACACACACATCTTCTAAGCTGCTTCTCCGTCAGGGTCGCGGTGGGTGCTGGAGCCTATCCCAGCAGTCATCGGGTGGAAGGCAGGATACACCCTGGACAGGTCGCCAGTCCATCGCAGGGCAGACAGACAGACACATTTACTTCTTTAGCTTGTCCAATCGGCCTGACTGCATGTCTTTGGACTGTGGGAGGAAACCGGAGGACCCGGAGGAAACCCACACAGACACTGGGAGAACATGCAAACTCCACACAGAGAGGACCCCGGTCACCCAGCCGGGGAATCGAACCCAGGCCCTCCTCGCTGTGAGGCCACAGCGCTACCCACCACGTGGAGTTAAAACCCTTCCATTAAATTGTTTTTACCCTGATGAATTCATGTTTGAAAGATTTTAAGGTTTTTGATTTTCTTAAACAGCAACTGTATAATTGTGACTTCGCAAGATTACTGTGAAGCAGCTGTACACTCACAGTAATGCACTCAATGTAATGTAAAGCAAGGCACTTTTTCAGGATTCTTCAGTACAGGCAACGGTTCTATTCAGAACCATGACCATTTCAGGGTGAAATGGTTCTTCAGGTTGATGGATAATGTGTTGTATATGGTTCTATATAGCACTAAGTTCTAATATTGTTGCAACATCAAGCTTGTCATTTAAGCATAAAATTGTTCTAAATACAACTCATGCTTCTAAGTAGAACCGTTGTTACCTCTTCAAGAACCATCTTTTTGTAAGCACGTAAGCTATAACTGAAACAGTTATCTCCTGTATTATTACAGAACAGCCGTAAAAGTAATGCAGCTTGGTACATAGTAATCTACTGTAAATTTACATATTAAAAATGGGACTTTTTTCAATTTTGCAGTTCTATGAAAATGTACATAAAAAAATGTAAATAAAATAAAATTCATTCAAAAACAATATCGATTATCATGATTTATTATGTTTTGCCCTGTATGTGTTTCTGCTTTTAAAATAACCAAACAAAAACTCACATCTGGGAAAATGAATTAACAATCAAATTTTTGCCAACACAAAAAAAACTTAAGTTATTAAAATATTTCAACCTTTTTACCTCTACTCGAGCCTTTTGGCTGTCATATCCCATAATGCTGTGCAGTACAGCTCAATGCCATCCTCACAGTAGTTTGCAGTGTTATTACAGAAAATATCTTAAGATGATAGTAAATATGTAAGATGAGAATAGTATTAAACATTGTGAAATCAAGACCGGTCATCATCCGTAACAACTCAGCACATCTTCTCCATATGAATTATCAACAAAGCAGCATGGCAGTATTCAAGCAGACCGCAAAAAACCCTGCCCAAAAGGGTCAGAGCAACTTAACGCTACACTGTCCTCATGAATAAACTTGTAATGTACTTGAGCCACCAGCAGAGGACAGCACTGTTCTACAGCCTGAATGCCACTGACAGATGAATGCAGTTTCAATACTGAGTTTATCTAAAACAAAGAGCATAAAAGAATAAGAGAATTAAATACAAAACAAATAATAATATTCAAAATAACAGCTGAATGAAAGGAAATCTAAGAAGGTATGTACGTATTTAGGAGACAGATGCATGTATATACGGCCAAAAGTATATCTGTACACAAAAGAACCACATACCTGAGATGTACTGGACACTGGGGGCCACAGGGTCTGTAATCTTCCGGGGGTTCTTGCCTCAGGGTGACCCAATGGAGCCCAAGTGTACAACTGCTCCTTCTGAGCAAGAGAGAGAGAGAGAGAGAGAGAGAGAGAGAGAATGAAGAAAACAAGAAACAAGCAATCTATTTGAGAAGCAATACTATATATATATAGATGATCATTTACATCTCATGACCAGACTGAAAACACACACAGAGAAACATAATTAGGAGAGAATGTTACTGTATAAAGTAAATGGCGCCCTCTGCTGGTGGTAGCATTTGAATTTTCCCTTTGCTTGAATACAATGAACACATTTTGAAGGCCCTCGTTTCCTATTGCTGTTAATGTTGCTATCTAGAACTATGTCTTTGCTAACATATCTGTGAAGCATGCCTTTCCTAACATACTGTGTTAGTGTATCTAGAATTGTGTCCTTACTCATTTCACTGCATCTATGTGTCTAGAACTGTCTGCTTGCTAACATAATCTTTGTTTATTAATAGAAGCGGCTGATCAGTCACACATATAACGGCATCTATGATGTGATATAATGTGTTCTAGAACCATGTGAACAGTTTAAGGGAATCCCGTAGCTCAACTGGGGTAACCGGAGGAAATACCCGAGTACTCTTGGTAACACACTGCCTGTCTTGCTGTTTAATAAGACAACACGTGTCTAATATGAAAAAGAGTTTTGAGCTGAGTGACAGCTGACAACATTGCAACAGTAAGGGCTCATTTACTGCAGTGCGGTGTTTAAGAAAGTCTTCTTACATAGCCATATGGAGACGGTGTGACCAACAAAAGACTGAATACCGAGGAAAGGTATGTGATACTTGCCTGTATACTGTTCTTTTAAAAAGACAAATGAGTGAAAATGGTATGTCGCTTCTCATGAGCCCTTCACAAATACCTTAATGGCAATCTAAAGAACTCACGAGCCTCTGTGCTTTAACATTGTTAACCAAAGCAGGCTCACTAATGTCAAATGAGCTTTTCTAACGCCTAAATCCATTGTTTCATACTGGAAAAAGGACTTCAGCTGGCAGCAGCATAGCTAGAGCTTTTAGAATTGGGGTGGCACAACGCTAGAAAAAAACTTAAAAAATGAATAAATAAAAAATAGTGTGTTTTCTTTTGTATACACAATGAAATCCACATAAATTAAATATTACATCAATACAACTATGGCCAAAAGACAAAACTGTGTTGATGCGATGTGTTTAAGTCATTTGACATGGCATGACATTAAATGTATCACTTTTTTCAGTGCCCAATGTTAAACTTAAGAAAAAAACATTACATAAAGACAGAAGTTATTCACTTAGACATCTCTCTTCAGGTTATACCAGAGCCAGTTTATGAGGAGCCTGGCCACTTCCTATTTCCCCTGTTATATCAAAAACAGCACTGTTAAACAGCAGAGGGCGCCCGCAAGTGAGTCCTCAAAGAATGAGCGTAAATGGAGCTCAAAGGCTAAAAACGAAAAGTTAAATCAATTTCTAATCACTTATCAAGAACGTTTCTTTAATTTTAGAAAGGAGAAGGATGTATTTCACTAAAAAAACAAAGAAATCTCACCTGTATTTTTCCTTTTTTTTTTTTTTTTTTTTTTACAGCAAACGGGTTTTGGGCAGCAGGAGGCGGGCTTTACTGCTAGAGCCTAATGACTGATTGGTGAGCGGAGCAGCTCATTGGCTGTTCGGCTCACTGCCGTCATGAGGCGCCGTTTTAAACTCCTATAGCTCAAGTTTAAAAACTCTTAAATATATAACAGGGGTGTTAAAATGTTTTATGCTGTTCTTTGTTCAGGAAACGATTGCACTCTTTTACATTAAAAATGCTTAAGCACTTATAAACTATGATTTTGCTCAGGTGCTCCATATCAAGCCATTCATTTTGGACTCGCTCAGGAGCGCCCTCTAGCGTTTGGGACAAACTGGAACACATTGCAGAGCAGTAATTCTCCTCTCTACAAGTTCTCTGGTTATACCTGAGTGTAATGATTAGAAAGCTCGCCAGGCAGCACTGTGTAACCTAACCTACAACACATGCATGTAGACAGTTATAATAGATTCATGTGTCTTTTTTTGCTCTCGAGACGATCAAAAATCAATCTCAGTACAATCTGGATACGCCACAAATCAGATTTGGGCTGGCAGTCTGAACAAGGCCTTAGATGCAGGTTGAAACTAAACTCTGCAGTTTAGTTTAATCTTGATGTAAGAATCTTATCTCACAGCATCTTATCTCAGGTTAAGAAATCCTAGCTCACTTGATCAAAGTCAACACTCAGCTGCCATGTCTGTTACCTAGCAACCAACTATATGTGCACAGCTGAAACTTCAACATGTAAACAAAGTAATCCAGCTAGTTAGGCAGGCAGCTAACGTTAGCCACCATTACTGGTGTACAAAATAGGTCAAATAAACCTGAAGCGCAACAAACTGAAGGTTAAGAGTATCGTGGCAGCGCTTTGTGCTGTTTATCAGTGTCGCTGGTCTCCACTATCAGTTTTATTTCCCAAACACTTCACGTTATTCCTCCTAATAAACAGACACACGTTCAGCTCAGTCACCTTGTTATTCGCCACCATCACTGTGATATTTTATCATCAACATTAACAATAAGAGGTAATAAGAGGGGACGGTGGAGATTGCGTCTGCAGTGACTGGAGTTTTAAAACTCAGTTTTCATTGTAGGTAAATGTAGCATTATGATGTTAGTTATAGTGAAATGTGCTGCCTGTCACTGCATGAAACGATAGAAACAGAGGGTTAAAGCAGAAGTTAAGGCAGCTCTGGGGTTTTTCTTAAAGCTAGGACAGAATTCAGGAGATTTTGTTTAGTTAGGATGTTCATGTAATATTGTTTTCTTATCTGGACTTTATGGATAAGACTATAAACTTAAGAACTTCTGTCCAAAATCCAGTCCTAACTGAAGCTGTCATGCTGACTCAACAGATAAGATTTCAGACTTAAGAAGTTTCTGTACTACGGTCCCAGATCTCCAGAATGAGGGCTGGTGACCACTTCTATATCCAGTATTTGTTAGCAATGTTAGCTTAGCATTTCCTTTTAAAAACTAAAGGCGTAAACTGCAGATACCAGTCATGGGCGGACCCCAGATAGCTAGCATATATCGGTCTGCTGCATTGATAAGGTCGGGCTCCCTGCTGACTGTTTGTGACTCTGGACCACCCACAGACCATCCAGATTACAGTCCTGCATACAATCTCTAACTAGTTTGAAGTCTCCTCAAACAGATTTTAAACACAAATAGATTCTTTTCGAAAATAAAAGGCTAAGACAAAGATCACAAACCACTGAGAGAAGAAATTAATTACTAGGACTGGTATAAAATGAGTTGGTAGAATATTTTGTTGCTGATGCTGTACTAGATTACAGTTACTTACTACACTAATGTACAAAGTATACCTAAAGAAGGAAGAAAGGAAAACATTGGACTGTGAATGGAAAATGAACAACGTGGAATTTTGTCTATTACTCTGCTTAACCACCGGTGGGCCGCCTGGAATACACTGAGCAAAACGCCAGTGGACCACCAGCTTTGCCATGAGCAGGCCAACAGTGGTCCACTATCCTCTTGCTATCAGGGACTGACTGCATATTAATTTGATTTTCCGGTGAACTATTCCTTCACTATGAATGAAAGTTGTATGGAAAGGTGGTATAAACCTTTAAATGGAAGATCAATCATCATGTTAACATTTGAATCTGATCACTTTCACAGTCCGAATCAGAGACTGACCCCGGCTCAGATAACGTCTAGGCCTCTCTTAGTGCGTGTATGTATGAAGAGAACAGAGTGTGACAGGCTGAACACAGGTCCGACCCCCTGACTCTGTCTGACAGAATGGGGTCTGCGACGGCCCTGAATTAGCTCAGCCTCATCCATCATCAGGTAGCAACCGGAAGAATCAGCACTAAAGAAGAGTCTGGGTTTCTTTAGCGTTTAAACGCGTTCTGTTAGACTGTGTTTGGAAGATGCTGTTTGATTGGGAAAGTAGTTTATTTTCTGCATCCACCGGCGCATTGGACAGCGCCTCAGTCTCCTCTTGGTTAACAGCTGTTGACAGGTGAGCGCTTTTAGAAAATGTGGCTGGAGGCCAGAGTACTAACTTATATATAAGACAGAACTTTATGATCTGGGTGCATCGTTTCCTGGTTCCTCAGGACTGATTAGATCTAGACTGGTCTCTGTTGCTGTACTGGCACTGGAGTCCCACTCACTCCTGTCTCCTAGTGGATCATTTTGATTATCATTCTCATCATCTGTGAAACTTCATGCCCTCTTTGAATGGCGTGGAGATGTAGCCACTGATAGCCATGTAGACGGTCACTGCCTACGATACTCTTTCAACAAAACAGACAGACTGTTTCCTCCGAGTGTCCACCAACTCAACGCCACTCATTTTATTACCTTTCCTGGTATTAATGCCATTAATGCATTTAATGACTTTTTTCTCGAAATAGTGCAACTTTTTTCTCAAAACAGTATGAATTCTTTTGTCAAAATAGTATGACTTTTTTCATAAAATAGTATGACTTTTTCCTTAAAATAATATGACTTTTTTCATAAAATAGTATGACTTTTTCCTTAAAATAGTATGACTTTTTTCATAAAATAGTATGACTTTTTCCTTAAAATAATATGACTTTTTCCTTAAAACAGTATGACTTTTTCCTTAAAACAGTATGAATTTTTTCTTAAAATAGTATGACTTTTTCCTTAAAATAATATGACTTTTTTCTTAAAATAGTATGACTTTTTCCTTAAAATAATATGACTTTTTCCTTAAAATAGTATGACTTTTTCCTTAAAATAGTATGAATTTTTTCATGAAATAGTATGACTTTTTCCTTAAAATAGTATGACTTTTTTCATAAAATAGTATGACTTTTTCCTTAAAATAATATGACTTTTTCCTTAAAATAGTATGACTTTTTCCTTAAAATAATATGACTTTTTTCTTAAAACAGTATGACTTTTTCCTTAAAATAAGACTTTTTCCTTAAAATAGTATGACTTTTTTCATAAAATAGTATGACTTTTTCCTTAAAACAGTATGACTTTTTCCTTAAAATAATATGACTTTTTTCTTAAAACAGTATGACTTTTTCCTTAAAATAATATGACTTTTTCCTTAAAATAGTATGACTTTTTCCTTAAAATAATATGACTTTTTTCTTAAAACAGTATGACTTTTTCCTTAAAATAATATGACTTTTTCCTTAAAATAGTATGACTTTTTTCATAAAATAGTATGACTTTTTCCTTAAAATAATATGACTTTTTCCTTAAAATAGTATGACTTTTTCCTTAAAATAATATGACTTTTTTCTTAAAACAGTATGACTTTTTCCTTAAAATAATATGACTTTTTTCTTAAAATAGTATGACTTTTTCCTTAAAATAATATGACTTTTTCCTTAAAATAGTATGACTTTTTCCTTAAAATAATATGACTTTTTTCTTAAAATAGTATGACTTTTTCCTTAAAATAGTATGACTTTTTCCTTAAAATAATATGACTTTTTTCTTAAAATAATATGACTTTTACCTTAAAATAGTATGACTTTTTCCTTAAAATAGTAGGAATTTTCCTTAAAATAGTATGACTTTTTCCTTAAAACAGTATGAATTTTTTCTTAAAATAGTATGACTTTTTCCTTAATATAATATGACTTTTTTCTTAAAATAGTATGACTTTTTCCTTAAAATAATATGACTTTTTCCTTAAAATAGTATGACTTTTTCCTTAAAATAGTATGAATTTTTTCATGAAATAGTATGACTTTTTCCTTAAAATAGTATGACTTTTTTCATAAAATAGTATGACTTTTTCCTTAAAATAATATGACTTTTTCCTTAAAATAGTATGACTTTTTCCTTAAAATAATATGACTTTTTTCTTAAAACAGTATGACTTTTTCCTTAAAATAATATGACTTTTTTCTTAAAATAGTATGACTTTTTCCTTAAAATAATATGACTTTTTCCTTAAAATAGTATGACTTTTTTCTTAAAATAGTATGACTTTTTCCTTAAAATAGTATGACTTTTTCCTTAAAATAATATGACTTTTTTCTTAAAATAATATGACTTTTTCCTTAAAATAGTATGACTTTTTCCTTAAAATAGTAGGAATTTTCCTTAAAATAGTATGACTTTTTCCTTAAAATAGTAGGAATTTTTCCTTAAAATAGTATGACTTTTTCCTTAAAATAGTATGACTTTTTCCTTAAAATAGTAGGAATCTTTCCTTAAAATAGTATGAATATTTTTGTCAAAATATTCCTATATTGTCAAAGTCTACTATTTTTATTTTTATTAACAATGGTACTAAAACGGTGTTGTAGAATATTAATGCAGTTAAAGATCAGATAAAGAACATTCCAAAAGCAGCTTTGTGTTCTATGCTCCAAAGATTGGAGATCTGATTTCAATCAACTGGTTTCATATGTCAAAAAATGTGGTACTTAAAGGAGAAATCCACTGATTTTTAGAAATGTCCACATAATTCTACATTCAGAGTGGTTTGGTATGAAAGGTTTCATTTCTTTATTGTGACATTTCTTGGACAGAAACAACTGCAAGGACACAATTCTAGATATGCAACAGTTCTGTTAGCACAGATAGTTCTAGATACAAAGACACAGTTAGAAAAGTGATGGTGTAATTGTGATGTTTCTAGCATGGAAACATCCGCAAAGACAGTTCTAGACATGAAGACTCAATTATAATAGTGGTGTAATTGTGATATGTCCACGATGGAAAAAACTGCAAGGACACAGTTCTAGATACACAACCATTCTGTTAGCAAAGACAGTTCTAGATACGAACACACAGTTATAAAAATGGTGGCATAATTGTGACATAACTAGGATGGCAACAACTGCAAGGACACCGATCTAGATACACAGGCAATTCTGTCAACAAAGCCATTCTAGATATGAAGACACAGTTATTAAAACGGTGGTGTAATTGTTGGAAACAACTGCAAAGACAGTTCTAGATACACAGACACAGTTCTGTTTGCAAAGACAGTTCTAAATACAAATACACAATTATGAAAGTAGTAGTATGAATGTGAAGTTCTTGCATGACCACAACAGCAAATACACAGCTCTAGACACACAGAAAGTTCTGTTAGCAAGACAGTTCTAGATACAAAGATATAACTAAGAGCAAAAGTGGCTGAAAGTGTAAAAGATAACCCTAAGCTGATGTGCTGTATGATAAACATCTGTAATAATGTAATAGAATAATACAGTAATTGAATGTTCTTCAGGGAACAGTCACTCTCAGACAATGGACAGATTCTCTGATGGCTGAATAGAGCCTTTAGTTCCGCTGCGTTGCTCTGGGTGGTGAAATAACAAATGCACACACACACACAGTGAAATCATACAGTGTGCTTTATCCTGTGCTGAGAGACCCTCAGGACAGAGCTCACATTATGCCACAGCTTCTATAAATAAACAGGAAAACTACTGGCAAAACGACAGTTCTAGATATCCTATTAGCAACAAATTGGTTAGAGATATACATAGAGTTCTGTTTGGAGGACCAATATTCTAAATTCATAACAAAGAATTCTGCTAGCAGACATGGTTCTAGATCCACAGTTGATTGACAGTTTTGTTGGGAAACCCCGTTCTTGGTACATAGGTGTGACAATGCAGACTCAGAAACTGAAGAAGGACCCTAACCCTAGATGCACAAATGCAGTAAGTTAGCATATGCTTAGTCCTAGACACACAAAATTATGCTAGTAAAGTTAATAGTTCTAGATGTACATGAATTAAAATACTGAAGAAATGTAAAATAAATAGCCAATAAATAGTAGGAAACAACAACATGGTGTGTGTGTGTGTGTGTGTGTGTGTGTGTGTGTGTGTGTGTGTGTGTGTGTGTGTGTGTGTGTGAGAGAGAGAGAGATTTTGTGATTTTGGGTGGAATTTCCCTTTGTTAATGAGAGGCTATGAGAGGAGACTAAAGAATGAGAGAGGTGAGCAGACGATGATGTTGAGTAAAAGGCCAGTGTCACTGTTATATAACAGTGTTAGCAGATGATCCACACACACACATATGCTGGTCACATCTGTATCTGTGGTGTGTGTGTGTGTGTGTGCGTGTGTGTGTGTGTGTGTGTTAGTAATCAGTGCTAAATGATCATCTGTTCCGACACAAATCCACTCTGACTGACTGAGCACAGAGCAGAGCAGAGAGAGAGAGAGAGAGAGAGAGAGAGAGAGAGAGAGAGAGAGAGAGAGAGAGAGAGAGAGAGAGATGCTTCAAAAGTCACATGGTCCAGCCAAATACAGAAACACTGTATTATGAGTAATAATCTGTTACCATGGAAACCACAACGCCCCATCCAGCTGTGTTCTGTCACATGATGGAGGGATTTTCAGCTGTCAATCAAAACATTCCTCATGCATCAATGCAACAAAGAAGAGCCACTTATAAACAACTATGAGCAAAATAACTCAGCTAGTGCACCTTTAAGCATGTGGCGATACAAAATAATATCAGGATAATTATCTAACATTCTATCACGATCCATATTGTATTAGCGTATGCATATAATATACTGTATTATTGTATATAATATATATATATATATATATAAAACACCATTTTTGGATAATACATTTATACATATGTGTTGGTGTTTGTACATTTTGTGGATTTCTGTCTTTATGAATGATCTTCTCTGATGTTTCTTTGTAGAACGTCATAGCAGTCGTGATTCGGTACTAGAATCCTGTTTATTATCATTCCTCAAAGACATGGCTCTAGATAACATTACATCACATTATAGGTGCCATTATACATGTGACTGATCAGCAGCTTCTTAATAAACATAAAGATTATGTTAGCAAGTAGAAAGTTCTAGACACACAGGTGCAGTTAGGTTAGCAAAGTTCTAGATACACTAACACAGGTATGTTAGTAAAGACATGCTTCACAGACAAGTTAGCATAGATGCAGTTCTAGATACACCAACACAGGTATGTTAGTAAAGACATGCTTCACAGACAAGTTAGCATAGATGCAGTTCTAGATACACTAACACAGGTATGTTAGCAAAGATGTGCTTCACAAGCAAGTAAGTTAGCAAAGACTCAGTTCTAGATACACTAACACAAGTGTGTTAGCAAAGACACGCTTCACAGACAAGTAAGTTAGCAAAGACAGTTCTAGATACAGATTCATCCGCTCAGGGAAGGGGTCGGAAGCACAACCCATATTCTAAAATGTTGCATGTTGTGCACAATTACACATTTCCACCAGAGAGGTCTCCAAATCCCCCAAACTTACAAGTATAACAAAGTTTTCCAAGTTTAGGAAAAAGCAGCAAATTATGCAAAAACCTGAACAACTAAATGTAAGTTTTTCACAATAAAATTCACATCACAATCAAGTTTTTTAGAAGACTTGATTTCATTTTTTTTTTTTGTCTCAAGGATTTTTTCCACACCTCCAAAGTTCAGTCCTAGAAGTTGGACGATCATTTTCTGAAGTATTCAAACCCATTCAGTGGCGTTGAGGCCTGGACTCTGGGGTGGTCAGTCCACTGTTCAGCTTCTTTGTTTGAAGTGTCCGTCTCCTTTTCTCAGTGAGGTTCTTCTTGACGGTTACACATCCTTTCAGACCCACAGCTCTGAGTCGTCTTCTCACAGTGGAAGGATGGACTGAAACACCTGTGAATGTTTTCAGATCTGAAGCAGCTTGATTTTCTCCTCTCTCAGAGAAGAAAGCTTTAAGTGCTGTTTATCTGATGGGGGCAGTTTTGGTCTCTATCAGCTCTTCCAGGGGGTTGTTAGAAATGACATTTACTCTGTAGCTTTTAATATTTTTTTTCCTCTTATTTTCTTTTGACATTCCTCTTTCTTATGCACCCATATTATCATATCTAATCTCCTCAAAAACATCTCCTGAAAAATGAATAACTTGTTCTTAATGGTTGTTTTAAATGCTTTAAATAAATGATGGGTGGTCTTTCGCATAGTAACGTATATGAACACACTGATTCATCAAAACACCAATAGAAACCCGTCTGCAGTTGTGATTGGTCGGGATATTCACAACACACAGTAAACAAGATGCTGTTAATGCATTACGGGGCTAATTTGCATATTGATATTCTGCGATATCAGTATTTCAAAGGCCAAAACAGCAGTAATGGTTATGTTATGCAGATGTTAGTTTGATTTCTCTCTCTTTCCGTCTCACTGTGGTTCTTCAGTGGCACAGCTGAGCTCCTCCTCCTCTCCTCTCCTCATCACTGTGAACTTTTTCGAGGTGTTTAATGAAGTGTTAGATGATCTGAGAAAACAGCTTTAATTTTAGCATTATTCTTCAGCGCTAACAGCAGCAGCAGAAGGAATACAGCCTGTTTTCTTCATTAACACCGTGTTAGAGACGCCGGGGCTCTCTCACTGTCAGCTTAGCCTTTCAGCCTCCAGCGGAATTTTTGCTGGAGTGGTTCAGTAAAAAAGGATATATTTGCACAATTTTCTACTTTACCCAAAGGCAGCTGATCAGTCAAGACGTGCTAGGTGTCGAAATTTTGCTTCTTTGGTTTAGTACAGGAGCTATGAGACTAACGTGGCTAACAAACAGTAGAAATAAACAGTCATTCAAAGTTTTTTTTGTATTTTTTTGATTTATTCTCTTCTGTAAATAATGATTTATGTTTTGTTTCAGATAAAGCGACCAGTGAGTGGAAGCACAATGTAGGTGTTTCAGATAAAGCGGCCAGTGAGTGGAAGCACAATGTAGGTGTTTCAGATAAAGCGGCCAGTGAGTGGAAGCACAAGGTAGGTGTTTCAGATAAAGTGGCCACTGAGTGGAAGCACAAGGTACATGTTTCTAATAAAGTGGCCAATGAGTGGAAGCACAAGGTGGGTGTTTCTAATAAAGTGGCCAGTGAGTGGAAGCACAAGGTGGGTGTTTCTAATAAAGTGGACAGTGAGTTTCTAGTGTCTTCAAAACTGCCCATATGCAACTGTAAGTAAAGGGAAAAGTGAACTTCAGGCCAGAACCTTCCAAAGCCAAGGCATCTGCAGCTGCACACACGACAGTAAACAAAGTGCCAGCTCACACAAAAATACACACGGACCACTTTTTATGGTAAAATCAGCTGTTTTAGACTTCAGTCACTGGACATTCGGCAGAAAGGCAAACTCCGAGGATGCAGAGAGTGTGCCAGTGTGATCATTGCTTGTGACTTGACTTGACTCAGACTTGCATCTCAAAAACCCAAAACTGGACTTGGGCTCAGACCTCCAAGATTCCAGACTCAACTCAGACTCGCATCTCACAGACTCAAAATTGCACTTGGACTAGTACCTCACAGACTCAAGACTCATCTCAGACTCGCACCACAGAGACTTGACACCTGGACTTGGACTAGTACCTTACAGAGTGAAGATACGAGTCAGACTCGAACCTCAGGGACTCAAAACTGGACTTGGACTAGTTCTTCACAGACTGAAGACTTGACTCAGACTCGCACCTCAGAGACTCAAAACTGGACTTGCATCAGTACCTCACAGACTCAAGACTTGACTCAGACTCGCACCTCAGTGAGAGACTCTACTCAGACTTGCACACCAAAAACTTGAATGGGACTCGCACTTCAATGACTTGAGACTCTACTTGGACGTGCACACCAGAAACTCGACTTGGACTCGCATCTCAGAGACTCAAGACTCAACTAGGACTTACACTACAGAGACTCATCGCAGACAAGCATCTTCCCAGAGACTCAAGACTCGACTCGGACAACTATGAAGTGACGTGTGAACATCTCTGGATGCGAGTCAGCTCATAAAAAATTCACTTCAAAAGCACTGAAATCAGTGAAACAGAATGAGGCAGGAAATCTCACATTGAAAGCAGGTTTGCTGGCTGCATCACTTCCTGTGGTCGGCTCTCTGAAGCAGTCACTGAAGGGCTGCAGAATCCCAAGAGCCAGAATCCGCGAGCAAAACCTCTCAGCTTCATCCTCGTCATCACCCTCACCAGCACCGGGCACCACACAACACCGCTCTAACAGTGTGCGGCCTAAGAGAAAGAGAGAGAAGAATTCATGACAGTTTTCTACAAAAATATGTTACGTGGAACATTCAGCAACTGCCAGTAGCTTCTATTTAAACATGTATTAGAAGGGTGTCAATTAAGCAACAGGTATTATATTGAAAAATGCTGGAGTTCTCCTTTAAGGTACTCTGCGTTGGACATAAAACGTTGAATAAGGCTCTAGAATTCAGTGCACTGACAATCAGCATATCTGCCCGTATCTAATAGTAACTCTAACAGGTGGAGCTCAACTGTGTAGTTTAATTTCCTCCCACTCATCTATCAGATAGAGACACATTCAATATCTCATTGGACTCTCTCTCTCTCTCTCTCTCTCTCTGCTCTAGCTGGGTTAAATAATCCTTTCAGAGCATCACTGAGCACAAAACTATAGCAAGTCCTCCTATTATATTATTCATAGTCTCTCTGTTTCCTGTGGACAAGCGCACCACTGCTGAACGTATTCATCACTTCCGGTCCTCAGCACTGCCCTGTTTTAATGACTTTCCTGCTTTAATGTGTCTGACAAATGAAAGCCTTTAGCTACTATGTAATGTGTTCTAGCATAGGAAAAACAACCCCGTGCAAATCTGTGAAGAAACCTCAGGGCATTCAGAGAAGGCCTCGTGATTTCTGTGAAATACGACTATGTCTGTAATTGCTAGTTCATTTTAATCCAACAGAATGATACTGAATTATGAGAAATCATGGATTACAAATGATGAGAACCCACAAGGAAATATATTTATTTGGCCACATTGCTCAGACTCCCCTCGTGTTATTGCACTTGTTGTGGTAGCGGACTGGAAAAAAAAATAAATCGACAATAATCCACACAGATTATGAACAAACAGCAGCCTGAGAGCAGACCCTGGCAGACCACTGGATTAGGATGCAGATTATCACTCACAGATTGCTGCCTGCAATGCTGGCCCAAGTCTGGACCATAGTAACTGCTCACAGGACGGTGCACAGCTTCACTCTTAGATGCTAACATAGCGTTGCTAATGCCTTAGCTTGCTAAACAACAAGCTGAGCATACATTCCATAATGAACACTGCATTACGGCCCACAGTCCCCTAATGAGCCTATCAGCCTTGTTGCGCATAATGAAGCGGTTATCTTCAAATTTATTAACATCATTTATCCTCTGGGAAAATTTGACCCCAGCAAACCAAACCTCTGGAATGCTCTGGTGGGATTTCTGTTTCCCCTCTCTCATGCGGTGTGAGCTATCAGTGGTTCTCACACTACTACAAGGTGTGGGTATGTTAGGTCAGGGCTCTAAAGCAGAAGTGAAGATTATAAAATTGCAGGTTAAACTGAGCTCAATACCATCCAAAACAACCAAAAACATATGAAAATGTTGATATTTATGTTTTTCACAGCTAAAACAGCCTAACTGGTCTAACTGACCCCCTGTGAACACTGATGCACACAAAATGTGTACATTTATTGACATTTCGTTTACCCAGTTGTACATTAAATTTGGAAAAACCATCAGTGATTTATTTACAGAGGTGGAGACCGCCTGTAGTTTTCAGGTTTTTCTTTATGACTTCTTTGTATCAATTATGTGAAAATGTTGAAAGAAATCATATTACATAGATATCAACAATACGAAACAGTTCTTACTTCAACAAACACAGTGGTAGTGGCATTGGTGTTGCTTTTTACTGTTATAAATGCTTTACGGTCTACATATTTATGTACTATGATTTCTTTTTAGACGTAAAGCACTTCATGAGCTTGGAATGTAACTCACTCACTCGTGTTTAGCAAGGTGAAGATTCTCCACAAGGGGTGCTATTAGCACTCAAGTAGCTTAAGAGTTTCCATCAACTTTGTACAAGAAAACAAAACTCTAGTCCATCAATCCCCACAAATTTCTGTGCAAATCTTTATACTTATCTCAATATGCATAAAAATAAGAAGATGCCTACAGACTGTGTGTCCTTGTTCCTTATTTGAAAAACAAGCTGATCGACTCCTTCTGATGACTCTCTTGACTGGTTCTTCATCATAAATGTCATATTTTCTTGTGCAAGTACTCGAGAATTTATTATAGAGTGTCTAAACTTGGGATAACAGAGAAAGTTGTGAAGCGGCATTGCGAAACGAGTTAAATGCTGTTCGTTTAAATCCTAACTGTTGTTAGGATTTGTGAGGCTGAAATTAGGTTGAGAACTCCAAGTTTAACCTTCTTTGTGAGAGAGACCCCTGAGCTTATCTAGAGGCTGGCTGAGTAAACAACAACAAATAAAAAAAAAACATAGTACTGTGCAGAAGTCAGAGCCCACCCTTCATTTATTTAATTTCCAGTCAAAATGACCTTTATGTACAAGGTATTGTTTTTCCAGAAGCCTCAACAACTTCATACAATTGGTCAGTATTTAGTTTGTCCACTCTTTACCTTTATTACAGCTTCCATTCTTTTCAGAGGTTCAGTCGCAGAAGTTGGTGTATCATTTTCTGCTTCTCATGATCCAAGTAATCAGCACATTCAGTGATGTTGAGGTCTGGGCTCTGGGGTGGTCAGTCCATTGTGGCTTCTTGACAGATACACATCCTTTCAGACCCATAGCACTGAGTCATCTTCTCACAGTGGAAGGATGGACACAAACATCGATGTTTTCAGACTTGAAACAGCTTGATTTTTTTTTTGGTGTCTACCAGGTGTTCCAGGTGGTTGTTAGGAGCCCCATTTTTGTAGCTTTTAATAATTTTCTTTTCAAAAATACATCCTGAGAAATTAACAATGTGTACTTTATAGCCTTTTAATTGGAACTTACATAAATGAAGGGTGGTGTCTCTCTTTTGCACAGTACTGTATGACTGTCCCCCCTCCTCCAGTTTGTCCTAACATGACTACTCAGTGCACTTGTTTGTGTATATATGTGTGCGTGCAGCTTCCTGTGACATTCAGACCCATTCAAGCAGAATTCCACACGGCTCTTACTTAACCAGGGGCCTTCGTGTGTGTATGTGTGTGTCTGTGCACTGGGTGCATGTCTGAGAGTCAGACTTTGTGTGTTTTGACATCACTGCTCTGAGCTTGGGGCAGGAAAAGAGAGAGAGTGAAAAACAGAGCACAAGAGAACAAGCCCTCTGTTCTATTTTCTTTCACTGTGCACTGGAATTCCATTATACCCAATGCTTTCACTTTACTAAATACAACTAAATATCGTGTTAATGAAATATTAAGATATTAACTAGATATGCCACACCTGAAGGTGGCGGTGAAGTCTTTTATTTGAAGTGGAATTCCACTCATTTTCCACATTTTCATCAATGGTTGACATTTAAAGACAATGTGAAATGCTCTGATCCAGAGAAACTCACCTTAACTCAGATCGCTTTACAGCGGTGGTGATGGGAACCAGGGGTCACAATGTCCACAAATATAATTATTTTATTTACTATGCAAAACCACCAATGAACCTACACATCTCGAGTTTATACATGAAATACTGATAAATGTAAAATGATAAATTTGATGAAATACTCTTTTGGGGCCTTGCAATTCCCTGCATGTATCTTTCTGCCATGTAAGTATTTTACAACTTTGTTTTAGGTCAAATCTGATCTCAAAATGATCATAAAACAATGTCTCAGAATGTTGGTTAGCATATTCATTCATACCATTTCATGTAATAACTTCCTGTGAAGGAACTTTTGGAGGGATACAATTTTTCAGACGTCTGCTTCCTATCACCACCACTGTGAACAATTCTGACTTGGTTTCTCTAGAACTGAGTGTTTCACATCAATCCACTCTGAATAGGTTCACTATGGAATTACTCTGAAATTCAGAAAAGTTGATGGAATTCCCCTGTAAGGTGACACCACATTTTGGTTATAAACAGAAGAAATATTTCATTATTATTTTAATTTGATAACATGTTGGCATCATCCACATTTTCACCGCATTTTGCCATTTATTTAACATCAAAACATACCCTGACCCTGTCTGAACAGAATGCAAATTAAATGTAAATATGGTTCATTATGTAACTAAGAAATTAATTGTTCAGTTCTGTAATTATGTAAAGTATATTGAAAGCAGAGCACAGTGTTGATTTACTGCGAATGTCAAACCTGCTGTCTCACCTGAAAACACATCCTGTAATGAGGCTCCAGAGTTTTCCTGGAAACAGGAGGACACCCGGTGGGGTCCGAGGGTCAGGAACCCCCTTTCGGCAAGCTCAGACTGCCCATTTACAGTCCTGTCCCAGTTGCTGTGAAAACCTGTCGGGCCTGCGATGCTGCAAGAACGCTGTCTTTGGGCTCTCCACTTCTCAGCTCTGAAAGATCTCTGAACTGACCCCTGGCTTAGCTCTTGGCTTGCTCTACGGAGGCACCTAGGGCTTGGGCCAGGGGAATGTGGTGGAGAAGAAAGCTGCCTAGTAGTCGTCTTCACGTAGGATGGCTGAATGGTGGGGTAGGGTTTGACTCCGGTGGATGCACTAGAGGTCCTCCGGGGCCATGCCCCTGGCCCTAAAAGACTCTCAGACAACCACTGGGTCAGTGACGTCCCCGGCCCTTCCTCCTCCACGCCAATGTCATCATCTGCACAGCGCTCTATGTTCAGGTCCACGCTGCTCACACTCTTTTGTGGCACAAAAATCACTCTACTGACTTTAGGTCTGAGGTCCCCAAGCTGCTCAGCTGAGCCTAGGCTGACCTCCAGACTTTGACTCAGGCCGTGGGGATATTCCTCGACCTGAGAGGACAGAGAGGAACTCTCCCCTAAGCGCTCCTCAGCGCTCTCATAGGATGTGCTGGTTGTCGCAGTATCCTGGATGCTGTAGTTGCTTACAGTTTTAGTGACACTCTGAAGGCCATTAGGGCTTTCCAGTGATGCAGGTGCAGTTTTAGTTTCAGTTCCTCCAACCCCAAAGTGCCCTGAATAAGAGGGGGGTATCAGTTTACGATCAGTTTCTGCAGTCTGGTCTTCATGACATCCATCTTCACTCTTGTCCCGTCCACCTTCTGCCCCTACATCCCGGCTGATCTCAACTTGACACTCAAGTTGAGTCTGACCCTCTCCATCCGTGAGGACCCCTGACCTCCATCCTTTCTCCCCCACTCTGCCATCCCCTTGTATAGGCTGATGGTGTAGGCTGATGGTTCTCTGGATGTCAGCCAGCAGGTCCTGAGCCTCAGTGGCTGAGTGGAAACTGTAAAGATCTGTATCAGACCCTGACCCATCTTCTTCTGTAGTATCCATGGTTGATTCCCTGCTTCCTGTTGCCAGTTTAGCTCTTTCCTGGTCACTGTGAAGTTTGAGATCCTCAAAATCCTCGGCCGACTGGAAGCAGTCAGTGCCTTGAATCCTTCTTTCCTCATCCAACACATCTTCTCTAGACACTGTCTTGCGCGAGAGCCCCTTCCGGATGCGGATGCTGGAGAAGACAGAACTCTTGGAGCTTTCCGCCTTGGGTTTCTTCTTGGTTGAGTCGCTAGAACACTTTCCGGCTTTGCCCTGGGACTTTGACTTGCTCTTTTTCGAGCTTTCGAGATCTCTATCATCAAGTCCATCCCTAACTGTCTCTGCCCTTTTCTGCTTGGCCTCCTGGTTGCCCATGTTCCACAGCAGGCGAACCCCCTTAGCAATCAAGCCATGCTGAGAGTGCTCTTGCTCATGCTTGCTCTCCCTCTGCTGCTGCCTTTGCTGCTGCTCCCTCTCTCTCTCCTCACTGCCTTGCTCTCTCTTTCCCTCCCTTTGTAATCTCCCCCTCCCTCCCTCTCTCTCCACACTCGGGCACAGCTGTTGTGATGATGCAAGCCATGATGCCACGGCGGAAGACAGATCTAGGCACGCCTCTCCTTCTCTCGTGTCATCTCTCATGCTCTCTCGCTCTCTCTCTCTCCCCCTCCCTCGGACATCTGCTAGTTCTGCTGACTCGCAGACTGGGCTGCTGGATGACCGAGCAAGCCGAGGATGCTCAATGCAACCCAGTGGGGCACCAACTTCTTCTAGCTTTTGATGGGCCTCTCTCTGCAGTTGCTGAGGGTGTTGCAGTTGTTGCTGTTTCCTAATGAGGTTTGTGAGGCTGCTTTTTCTCCTCTCTCGATTTCGTTCTCTAAATGGAGACGAATGAAAGCTCTCTTGCAGCATAGGAAGCTGCGTCTCTATGGTCCGAATGGTCTGCATCCTGCCTTATATGCACACACCTGCACATATAAGCATGTAGAGAAATGTAACCTTAAGAGAACATACAAGTAGTTGCTGGCAAAAATGTATGATTAACCTCCCCCAAAAAATATGAGCAACAGTTAGGCTCCAAAAGTCTGAGATATCTAGTGAAGATGATTTTATTTTGCATTTTTCTCTATATAAGTTTTAAATTACGAATTGATATCTGCAATACAATTAGTGTGAATTACAGTCTTTGGAATACTGACATTTTGAAAACTGCCCCTCTTTTGCTTTAATGACAGCGTGCACTCAAGCTGGATGTCAGTTTGTGCCAAACTGATGAACAGATCCCATTGTCTGACATGAGCTTCATTAGAGGAAATTTTAACTTTTTCGTACAGGCCTTAACATGAAAAATGGGACAAATTATCTTACATTTGAATAGTGACCTGGAAATAATGCAGTTCTTTGTAATGGTCTTCTTTCTTGTATTCATTTACACTCTAAGGTACTGTCACTGTTGTAGTACTCCTCTTGTCACTGGGGTGGTACCTTAAAGGGTACATCTCAGTATCTTTATTCAGGGAATATAACTGTACCATAATCCATAAAAATTATATGATATTTGTACCAACTCCACACACCCCGTCTCATCTCCAGGCCTTTTTTTTATTGTTTTAAAACAGATAAGAACAATAAGACAATAAGAAAAAGTATAAATACGTACTTTTCACCTTCACTTATGTTCACAGTTGGACCTTAAAACCTTTGAGGGAACATTTACATTGTTGGTACCTTGCACTGAACCTTTGTTTCTAACAGTGTACTTGATTTTGTTCTTTGACTTTCAATGTGATCTCAGACTTTTGGACTCCTCTGAATGTCTAACAACCCAAGTTGATATACCGTCTATATACGGATTTTAAGAAAAGTCAAGTCCTTCCCAAACACAGGAATGTAATTTGGTAGAGGTTAAAGTCAAATTAAAGTACATTTCAACATCTCACCATACACCTATTGATATCTGTTACTAATCTGGCCTAAAATATTTTCCTCACTTTATTTTAATTACAAGAGTTTGCTAAAGTTTCAAAGCATACTGATCTTTCCCTAGTCCTGCAAAAACATCCCAGTTTCAATTAATAATTTTTGTGATGTCATTTGCCTATTCATGAGTTCATAAGGAGTGTTTCAGCCTGGATTACTTTTTGAATGGGCACAATACAGATAAACCAGCCTTAAAGGTACAGCCTGGGGATAAAGAAAGGCTGGACAATGGCTAAGTCAAAATGAATCATGATTTTTTTCAGTACATAAACCTATAAAAGTGTCATAAGTGGAGGACAAAAAAAATAAACAAAAGAAATGTAGGATGAAGACCCTTTAAATATGTCTGTAATGCTAAAATCTACTGAGCTCCAGCCCCCATTTCTCTCTATATATTTTCTACTATTAACACTGACCTGAATGTGCCTTGGATTCACTCAGTAGAGATGGAGGAGAGGGGAAGGTTTGTGGGGTCTGCAATGCCTTTGCCTTTAGAAGAGAAAGAAAAGAAGGTCATGTGATGTCTGTGTTAAACCTCCAGCAATAGTATGGACACAGTCATGATTTCAAAGCCTTTTGCACAGGATTTATCGGTCTAGTGTGCTGCATCTTGTTGGCTGAGGATATTTTCTGGGTGTAATCCAGAAGAAACTGTAAGCAGTTGTGGAGGTTCATCTCTAAAATCGTGTTCGTGTGCATGTGTGGGAAAGCCTTCCAGCCTAAATCTGATCTGATCTGAAAAGACAATGAATAGCAAAGGTTGGATGCAGCAGTGATTCAGTGCCTGCATAGCATCACATGAGCTAGCAGGCTGCTCTCATAAACTGCTGTCTGACTCTGACTAAAGTGTTAGTTCAGAAGTCCTGCACTGACATCACACTCCCACTCACATGAACAGCACCCAGCTTCAGAATTACCCACTGATCTCAGTCTTTCAAAGGAATAGCTCAGAAAAAAATCAGCATGTTTGGTGTTTGAGGTTTGCTTTTTCAGTTTTGCACTGGAGCTACGAGGCTAATAATCTAACCAGGAATGAAAGCTGGCCAATTAGTATCATGCTGTCTGATCTAATACTGTGTCATGTTATTGCAGTGTTATGTAGCCCATCAGCCTCAATAGTTTGACAAAACCTATTTTTATAAATTTTTAGTCATCATTGTTCTTTCACTACAATTCCCAGCATGCATTACGCAAACACATTGTATAACCATAGACCACTGTAGATATATCATCATTTTGTAGTTGCTGCCATGCTCTTATGCCCATATTAGGAACTCCGGGTCTAAGTTCCATTTTTCTATGGCCAGAATGAATAGGGTTTTCGAAAAATCGCCTCTGTCTCACCCTATGTTAAATACAAATGTTCAGAACCCGATACATTTCATTCTGTGAACATTTTTCTCCCAAATAATACTGGATTCTCTGAATTATGAGGTCGTTAAAGAGCGATAATACTAATATCCCTACATGCGAGCAAAAGCTACTGCGCTTCAATTGATGTCACTAAGCTAAGGCGGGCTGTGGCAGTGCTCTGACGAGCTGTGCTATCTTATCGAAGCGCTCTACTGTAGCGCAAATTTACAGGTATACCCGTAAATAAAACCCTTAGGTAGGATATTTTGATAGACTAAAACTCTTTATCAAAAGCACTAGCCCTGTTAAAACTACGAGGCTGAATGTAGCTTCTTTTTTCACAGCTTCTTGTTTGAATGCTCCTGTTCCACCTTAAATGGTGCAGCAACTGTGAGTAACCATCACAAACATTAGCAAACGAGGCGAAACACTGACTTGTCGGTTCTGTGAAATAGCAAAAATAAGCTAATGTCACTCAGCTGTTAAACGGAAATAGGAAAACCTCCTCATATCATGCCTTTCAACACCCCATGAAGCTGTACAAATGTTCACAGGACAAAATGTGTCGGGTTTTGAACATTTTTATCTAACACAGGGTGCAGAAAAGACCCTATTCATTCTGGCCATAGAGAAATGGAGCTTAACCCGGAGTTCCTAATATGGACATACGGTGCCGACTACAAAATGACGACATGACTTCAGTGGACTATTGGGAATCCTGGTAGTTGCAACCAATCCTGGCAGCTACCTTGCCACTGAGCTACAGGCTGACAAACACAGCCCTGCTAGCATTAGCATAACTCTTACCATCAGTTTTAGAACAAAATCATAGTAAACAGTGATTCTGGGTTTTATTTAGAACAAAGTTGACAAGACTTTAACCATTTCAGCCGCAGAAAAAGGAGCCACACTGAGGTAAGATATCTAGCTAGCTATGCTAGCTACTTTGCTAACTGTAGCTTTTAGCTTCTTGTGCTCCTCTTCTGTCCTTGGAGTTAATCCATTAATCCATTCTCTCCATAGTAATGATAATTTGAAGACACAGCTTAGTAAGGCATGGGAACAAGATCATGCCTTATTAAGCTGTGGGCTGGGATTAATTATCTCATTCCCATGCCTTACTAAGTCATGGCCACATGTTAAGATCTTGTTCCCATGCCCTACTGAATCACAGCCACACATTAGGATCTCATTCCCCCACCTTACTAAGTCATGGCTGTGACTTAATTATCTTGTTTCCATGTCTTAGTAAGTTGTGGCATTATCTTTATTCATATGGGATGTCACCAGCAGGGCTCCATAACAAATGGAGGATCATTATTTGATTATTATTATTATTATTATTATTATGTAGTTCACAAAAGAGCAGGTCAGAGTGAATTTGGACAGATGATGGCAGACATCAAGGATAAACATTGGTGGCATTTCTTAGATAGAAATGGCTGATGAAGGACAAATGTTTTCAGAGTGACGCTGAAGTTCTGTTTTCTGCTAGACAGCCAATTCAGCGTATTAATCCATTTGACGGCCATGATAGGATATACTGCACACTTGGAAAGGGAGGGGTGAGGGAGGGGTATTCAGTTGGTACTTTACTACTAGATGCCACTAAATTTTACACACTGCACCTTTAAGATACATAATCAGATGTTTTTTTTCCAGTCTTTAACCTGGAAAATCTCACTCTAGAGCAGTGGTTCCTAACCTAGTTCTCTGGGCCCTCCAGATGGTTCCAGTTTTTGCTCCAACTGAACTCACATAACTGTATAATACATTTGTTGAGACGTGAACAAAGTCATTCAGAGTGGTTTGATGCAAAATGGTTCATTGTAGAGAAACTATCCAACACACTATTCAGCTTACTTTACCTTCCCAAACCGCCAGTGAGCTTTTATATGTAATGTTGATGACGGTAAAATAGTGATAAAACTCGGACAAAAAACATTCTTTCAGGACTATTTTATCTCACCATGTTCTACAGGCACTCCTCCACCATGAATATGTTTTAGGAAATACATTCTAAGCAAAAAAACAGCATAAAAGAATGTCTGAGACCTCACGCAGCATATTTTTTAAAGTTTTGTGTAAAAACCTTCGGTGAGGAAGCTTTCACAGGTGGATGTCTGGTTCCTATCACTACCACTGTGAAAAATTCTGACTTACCAAGTTTCTTTAGAATGGAGCATTTTGCACCAAACCAGTCTGAATGACGTTGTTTACATCTTAACCATTTCATTACAGAGAAAATTTGATAAAATTGTGGGATTCTCCTTTAGGTAACCTCTAATAGACTTGCTTAAATGGTTTCTGACTCTGTATGACATACTGTTATTTATAAACATGGACTAAAGTATGGACAAATGTTAGTCTTCAGCATGGCTGTTGCTACTGCTATTAGTTATGCAATGTACTTTTGACAATGACTGCATTTGTTGTGAAGGCAAAATTGTGTAAATTAGACTTTTTGCTGAACTGTTCCTTTAAGACTGACGCTTATATAGGCAAAAATGAACAAAGTGGCTCCCATGCATAATGTCAACACTGACATGAAACTGAGGTCCGCTTGAATCTGATTGAGATCTGCTGCAATAAAGTCTTTTTTACATGTTCAACTTCTTATTCAAGTTAAACTCATTGAAAAACTACCATCTGGATCCTTAACAGAAAGTACATGGAGGATAAAAGCTGCTGTAATCTGTCAGTAAATCAACTCACCGCTTTAAACTGCTGACCGGATCCCAGAGAGTGATAGAGACAGAGAGAAAGAAAGGAGGACAGCAGAGAGTGCTTGACCGTATTGAGTCTGTGGTAAAAGTGGAAACAAATAAGTGTTTGTGATGCTCCTCATGCTGATCTTCATCCTCAGTCACATGAAGGAAAACTTCATATCACATGATCTCTTCTGTTAAAGGCTGCCAATACAGTTATACTCTCTCTCTCTCTCTCTCTCTCTCACACACACACACACACACACACACACACAATGTGGCAAACAGAGCTGTATATGATTCTAATATGACAGAAAACAACAAGAACAGTTCTGACAACAAAATTCATATCTTGGATAAAGTTATATTAAAATGAATCTCCAGAATAAATTTCCACTGAAATGAATATAAAAATGAAGTTGTATCAAGGTTAAAATTTAGAATTCAACTTAAAATTAATATCCAGAAAGAAGTTGTAATAAAATACATTTTAAAAACTAGTTATCTTAAAATGAATATTCAGAATAAAGTTCTAATAACATTTGTAACAGTTGTAAAAATAATATCCAGAACAAAATGTTAATAATATGAATATAAATTGAAGTTCAGTTAAAATGAACATCCAGAATGACAGTGTAATAAAATGAATGTTCAGAAATAATATGCCGAATGTATCAATACAACCAAAATCCTGAAAAAAGCAAAAAACTATCCAGGATGAAGTAGTAATAACATTGATATCCAGTAATTTTTTAATAAAATGTATATACAGTTTAAGTTCTCATAATATTAATATCCAGATCCATTAATATCCACGGCACCAAGTTCTAATAAAATTATCATCCACAATGAGGTTCTAATATAATTAATATCCAAAATTAATTTCTTTTAAAATTAATATTCAGAATGAAGTTCTATTAAAATTAATATTCAGAATGAAGTTCTATTAAAATTAATATTCAGAATGAAGTTCTGATAAACATTTTTGAGTGAATTTCCAATAAAATGAATATCTGGAATGAAGTTCTAACAAAGTTAATATAAAAACTAAGTTCAATTCATATAACATAAAAAGAAGTGCTGATAAAATGAAGAATGAAGAATGAAGTTCTAGTAACATTAATATAAAGCTCTAAAATAATAATATCCAGAACAAAATTCTAATTATATTAATATAAATTAAAATTAATAGTTAATGAATATCCAGAATAAAGTTCTAAGAAAATGAATTAAAATTAATGTTCTACAAAAAATGATATTCAGAATAAAATTATAATATGAATATAAAAAATTTAAGTTATATTTAAATTAATAAAATTAATGCTCAGATTAATATCCTGAATTAATTTGTTAATAAAAATAAGAATATAAGAATAAAAGTATAGTAAAATTGATACCCAGCCTAATTATATTAATATAAATTGAAGTTGTTAAAATGAATATCCAGAATGAATTTCTAATAAAATTAATATAAAAATAATGTTCGGCAAAAAATGATATCCAGAATAAAATTTGAATATTAATATAAAAAGTTATATTTAAATGAATAAAATCAATGTTCAGAATTAATATCCTGAAGTAATTTGTTAATAAAAAAATAAGAATACGTTTATAAGTAAAATGAATATCCAGCCTCATTTTTAAATGATCTTAAGTTTAGTTATAAATGTTGTATTACGCTTTTGAATGCTTTAATAAACTGAAAATAGAAACAGTAACATGACATCAGACCCTTTTTCAGACAGTCCTTGTTTTTGCTGTATTGAATGAGACACATCACTGCCACCACGTCGCATCTAACACTACATTCTGTGAATCGTATCACTGATTCTGTGGTGTCAGTATGAAAAAAGGCCGACATTGTGATAATGATGTATTGCACAGACCTACAGTTGCACAAATGAAAGTAGAATTTGCTTATATATGTAAGAAACACAGCAAGGTTTTAAAAAAGTGACATTTATTCTGAGAAACCGATTACTGGATAAAAACCTCTTCCTTCTGAGTCACATTTCAACAACCATGGACAGAATCAGCTCATCTCAGGCTGAAAACCACCATCAACACTCCGTTTTGTACCATAACACAGCTGCTTTGGACAAAAAAACAGAAAAGCAGCCACTAAAAAGCATCTCACAGAAGCACTACTGCAGCAGGATCTCACAGGAGACGGGTGGGACGTTTCGCACTGTAAAGCAGGGAAACAAAAAAGAAAGAGAAAATAGACAGAAACAGGCTTTTAACTGTAAAACAAGAGGTGAAAATGGGACTGATCACTGGTTAATGCCATTAGATACCAAAGAGGAGAGAAGAACCCAAAATATCCCATGATCCTGGGAGCTTTTTCTGACCAGTCCTTATTAAATATTCTCGTATCCATTTGAATCCGATAAGTTTTAAAACACAGATCAGTTTGCATGTCTCTTCGTAGCAACTGTCTGAAACAGAAGTGCTCAGCAATCGAATTTGTTAGCTATTTTTAGGCCCACTGTTCTAGAAAATGCATCATACAACCGTTCGTTTTAGTCTCAGAGCATAAGCAGCGCAAGTTTGGTAAGGAGTTTCTTGGTTTCTTCAATGCTTAAATCTTGAATTTCTGCAGCTTATAAGCCCCTTTGTGATTGTGAAAACAAGGTCTACCAAATGATGCTGGAGGTTTACTTTAACCCCTTAAGATCCCAGGCTTATTACATACTAAGCCTTATTATTCAGTAACTACAGGGACTTTAATGCAAACTTGCTAAGCTGTTTGTAGATTATAGAAGTGTGTAATTAAACTTTGGGCCTGCTGGTGGACGCTGGCCATTTAATGGGTTGAAGGCCTGGAAACATCTTGGAGTTTAACATTTTCGCTGGCCTAAAGCACCATTTTTAACAGAGTTCAATCTTGTTATCTGTTAAATCTTGTTTTTACAGCAGTGTAATCACTGTTATCTGAATATTGCATCTGTATATCTGAGATACATATCTGACCAGTAGTGTCATATTCTGTCCACCAGAGCGCCAGTGCTCCACTGATAGTATGCTGCCAGGAGGGGGCCTGTCATGAATCTCTTTTAAAGGGGAATTCACATATTTATTTTTTAACAAATCTGAATACTTAATGTATTGAGATGTAAACAAAGTCATTCCGAGTGGTTTGATGTGAAATAAAACATAAAAAGTACAGACTCAGATTTCTTTACAGTGGTTGTCACAGGAACCAGGGGTCACCATGACTATCCACTATCTACTATCCAAAACCAGCTTTGATCCTGAGTTTTATATGCGATGATGATGATGGTAAAATAGTGATAAATCTGGAAATAAAATGTTTTTGTGGACTATTTTGCCTTACACATCCTCCATGTACTTCTCCACATGAATGTGCATTAGGAATGCCAACATTTTATTGCAATATTGTCATAAAACAACATATTTGGCATCAGCCAACATGTCAGTGAGTTTCTTCAGAACCGCACATTCCACATTAAACCACTTTGAATGACTCTGTTTACATCGTCACAGTTGAATTACACAGTTATTTGTGAAATTAGTGAATTATTATAAATTCCACTTTAATGTTTCTTCTGGCCTTATACACCGTCCAATTCTGTGCTGTTCAGCAGTGGAAACTCTAGCCAGTCCTGTGTTATGGTGCATGGCTCTGTAGCATGTATACTTTTCTGATTCTGACCTGAAGGACCACTTTGTGACCAACAGAGGGCACTATTGCTCCACTGACCACATAATGCAAGAGCGAGTACCATTATTATTCCCTCTGGGCTTAATCTGGATCAAAAATGGAATCACAATCAGGCCCAAAAACGCAATTTTCCATGCAGACAATGAAGACAGAAGCGTCTGTTGCAACACGATTACTAACCAATTGTGATCTTAACTGGAATCAGAGAATGAAATAACAGATCATCATGACCAGGGACGTGGCTAGCAAACTGTTAAGCCAAGAGATCCACAATAAAGCAAAAACCGCATCAAATTTTGACCCACAACATTAACATCAGCATAAGCAATGTCTTTTAAATACGTCATCACACATCGCTAAAGATAATATTACAAAACACTTTCTCAGTAGGGCCTTGTTATCAGTGTTCAAGCAAGCACAAGGTACCCCGATAAAGTACAAACAACAGCATAATCAATATGCACTTGATATCGCAAGAACAGCTATTGAATTACTCGTAGCACTTATAACAAAATAATGTAAACAACACTCATACTCAATGGCCTACCAGAGCAGTGCTCTGAGGAAGAATCATCAATAATCCTTTGTCCCAAAAGAAAGAAATAGAATCTGTTCAACTGTCATTTACACTATACAGAAGAACATGAATATACTGACATCTTACAAACAGGTAAGACTTTCGTTTGTAACACAGTTCACAGAAAACAGCCAAAGTTTACTTAAAAACAAGTCACTTCAACCGTAGATACATACACCGTATTTTGTACTCGTTTTTTTTTTTTTTTTCACTTTTTTTTGTTTTTAGTCTGAAACAGTCCATTTCCAGCCCTGAAATATACATTTTGTTCAGTGAAAGAGGTTCAGAGGTGTTAAAATTTCCCAAAAGTATTTCTAAGATGGGCCAAGATACAGTGTGTTGCTGGCATCCCACTACAGGTTCACCCAAGGCTTCTAGAAGGTACTCCTCCATGTCTTCCACAAGGTATTTATGACAATTGCACTTGTTCAAGGCAGAGTCTTATTGAAGCCCTTTTCCTGTGTATACTTAATTATCCACCTCTGATGAATAAAAGGGTGGAACTGAAGTACCCGCTGTCCTAGAACCCGTACAATTTGTTCTCAAATTGTAGCCATCGATCAACTGTAGGACACAATTAAGCTCGAACCATAGGGAATCTCCAAGAGAGGGCCACCTCAGTATGATTCCACAGTTTACCGGCTAAATCCCAAGGTTGGATCTAGTCTTGTTTCATTCATGTTAGCTTAGCATGCACACCAGCTCTGCTATGTTGAGTCTCTGGGAATGCTCCTGTGGAAACGGACCGACTGTCTTTGCAGGAAACTTTGCTTGCTCCTCTGTTCCTCCCAACGGCAAAGCAGGATCATCTTAAACGTGCTACGGAAGGTCTTGTTGCACAATGCGTAGCACATCGGGTTTACGGTGCTGTTAACGTAGCAAAGCCAGTACCCTAGGGCCCACAGGGATTCTGGAATGCAGCCGTTACAAAAGGTGTTGACTAGCACCATGATGTTGTAAGGCGTCCACGTTATGATGAAAGCGAAGAGGATGGCGCTGAGAGTCTGGGCTGCTTTCTTCTCTTTAATTAGCGACATGCGCTTGCGCTTGGTGATCTGCGTCCTCGCCCGAGCAGCGAAACGCTTTGCAAGTGCCGCCTCTTTGAAAGATATAGGCGCGGAAGGGGACTTGATGGTGGTGGCAGTGGTGGGGTCTATGCTGGTGGTTGTAGCCTCAATGGCAGGCATAGACTGCACTTTGGCTATGTTGGTGGCAAAACGCTTGTTGCCATTGGTGACAGAGCGTGAAAGGCTATCGCCCTTGCCATCGTCTTCTCCATGTCCTCGTAGTGGGTCTTCCTCCGAAGCAGCATCCAAGTCTTCGCAGGATGTTACCTGGGAATTCACGGCAGCTCTCATGCCTGGCAGGTTGAGGACAATTGAAAAGATGGCACGTGTGGCGGACGGTGCATTGTCCTCTTCATCAGATGAGCCAGAATGATCAACGGAAAGTCCTGTGTCATTGTTGTTCCAGCTGTCACAGCTGCTCTGGTCCACCTCCCCTCCGCTGTGGGTTCCGCCTGCACCTGTTCCTCCAGGCCTCCACTTCCAACAGCGGAAGTGGTTGGTGAGCAAGGAGCTCCGTCTTTGGGCGGGTCGGCCCAGCTCGAAGCTGCTGCAGCTCCTGGAACTACCCCTGGTGGCATGGTGGTGGAAATGCGGCCGCTCAGTTCCTCCTCCCAACCGTCCTCCTGAGCCTTGCAGCCCCGCCAGCTCACGAGAACGATTTTCAGTCTCTTTATAAATCCTCCAGTACAGCACACTCATTATAGTTACAGGCAGGTAAAAGGCTGCCATGGCTGTACAAAATGTAATAATTGGTTCCGACAGGAACTGGATGTAGCACTTGTCCGGCGGAACTGTCCTCTGTCCCACAAAATATTGCCAGAACAAGATTGCTGGCGCCCAGAGGATCAGTGACACGAGCCAGGCCAGTCCAATCATCACTCCTGCCCGTTTGGTGGTGCGCTTGGCACGATACGTCAGTGGCCTTGTAATAGAGAAGTATCGATCAAAGCTGATCACCAGCAGGTTCATTACAGATGCATTACTGGCCACGTAGTCTATTGCTAGCCAGAGATCGCAGGCCCAGTTGCCCATGGCCCACTGCCCCATCACTATATATGTCGTGTACAGGTTCATGGAGATGACCCCGATGATGAGGTCAGCAAAGGCCAGACTGAGGAGAAAGTAGTTATTGACTGTTTTAAGTTGCCGGTTGACCTTAAAAGAAACCATGACCAGAATGTTGCCTATGATGGTGATAAGAGACAGCAGTCCTGTGAACAGGACAATGAGGATGACCTGCCACAGTGAGTGACCGCCGAAAGGATCGTACTCGTGACCTTCAATCTTCGGGGCAGTACTGTCATTCCCATAATAGGCACTGAGGTTCACAGCACCTTGTAAGAAAGAAGCGTTGGAGTCATCCACACTCTGAAGCAGTGGCCATGGAGAAGATTGTGAGTAAATTTGTGGTCCCAGAGTGCTGGTGGGCACATATTGACCAGGCTCTGTGCTGTTGGAGTCCATCATGCAGTCCAGGCATATTCTGGAAAAAAGAAAAGAAATGTTTGTAAAAGGCTGCATGGTAAGGCAAAGTATTGCCTGATTTTTCTTGTATACAGTCTTGAAGGCTGTCAAAATAAATTTCAACTTTGGAACATTCATCAAATCTAAAGAAAAAACACTGAACATTGCTCCTAGTATTCCAGGCCAATTGGTCACTAACATTATTACGCATGACGACCACCAAACAAAGGGAAGAATGTGCCATTGCTCACCATAAACAAAACAACAGTCTGTTTTGGCTTTAATTCAATTGTTCGGGAATATTTCTTTTAGTAATTCAGTTATTCTAAATGAAGCAGTATGTTTCATTTGGTTAGATATGATCTGCATTCCCTGGCAGACCTTTTTTCAGACAAGTCTGTGTTTCATATGTGAACACTTTTGCAGGACAGTAATTTTGCTAATAATAACATGATATTTAGAAGGTAGAGACAACATAAAGCTGCTAGGTTAGCTGTAAGACTAAGCTGCTACACAGGATTTCGGAGACACAACATTGTAATTTGAATACAAAAACAAGCAATGGGAAAATTCTACTTTGACTTCTGATCTCATCTGACAGCCACAAAAGTTTGTTTGAAAATAGTTACCCATTTATATTAATAGTCAGTAATTTATATAAATTAATAAAAAAAAACATAATACATCGAACAAAAATAAATAATTAAAATAAACCACACAATTCATTCAAAGGCATTCCACTGTGTTCCTAGGCAGTAAACACTCGCTGGCAGCCACTAGAGGGTGCTGTCGGCCTATCTGGGTTCAGATACTTAGGAATTTTTCTTGGATTTCCCAGAAGTACGATCACCAAAGCAAGGTTGTGACGTTCACTTATCACTCGCTGCATATATTATGACATAACTACACTAAACTTTTTAAATGTAGATTGCTCAACTCATGTCAACACAATCATTCTGTACACCAGAACTATGTGCTCTGAAGCTAATCACAATAATTCAGTTTTCTCTTACACTTATCATATTGAAACACAACCTCCAAAAGATTTCAAAACAATTCCCAATGCAGACAGCTACTGCTGCATGCCCAATACTGCTGGACAAGATTCTTTTGGAAAAACACCAACTATGCACGAAAGGACTGCAGAGATAGCCTTCAGACAGACGGTCTGTGAATTACCGGGCAGGCAGGATGAGACTGGCCACTGTTCAAAAACAGGACAGACTGTCTTAGATAGACAGGACGCATCTTTATTGAAATATGGGGAGGGTGAAGGACGCACTGTAGGCCTTTCAGGGCCTCAACAAAGAATTGCTCTAGGACATAGAGTCATGCATACATAATAATAATATCTCTCAAATATATTTGTATATGTATTCTTCAAACCAACTCACAAGATATGAACTACTTTTTTTTCAAAGTAGAAAACTCCTGCTACTTCTTACTGTATGTATGTTTGTATTTTACATCTATTTTAATCAGATATGATGTTTGTCAAAATATACTTATAGGCAAGAAAAGTGATCTTAAACAACATGTTTAGTTGCCTATGTGTGTGTGCCAGTGCCAGTAAATATTACTAATATTTATCTGAAATATCCTCTGTTCATTGTATATTTGTAATTAACTATACATTTATAACTATACAGATAGATAGATCCTCTAGTCCTTCATCAGTGGTCACAGGATGCTGCCCACATGACGCTGTTGGCTGGACAGTTTTGGTTGGTGGACTGTTCTCAGTCCAGCAGTGACACTGAGGTGTTTAAAAACTCCAGCAGCACTGCTGTGTCTGATCCACTTATACCAGCACCACACACTAACACACCAATACCACGTCAGTGTTACTGCAGTGCTGAGAATGATCCACCAGAAAAATAGTACCTGCTCTGTGAGGATCTACGGTGGTCCTGACCACTGAAGAACAGGGTAAAAGGGGGCTAATAAAGTATACAGAGAAACAGATGGACTGTAATTGTAATTGTAAATGGACAATTAGCCTAGAAACAAGGAGGTGGTCAAAATGCTATGCCTGATACACTATATTTCCAAAAGTATTCGCTCGTCTGCCTTCACACGCATATGAACTTCTTAATCCATTCTTAATCCATAGGGTTTAATATGATGTCGGCCCACCTCTTCTTGGAAGGCTTTCCACAAAGTTTAGGAGTGTATTTATGTGAATTTTTGACCGTTCTTCTAGAAGCAAATTAGTGAGGTCAGAGACTGATGTTGGACGAGAAGGCCTGGCTCACAGTCTCCGCTCTAATTCATCCCAAAGGTGTTCTATTGGGTTGAGGTCAGGACTCTGTGCAGGCCAGTCAAGTTCTTCCACACCAAACTCACTCATCCATGTCTTTATGGACCTTGCTTTGTTACTTGTGCACAGTTGGAACAGGAAGGGGCCGTCCCCAAACGTTGGGAGCATGAAATTGTCCAAAATCTCCCGCTCTGCTGAAGCACTGAGTTCCTTTCACTGGAACTAAGGGGCCGAGCCCAACTCCTGAAAAACAAGCCCACATCATAATCCCCCCTCCACCAAACTTTACATTTGGCACAATCAGACAAGTACCCTTATCCTGGCAACTGCCCCACTTTATAACACTGCATTCGATGCTTTGCATTGCCCTTGGTGATGTAAGGCTTGGATGCAGCTGCTCGTTCATGGAAACCCATTCCATGAAGCTCTCTACCCTGTTCTTGAGCTAATCTGAAGGCCACATGAAGTTTGGAGGTCTGTAGTGATTGCCTCTGCAGAAAGTTGGCAACCTCTACGCGCCTCAGCATCCACAGCTGACTGTGGAATATTTAGCAGCGAGGAAATCTCACGACTGGACTGCACAGGTGGCGTCTTATCACAGTACCATGCTGAAATTCACTGAGCTCCTGAGAGCAACCCAGTCTTTCAATAATGTCTGTAGAATGTCTCCATGCCTGGGTGCTTGGTTTTATACACCTGTGGCCATGGAAGTGATTGGAACACCTGAATGATTTGGATGGGTGACTGAATACTTTTGGAAATATAATGTAGGTGTGTTAAATGTGTGTGTATATATATATATATATATATATATATATACACACACACACACACACACACACACACACACACACACACACACACACACACACACACATATATATAGTTTATTCTTGTTTTTCCATCTACAAAGTCAGAACATCTTTGTCCTGAATATACACAAAAACAAACACACACACAAACACACACACACACACAGACACACACACACACACACAGACACATGCACACATACAGTTAATCTCATTGAAAGAGGGAAAGAATGAAATGTAACTGACCTCATTCCAAGAACGGACAAACATTTTACCTTAAAAAGTATACACACACTAACACCCACACACATGTGCACCACACACACACGCACACCCCCCACCACACACACACACACACACACAGCTTGACTTCCCTGCTTTTTCTTCCTCTTAAAGGCCAGGCAAAGAAGCATAAGTACTATCTATACTAAGAACTGCTAAAGGCAAATAGCCTATGTTCAAACAGCACTTTATGTTGTAATACACTATAACCTATGCTCTGGCGTGTCTTCATATTACAGCATGGTTATAACAATGACATATAACGTTATATGTATATCGCCATTGTCACACAAAAAAAATCTCCATTATTGTCATTTTTCATTTTTGTGCATAATCTGAAATGTTCAGTTGTCCTTTGCCTTGTTCTTTTTCAAGATGAATTACTCTTTTGGGGACAGGAGGTTTAGTTCTGACATCGACAATATATGCATTCATAAGGCTTTTATATGGTCTAATAACATGTCTTTACAAGGTCTAATATTTTTGCTTCCCAATCTATTACACCCACAGTTAACTTACATTAGTGCACTATAGGTTCTTATATAGTACACACAGAGTCAGTTTCCTGGACAGGGAAGGTTGGTTAAGCCTAGTCCTGGACTACATTACCCTGTCAAATTTCCATTCAGAATGCTGTTCAGTCCAGGACTAGGCTTAACCAACCCAGTTACATACATATAAGTGAGCACTTATAATGAACTTACCATTATAGCTCTATGCAATTATAATGCATTCATATAAGTATTTCTAAGCCAGAAATGGGCTGTATTAACAGTATTGTGTAATCTTCAGAGTTCAGCCAGTGCTCATCTGCTTCACTTTAAGAAAGAATAAGCTGAGACCTGACTCCGTCTCTCAGAGTGGAAAGAAGGGAGGACTCTGGCTAATTAGCTATTGGATTCTCACACCAAGACGCTGGACAGGCTGTGAAAGGGAGTGATTAGTGAAAGCTGAGGAAGGATATACAGCTCAGAGAGAGAGAGAGAGAGAGAGAGAGAGAGAGAGAGAGAGAGAGAGAGAGAGAGAGAGAGAGAGAGAGAGACTAGAAATGGAGAGAATCATCACCCCATCTCAATCCACACATATATATAACCATGGCAAAAGTACAGAGCACCAAAGCTCAGCAAAACAAGCCTAGCCCAAACAGGAATGAGTGGCCCTTATGATTCTAGTTCACGTTCGCTGTCCGTGAAACAGCTGTTATCTCATAAAAAGCCAGATTAACGATTTGGTTTGTCCTTTTATGCTCTCTCTCTCTTATAATCTAACCCACTTATGCTGGATCCTGGATCACGTGGGGTGCTGGAGCCTATCCCAGCGGTCACAGGGCGGAAGGTGGAAAATACCTTGCACAGGCCGCCGGTCCATCACAGGGCAGACACACTCACAGCTTAGGGCAATCTGATAGGATCAACTGACCTAACTACATGTCTTTGGACTGTGGGAAGAAACTGGAGCTCCATTTATGCTAGTTTGGCTAAATAGCTAACTTGCTTACCAGTTACCTTCACGTATTGGCTTATATGAAATGATGTACTGCACTGTTCACGTTTCAAATTTCAAATTTCATGGGTAGACTCAAGTAAAACCTCGACTTGGAGAGAGTGAACTGACACATTAGCTATCCTGCTCACAGGCTAGCTTAACGCTAGTTGTGCTGGAAATAATGTAATGCGCTTTTCTTACCCACTCACATAAATGTGTACATTATACAGAATCATATGTAGAATCACAGCTTCACTATATCTCATAAGAGAGTGAATATATGAACACTCATTCTGTGGAGGCTAGCAAAATGCTAATAATGTTAACACTGGCTTCCTAAGTAGCTTATATCAATAATAGCATAGCATTATTATAGCATTCGACACATCAACAGAACTGGTGCACTTATTGGTCATTCAGCAGTGCTTAGTGACTTCACTTTGAAGGATAAAGATTTCGCTTCTGCTGCAAGTGGTACCACAGACACCCTCACGTACCTTTAGCCGCTTAGATGCTTTTGACTCGACTCTGCTTGCCTTTTTTCAGTTTTCCATTAGGCAAAACTGGCACCCGGGTACTATTTCGGGCATCACCTCCATCGAAGGTCCGATACCAAAAGGTGACGTCAAAAAGCTGCAGACTACTGACTGGTCAGAGAGTACCGCTAAGCACATATGCTACAGTAGCTACCAGTCACCTTTAAGCATCATCTCTTCGTCTGGATGTAATCTTTCCCTAACTGTCCTGTATTTTTTCAGCAGTCTTTTGTCTTGCTGATATCAGCCTCTTCGGAACAAAACTGGTCTCCTTCACATCATGGCAGTGTGACTACGATGATCAGCTAGATTGAGGGGAACTACATTTGCAGTGGAAGCTAAACTAGCTGGTGCCAAAAGTGAGAAAATCAAGTCAAGTAAGTCAAGTCGATCCACGCAGTGGAAAAGCGTCTATTTTATCGTGTTAGTACCAGTTATGATACCAGGTGCCATAAACCATTAAACTGAACTGGTGTTGCTGGACTTGCAGTGTGGTGCAGTGGAAAAACGCTCTTAGCCAGCAACATATATACCGATGACCCAGTAATGTTAAATTATAGAGCAATTTCAACTAAAATTTAATTACAGTTTTCTTACACCCCTCAGTATCTGAAGCTCTGGGGGCTTTTGCTTGTGCAAAACTTTTCACTCACTGCTTAATAACACTTGTTTGGGAAGCACTAAATGCAGTTCTCCGTTTTTAAGCGCATGTTTGTGGATCGACTGTAAAAAGGTACATGTCTGAAAGCCGCTTACAGGACTCAAAGAGCTTAAATGCTACGGAGCTTTATTCTACACTTCTGTTTCACGGCTGGAAAATGAGGTTTAATGAAGTATAATGCAGCCATACAGGTGAAGAAAAGCCACAAAAAGCTTAGAGCTTCCAAACAGGGCCGGGCAGATGAAGAGGCCTGCAATGCTGACTGCTGAAGACCAAACTGGATGAATGGGTAGAGTTTGCCACATCCTGCTTAAACAGGACTTTCACGGCAAAGGTAAACGTGTTCAGCCTGGTCAAATACAGTAGCCCTTTTGACAGTGGCCATTAAATACTCAATGGAAATGTGTACGTACGTAGGTGATCAAGTAAGTCAACATTTATAAAAGTTTTATAAAATGTTTTATTGGGCTTAAATGCTGTTTTACTGTGACAGTTTTACACAATTTTCTGAAAGCTTTTTTTTGATATCAAGAAAGTTGAAGGCCTGTTACTACTGGATCTGCATCCCCTGCCTGACGAATTTTACAGCAATGAGCCACAACTTGGTAGTAATTACATGTTTCTTTTGCACTTTTTCCAATTCTACATGTTTAACACTGCAAACACAGAGCTTTAGGACAATGTCTATCTACCTAAGAGATTTTGCTTTGTATAAAATAAGCATTCTTAGCCTGTAAGGGTGCTACAATATCAATAATATGAACAAAGATTATATTGGGCTTTATATAAGCTCAATCTCAAGGTCTTTGTGCTCACTACACACAAGCAGTGCCATTTATGTCTAAATAAAAGCCATTAATATTCAGCAAAGACTGCACAACATTCTATTAAACATTTGCATGTAGAAGCCATGATTTCATGACCTATTATTATTATTAAGTGCCGTGAAGTCGTTTCTGACTCCTGCTGACCGTATGGATGGTGTTTCTCCATAATGTACCGTCTTCTGTTTGGATCTTCTTCTGAATGGCTGGTTCATGATTCCTCAGACTGTATCCATCTGATTGCTGGTCATCCTCTTCATCTTTTACCTTCAACTCATTTATGCATAATAGTCATTTCCAATAAACTGGTTCTTCTTAGAATATGTACAAAATAAAATCTTCATTGTAGTTATCTGGGCCTGGAGTGAAAGCTGAAGCTTGAACTGTTTCAGGACTGGGACACCACATCACGACCTATGCAGTGTACTATGTAGGGAATGAGGAGCCATTTGAGACTCAACCACAGATGTGTTTTCATGCTAATCCAAGAAAATAACAGTAACACTGAGCAGGGTTTTGTCCGAGTCCCTGTCCAGCCTCCTTGCTCTAACGTGAATGTTTTCACCCATAGAAAACATACTAAATAGTGTACGAGGGAAGAGAAAAAGAGTTTTTATACACTGCAAAAATGGTATCTTGGAAAGAGAAATGATCTTAAATCTAGTCGCTGTGTCTAGTATTCTTCATGTTGAGATTGCTTTAAGCTTATTACAAGATTATTTAACTTATTTCTAGATTTTATATGTGCTTTGAGTAATTTCATTAAGTAAAATACTCACTATATTGACAGTTTTGCTTTTTTTTTAAGAAATGTGCTTGCAACAAGCCAACTTATCTGCAAATACAGCAAGATCATTTTGCTCAATAAAAATATGAATAATAATAATAAACTCATTTAAATGAGTAAAAAACATCTAGAAATAAACTTAATATTCTCAAAATGAGAAATATTAGATATATATTTAAATGAGTTCTCTTGTTTAGATATATTGTTTGCAGTGTATAGTAGTTTCTACATTAAACACTCCAAGCTAATCTGCTAATGTGATGTCATAAAAAAGATGTATATTGTTCCAAAATATAGGCACTTGCAGTACACACACACACACACACACACACACACACACACACACACACACACACACACTAGTTGAATGGCCCCCAAGGTCTCCCGATCTGACCCCCTTAGACTTTTATCTTTGGGGTCATCTGAAGGCAATTGTCTATGCTGTGAAGATACGAGATGTGCAGCACCTGAAGCTACGGATACTGCAAGCCTGTGCTGGCATTTCTTCTGCGGTGTTGCTATCATTGTGTGAAGAGTGGGAGAAGAGAGCTGCATTGACAATCCAACACAATGGGCAGCACTTTAAACACATTTTATAAGTGGTCAGTAAATAACTCATGAAAGAATAAAGTTATGTTAAAACCAAGCACACCATTGTTTTTCCTGTGAAATTCTGTGTGTCACACGACCCTCTTCCCATTGAAAAAACTAAAGTTGGATCCAAAATGACCAACTTCAAAATGGCCACCATGGTCACCACCCATCTGGAAAAGTTTTCCACCTCCCATATACTAATGTGCCACAAACAGGAAGTTAATATCACCAACCCTTCCCATTTTATTTGGGTGTATCCATATAAATGGCCCACCCTGTACACACACACACACACACACACACACACACACACACACACACACACATACACATATATATATATATATATTATGTATAGGGTTAGATTTTGGGTTGAGGTTAAGGTTAGGGTCAGGATTATGCCCAGGGTGAGGGTTAGGTTGTGGGTAAGGTTGGGTAAATTAGGTTTTACGTAATGGAAGTAAAATATTAACAAAACATCTACTTTATGTAAGTAATGCATCAACAGAACATCTACAAGTTATTGACCTCAATGTATTCAAATGCTGCACTACTGCTACTTCACTGATGTTGTTGATGTGGTACAGATAATCTGAGATAAGAGTTTATTAATCATCTACAAAGAACCACTCAAAATAAAGTGTTAACACATAATGTAATATAATATAAAGTAAATATAATGTCCTCAGGAGGTACAGAAGGTCTGTTAAACCTGCCTATGTTCTTGACCTAGACACCTGCTCTCTTTGCTGCATGTTTATTCATTCCTACAATTCATTTCTGAGCTGCTTAGTGTTTGTAATGTTTATAGTGTTTATGTTGGTTGAACTGCAGCTGAAATTCACTTGGTGTGTTTGGTGATACGACTGATGTGGAATTGTGTAGAATTTTGGTATAACTGCTGTCTCATAGATTGCTGTTGGAGGAAGGGCCTGGGATGCACATTATGTTGAAGTGCATGCTGGGGATTGTAGTGCAGGGCATTGTGGAAAGGGCTTTTATTAATAGAATATCAAAATCATTTCACGGGCCTCATAGAACTGTGCCACAGGCCTAATCTGGCCCACGGGCCTTGTGTTTGGCATTAGACTATAGACTACACTTCAGATATAACTGTCAGTGACTGATCCAGGTTCAGTGTGTGCTCAGGCTCTACCCGCTGCTCTGATTGGGACACAGACGGGAATGGCATGGAGTTACAGGAATAGCCCTGAAAATGAGTCCAGAGTTCTATCAGCATTGGAATCCTACAGGTGATTGGGGAGCAGGTGTTGCTATGGTAACTGGTAGAGATGCAGACTAAACTGTTAAAAGGCCAGGAAACACACACTAATACATGCGCACACACACAACACAGCCCAGCATGAAGCCTTTGATGAACCAAAAGAACATCTGGAGTTCACATGCATGCATGAGCATGAACACACACACACACACACACACACACACACACACACACACACACACACACACACACACACACACACACACATTTCAAAGCTTTTTTCAAAATCCCTCACAGCAATGTCATGCGGAGCTGAGCGCTATGCTATTGTTTCAGCGTGAAAAGCCAATTTCGTTTGATTAATTACAAATAAAACAATTAAAACCAGCTAATTTGATGACATAAAAACAAAATAAAACAACACTTTTCATTGTAGCTGGAAGCAAAGGCAGTTCAGAAAGTGCAGAAGCTGTTTTTGTTTGTGCTCAATTTTGTTTCAAGATGGATTAAGATGAACTCCACAAGGGACATTGTAGCAGGACTGCAATGCATAAACCCCTCCTTACAAAGTTGAATGACCATTTGAGAGGTCAGTGGTGTACAGACTATCAGCAGTGATCTACAGAGATGTGGAGAACAGAGATACAGTCAGATGAGTCGCTATATTCTCCACAAGTGGGAGAGTGCATGTGCTGCGTACACTAAGAGAGCCGTACAGGCCTTAATGCTCAACCCTTACAGAGAGGGGGTCCGTTGGCTCTGTTATGCTGTGGAGGGCATTTTGGTGGCACCTTAATTGTCTAGTTAGGACTCCCCCAGCCACACAATAGCACCAGTGCTAGGAGGGTGAAGGCTGGCACAGGCTTCTTCTGAGACCTGTGAAGCACCACCACATCTTTCAAACTGCTGCTCATGCAATGTTATTGGACAGCCGAACGCGTTCGGATGAAAGCGCCAACCGGCAGATCTGTTAGGTCAGCTAACAGATGTCTGCACTGACTAGCATCACGCTAAGTGATGGGGGTAGACGGGGGACCATCCTACCCACCCAGAGAGAAAGGCCAATTGTGCTCTCTTGTACCCCCGGCCATGAATGACTGGCATCACCAGGGACGGCACTCGCGACCTCCTGATGATGGGGCCACTCGGGAGCATTCTGCTGGTATTTTGGTTTGGGTCTACTTGTCCCCTTAGAGGGACGGCTGCAAATCAAGTTATTTTGACTGATCATTTTTATCCCATGATGAAACATTTTTGTTCTGATGGTTGCGGCTTCTCCTCTTCCAGGATGACACCCCTCACTGACAGGGCTCGAGGGATCAACATGTGTGTCCATGTGAAAGCTTGATGGGTTTGGTGTGTGTGTGTCTCTATGGAGATGGAGGGGGGGGTGTAAATGTCAGAATGCTGAGTTCCTCAGTTTTCCTGCTTTGAGCCGAGAGCAGAATCACCCTTCACTCTCCTCCTGCTCTAGGCACTCTGAAGAGCACCGAAATGTCAGCATTTCAATACTAGCACCACACAAAGACACACACACACACCTGATCAATAACACTCATCACAGCCCTGCAGGTTGTGTAACTAGCATGGACGGGAGGTAAGCCTTCCCTTCACAACACAACACTCTCACCACAAGATGAGTAGTTTCATGGTGTATTTTAACCCTGCAGTGTTGAGTTGTCCATGTTTATGGGAAACAATAGGTCCTAAAATGTCAAAACCTACTGATACACCAAAAGAAAACAAATGTGCTCCAACTTTACTGACTATTCTTGCCCAAAACCAAAATTTGGGATAAACTTAGCCTAAAAGCGGAACTCCAGAGCACCTTCGCTTCAACCAAAGAAAGCAACTTGATTTTATATAAAGCTAGTTAAAGTCACACCTAGCAGTTTGCTATCTGCCCACGAGCCGCTTAAGTGCTCGTCATTAAAACAGAAGGAACAGACAAAACAAGTTTATTACCAAATGGCAGTGACTTACTCAGCGTTGTTCATGTGATTTCCATTTCCAAAAAGCATGAAAGCTGAAGAGAGTACAGAGCGCAGATCTCAGCTGGACCATGCTTGTGTTTCAGTGTTGATCTAATACTGCTCAAGCTGTTTGAACATGTCTGTGCTGACCAGTACACGAGAACAGAAGAAACAAACGGCTTTTTATCACTATTTCTCACTTTCTTAAGTATATTTTAATGGATTTTGCTTTTCCATCCAGCCTTTTTCTTTGCAAACAGAAAACCTCATTAGCAAGTCTCTTAAGAGCTTATTTGACAACTTGACTTGGTTTGAGACGAGTGTCTGAAGATTTAGGAATGCTGTTAGCACTGTGTTGATTGGTGGGGCACAAACTCTTATTACTCGTTAGCTACATTAATCTTGTAGCTCCAGTATAAAACTGTAGAAGTTCAGACACCAAACATGTCATGTTTAATCAGCTACACCTGAGGTTCTGTCACGACTGTCACAAGCGAAGCAACTGACTCCTCTGGAAGAATCCTCTGGGAGATCACATGGCTTTATCGCTTCCTACTAAACCTGCTACACACACGGACTTCATCTCCCAGAATACACAGGGAGATCAGCGGACATCTGATCTCCACACAAGCTCCTATCAGCGTTCAAGATCGCATGAATTCTAATGTGCAGCACCTGTATCTATGATCACATGGCTTCATCAGTTTAGCTCGTAAGTCCAGGCTTTAGCTGAAGTTAGTCGTATAACTTGTATTCCTGTTTGTCTGATTCTGGTTTTTGATTTGCCCTTTGGACTGTTTGCCCTGGATCTCTTGTGCTTTGACCTTTTTGCCTGTTTTTGACAATGACTTTGGATTTTGACTTCAACTTTAAAGCCTGCTTGTATTCCTTTATCCAGAAGCATCTCAATTCTGTGATATTCATTAGAGGTAAGAGGGAAAACTGTGTAAATTTGATTTGAATTCAGGTACTGTTTGAAGTTAGAGGCATGCAGCCAGAGGTTGTTCAGTGAACTAATGTCATTAGTCCAATCAAGAAAACCCACCTATTTACTTCTATTTACCTTGTACCTCCACTCACTGGCCTCTTTATCCATTCCTTTCCCTTTCTCTGTCTCTCTCTTGTTCACTCTCTTTCCACCAATGTTTGAATAAATCCAGAAGAGCTGCACCGCCTTCATCAAACATGAAAATCACATCGTGGCCAAAACTGTTGGATCACCCAAAAAATATTTACTTTATTGGATATTTCATGCCTTCCAATGCCAACAAAGCACTCTAACAACCATGTAGCTGATTTTCACATACATTCACCTTATTCACACTCACTTTATTAGAAACTCCCACCTTGTGCTTCTGCTCACTGGCCACTTTATTAGAAACACCCACCTTGTGCTTCCGCTCACTGGCCACTTTATTAGAAACACCCACCTTGTGCTTCCACTCACTGGCCACTTTATTAGAAACACCCACCTTGTGCTTCCACTCACTGGCCACTTTATTAGAAACACCCACCTTGTGCTTCCACTCACTGGCCACTTTATTAGAAACACCCACCTTGTGCTTTAACTCACTGTCCACTTTATTAGAAACACCCACCTTGTGCTTCCACTCACTGGCCACTTTATTTGAAACGCCCACCTTGTGCTTCCACTCACTACAGAAAAACAACCAGCAAGAGTGGCTCTGTGGTTGCAAACTGACCACTAAGGAATAATTCTACTGAAGTGGACAGGGAGAGTATACTTTTGCCAGGACAGTAATCAACTGCAGGGTCAGTCCTCCTGAATGAATCTGGGATTAACACATTGCTGAAGAGCATGACTGCAGCAGTCATCAGCTGGAATCAAACGGCCTCATGAAAGTTTTTGCTCTGCTGCACTAATGCTTCCTATCTCCAGCGCTAAGCTGGCTAAAACCTCTAGTGCTTCCTGTTGCTATGAATGACTGAAGCTTTATGCTGTGCTTCAGAGGACTCCTGCACAGGACTTTAAAGAGGTTTCACACCACGGAGTGATTGCGGATTCCGGAAGTTAGGCCTCCCTCTATTACACAATGCTACCAAGCTAGGAATGTGGAGGCGAGCTCAAGCTTTCTTTGAGACTTATGAAAATCTACCACATTTTTTCAAACTACCAACGCAACGTTATCGGACAGTTCAACATGCTTGAAGGAGAATGCTAACTGCTAATTCTGTTATGTCAGCTAAGAAATGGCTGTATTGACTTGCCACTCTGATATGCGTCACACCCAAGTAACACAAGTGACTGCTCAGACTATGCAAATGCACGTGCCTACAGCTAGGTTAGCCTCAGTGAGCTAATCAGTCATGCAAACTTTGCAATGCAAAATGTTTTTTGGTGAGTTTGAATATAAAATATGTGAATAATTGCTTTATCTGGTTATGTACATACATGTTGTCATATATAACACAGCATTGTTTGCAACCTAAAGCCCAGCAAACTGAATGTTTTGAAATATTAAGAATCTGAAAGTATTTTTTTGCTATGGTTTCATCCACTATATTTTTTATTCTCACACCATCTCACCATTCCACTGTCCAGGCTTCTCCCTATCTTCCCTCTCTGACCCCTCCAGCTACTTCTACTGACCTGAGCTGGCATTTGATTGCTTGTGCCTGTTCTTATGAATTGGTTTCGAACGGAATCAATACTTATTCTGTCCTCCGCATCCTACACACTTTCATTCCATCATTCTAGCAGATATAACAGTGGGCCACCCAAGAGTTAGAGAGGCCTTCAGTAAAGCTGGCTGATAGTGCCTGCCGCAGGTGCATGAGTAGGTCCTGATCAAGCAACAGGGTTTCGTAGAAACTCTTATCCAGAGTGACTTACAGTTTGATAATTCTACACAAGTAGGTGAAAAGAGTCTTGCCCAAGGACTCTTAGGGGGGTTGATCAGTTGACCCACAAGCAGCTAATCATATGTGCTCCTGAGTTGCTGGAATGAAAGCCTGCAGCCACACCAGACCTTTGTGGACACCCCTGGTCTAGAGTGACGTTATTTCTCACGAAATTGTTCCCACCTACTGTAAACCAAAATGAGATTAGTTAATTCCTCTGTCACTTCCTCATTATGTTGATGGTTAACACACAATGCCTTCTGAGCAGTTTCTGAAGTCTGAACCAACGGGAAAGCTCGCTTGCCGGTATTTACCTAGATACGATGGAGTGACAAAAAATCTGGAATTAATATAAATCAATATAAAATTACAACTTGCTCTTTAAATCTCTACATACAGAAAACAGTTGTATGCAAAAGTTTGTGCACCCCCATGAAGACATGTTAACACGTCATCTACAGAGAACAAATTTTAATACACAATTACTCTTTATTTGCTGAAATTAACTTAATTAAATGGCATATTTTGTTTGCTTTTGTTCATGTTTTCTTTATTTCCAATATGTTAAACTCCCACATTTAGGTGTGCTCCCTGCAGAGGATGTGTTATTTATAACTTATTTTTACTCAGAAAAACAACGAAATGTGTGTAAAATGTGCGCAAGTCTATACTGCAATGACCCGCGCATAACCATAAGTCCACTTCACTGTATTACACTACAAAGTTTCCAAGCCAAAGTCTCGTTCTTTTCGCTGTCTTTTCTTCTCTGTCCCATTGCTATTAATTCAGACGGTATCACCTTCGACCAGAGGGAAAGGTCAAACACCTCAATACAACATGACATGGGACAAAGCTGCCCAATCGATGACCAATAACCAGCCTCATATATAATTTACCTCTGCATTTAATCACTTAGCTGATGTGTTTCCAGACACATGCCCCTCTGAAGTGATGAGGCCACATCAGGGTTTGCTGAAGGTCATAACAGCAGTAGCCATCAGCTGAGGAGAGAGCGAGGCCTGAGAATACAGCAATAATGATAATTATCAAGCTGTAACAGTTTTTATTTTATATTAACAGGGAGCATCTTGGTTTTCTTAAAGACTGGTCTGAGATAATAGAGGTATTGTTAAAGTTTCACTCCCCAGTCCACACAGTCTACATCTCGCTGCTTTCAGAACAGCCTAGTATCTCCAACTTTACAGGACGAGGAAAAACATTCTCATCTTTTATTGGAAGTAAATGGAGAAATATTTTTTGCCAATTAATTTTGGACATTTTCTGCTGGTCTGTTCATCATGAAATTTTGATACAGCATAAAAGGTCGACTGCCTGTTTCACATTATGTCAAAAAATGAAAAACGACAGAAATAATGATACAGGGTTTTGTCCTGACGGCAATGACATAAACAAATGTTTTGATTTAAGCTTCTGTCATGAAAACCTCTGCATTTACCTTAATCTACTTATGCAACCTATAAAGCAGTTTAGTCCCATGATATACTATGATATACAAAGCAGAGCAGCAAATCTAAACAGAGCTTGTTTGCATATATCAGTCTTAAAGGCACAGTAACAGAAATCACCTGTTTAACCCATGAAAATCCCAGGTTTATTACATACTAAGGCTTAGTATTCAGTAACTACAAGGATTCAGTGCAAACTGGCTGAGCTGTTGCTACATCATAGAAGTGTGTAATAAAACTTTGGGACCCCTGGTGGGTCCTGGCCATGTGATGGGTTGATTCTAAGGAATAAAGAAAGGCTGGGAATTGACCATGAAAAAATTAATCATGCCAATTTTTGCTACATAAAAGCACAAAAAACTGTATGTGGGCTTTAAATTAAAATACATGAAAAATGGAGGATGCAGCCCTTTAAATCAACTTTTTGTGTTCTTTAGGGTTCAAAAATGGGGCAAAACAGTGGTGGTAAAAGGAACCAGGGGTTGTGATGACTACAACACAAATAAAGCCATTTTATTTACTATCCAAAACCACCAGTGAACCTACACCTGTCTTCTGAGTTTATGTAAGTAATGCTGATGATGGTAAAATAGCGATAAATCTGAAAATATATGACTACTTTGCTTTTTGATGCCTTGCATGTATCCCTCCAACATGAATGCACTTAAAAAAAATAAGTTTTAGGTCAAAGGTTTATCTTGAAAAAACAGTAAAACAAGGTCTCAGATACCAGGTTATGTTTCACTATTTCATGTAATAACTTTCTGTGAAGGAGCTTTCAAAGACATTAGGCTTTTCAGACGTCTGGTTTCTGTGGTCTGTGAAAAATTCAGACTCTACAACGGAGCATTTGACACCAAACCTCTCTGAGCTGGTTCACATCTGAACAGTTTTAAATAGGCAGAAATGAGTGAAATTCCCCTCTAAAACTGAGCGCTAAGGAATTGTATGATCAATAATCATCAGTCAACCAGGTGGTTGCTAAGGTGTTGCAATGCCATTGCTATGATGTCCCAGGTGGTTGCTATATTCTTACAGGTGACGGCTAAGATTTTGCTAGGCTGTTGTCATGTTATCAGAGATATAATATAATGGTAAAAGGTTTGGCAAAAATGCCCATTCGTAGTTATAGCTGGCTATATGTAACTCTCCCTTGCATCTGCCATCAACTGATGAGAAAACAGACACCTTGATATGAACCTGACAACTCACGAGCCTGAAGCAGAGCAGATGCTGTGGGCAATGGCTGAAACAATATCAAAGCAGGCATCGTGAGACAGCAGGAAAAAGGGATACTAATCTGCGCTGTGTGTTCTGGATGTGTGTATATTTGTGTATCGACCCATCCTTGTGTAAGTAATATCTTAATGCTGGCCAGGTGAGGGTATCTATATCACAAAGTCGGACAGTATCCACAGCCCCTGGCGTATCCAGTCTCGGCGCTATCGGCGAGTGTTTGATCCGTCTGCTTTGGCCTTTGGGACCGCATCCAGCAGACATGAGGGCTCATTCAGGAATGCTTACTTTTACAGCATCCAACAGGCTGGCCTTAAGGTAACCATACGCACTCTAACCTTATGCAAACATATTTAAGGTCATTCTGACAGCAGCAGTGTTTGCTCAGGTGTTGTATCTAATTCTCTAAGTCTTTACACCTTAGCAGTCCTATCTGAGAGCGCTTACCAAAGGCGGAAAATGCTTATCAAATATGCAGTTTGGAACTGTAGGAGGCATAAAAACTCAAGATGTTTTATCTGCAATTGCTAGGCTGCTGCCACCCTAAATGCTTATCCCCACTTAAAGCCTTGCACTCATATCCTGCTAAAGACAGTGCACTTATTTTCCAGATGCTTTAAACCCAGGAAATAGCGAAGTGCAATGAGTCTGCTTAACCTGGCGCTCTTGACCCGAGACTGTGCCATGCCCAGACCTGTATTAGGCCATATTACCCTATGAGTCAGAGAATCCAAGTCAGGACACCTCAAGGCTAATTTGGAAGAAATGCTGCAGTCTGAGTGTTGGAAGATCTATCAATCACTTCGCCTTAGAAATCACTTAAACCCTGAACGACAGGGCTGCTCAATCCTGCTCCTAGACGTCTACCAACCTGGAAAGTTCTGGACTGGGTTGCACTGGTTTTGCCTAAGTTTATACTCATGTTTGTGCCTGAAGCCTTTACTAAGTCCTTAGTTACACACTTAAGATGCTTCTTTAGTAAAGGGAATGGTTCTATTTAGAACCATTTCATGCTTAAATGGTTCTCTGCATGGTAAAATGGTTTGATTAAGAATGTTTTACATGGTTCTATCTAGCACCAAAAAAGTACAATGTCACGTTTGTAACAGTAGAACTTTTTTGGTGCCATATAGAACCATTTTCAAAAAAGGTGCTATATAGAACCTTATACAACACATTCTCCATTAAAGCAGTTGCAAAGAAATCACAGGTGATTGCTAATGTATTGCTATGTTATTGCAGGTGGTTGCTAGGCTGTTGATAGACCATTGCTATATTTTAATAGATAGTTGCTAAGCCACTGCTATAGAATTCTAGGCAGTTCCTAAAGTGTTGCCAGGCCGTTGCTATGGTACCCCAGATTGTTGCTAAAGTGTTGCTCGGATGTTGCTATAATGCCCTTGCTGGTTGCTAAGGTTTTTCTAGACTGTTGCTATGGTATTCAAGAGGGTTGTTAAGGTGTTGTAGGGAAAACCTTTCAAAATGTTAAGTCCCAAAGAAATGTACCCCATTATTTGCACATTAACGTTTTCCTTGCTGTAATATACCTTAGGGCATCAGTGAGCTGGGTGACCTATGTTAGCAGTGTAAATGCCTGTGGTCTCCAGGTTCTGAGTGAGAACCCCTGGGTTACGATCATGCCACATGCCATGGGAGCAATAGCAGGTGGCATGGAAGTGGATTTTGGGTGGTTACAGTGGTAATAGTAAGTCACGTTATTGTGTTTCAGTGTGTATGTGCATGAGTTGTGGGTGTTTATGATCCAGCTTAAGAGAATTCCCACTGCTCCTGTCCTGGCTCAAAGGCTCAGGGGATTTGGCGCTTACTGTAGAAAAAGATCAGACCTTGTCAATGTACAGCAAGTGGAATTTCTCTCTCACACACACAAACACACTTGTTTTTAGATCTTGTCAGAACACAGGGTGTTAAGTCCAGTATACTTTCCATAGTGTATCTGTAAATATCTATAACACGTCCCAAATATATTACTTCACACTGCTGCACTCGCAAATGTCCACCCTTTCATTCGTTTACTCTCAAGTCAAAATGGCCATTAAGTACAAGTTATTCATTATACAGTTTCAGAAAAAAACATATTTAGCATAAAAATAACACAGAAGCCTCAAATTCTAAATAGTGTTTAATGTGTCCACCACTTACCTTTATTATAGCTTCCATTCGTTTCTTTAATCATAAAACATTCTATATCTCAGATGTCCACTTTTAGTGTTTCAGTGCCAAAGATTTCAATGCTGTTTATCTGATGGGGACAGTTTTGGTGTCTACCAGGACTTCCAAGTGGTTGTTAGGCGTCACATTTTCTTCATAGCTTTTTATCATTTTTTGAACTCCAATTTTATAAACTCCCTTTTTTCACTTAGTCTCTTCACAAACATCTCTAATATACCTTGTACATTATGACCACACACACACACACACACACACACACACACAGATTGTTTCTATGCTCAGCAATGCTGCTGGAGTTTTTAAATACCATGTCCACTCACTGCCCACTCTATTAGATATACCTGTGTTGATGGTCCACCTAGTAGATGTAAAGCCAGAGACAGTAGCTTGTCTCTTGCTGGACAGTATAAGCTAATCATCCTCTAGTAATTCACTGATGGTCACAGGATGCTGTTGAAAGGATATCTTTGGTTAATGGACTATTCTAAGTCCAGCAGTGACACTGAGGTGTTGAAAAACTCCAGCAGCACTGCTGTGTCTGATCCACTCAGACCAGCACAACACATGGGTCCATGGGGGTCCTGATCACTGAAGAACAGGGTGAAAGGGGGCTAACAAAGTATCAGAGAAACAGACGGACTACAGTCTGTAACTGTAGAACTAACTAACTATATATATATATATATATATATATATATATATATATATATATATACACACACTCTATGTATCACACACACAAACACACAAAAACGCACACATCAGGTACAGTAGGTGTACTTTACAAGATACAATCGTGTCTGCTTAGCCTCATAACATAACACCAAATCATTACCGCCGTAAACATCATTATCATCACCATCACCACATTCTGTTCACTGTCTCACTTCCTCCTCTCAGAGTGTTTGTGTGCGCTCTCCATAGACTCCCATCTTTGTCATACAGTGATGATTAATTATCATTACTGCTGAAAATACAGCAGACTAGTATAGATCTATAAACATAAACCCATGAACCTGCTGTCACAGCATTACTAGGGCAAACCATCACTGTCTGAAACATCATTACTGTCACCAGCACCACTCATTCTGCTCAGTGTTCACTTCCTCCACTCAGGATGTGTGAGTGTGTGTGTGTGTGCATTCTCTCCATATCTGTGTGTTGTGCTGTAATAATCAGTCCTTACATGGCATCTTGAAGCTGGTGCAGAGTACGGAGCTGTCTGAGAGAAGAAACACACATGGGCTTCTGTGTAAACACAACCCAAGAGGAGGAATGCCTGTGCTGCGAGTGGAGATACACACCAACATCCGCTTCTACACACTTTACACACACACATACATCAGTACTACACAAACACACACGCCGGTGGTGTAGTCTTGTCTGAAACTGTGGGTATAATGTGATTAGTTGTTAGCAAAATTTGAACATTTTGTGGCTGATGGCAATTTTAAATCATAATTCCACTAAATTCTTAAAAATCTGTATAATTAAATTGTTGTGATGTAAACAAAGCCATTCAGAGTGGTGATGTGAAGTGGTTCATTGCAGAGAAGCTTACAGACTCTTGGTGATAGGAACCAGGGGTCACCATATCTACAACACACATATAGACTATTGAAAACCACCAGTGAACCTGCATGTGCGGTCTGAGTTTTCTATGTAATATTGATAACGGTTAAATAGTCATATATCTGAAAAAATCACTTTTATTTGGGCACTATTTCGTTACGAAATGCCCTGCATGTTCTTTTCTGTCAGACTTTAGGTGGAAAAACCTGAACAAAATCAGTAAAACAATGTCTGCCACCAAAATTGGTCCCTATTTGCATTTTAGGGCACCGTTACGTACGTCAACTCTTTTTTCTCGTAGTGCTCATCCACACATGTCCAGAACTTTTTAAAAACATTGGGCCTCATTCACCACCCATTCTTAAGAAGACATACTTTTTTACGAAGATTCTGACATTAACCAATATCAGGGGTTAGGTGTCTTGCTGAAGCGTCCTTGAGCAAGACACCTAACCCCCCAACTGCTCCCCGGGCGCTGCAGATAGGTCTGCCGACTGCTCCAGGCAAGTGTGCTCACTGCCCCTAGTGTGTATGTGGTGTTTCACTTCACAGATGGGTGAAATGCGGAGGTCAAATTTCCATGTTGTGGGACTAATAAGGGTCCCTTAATCTTAATCTTAATCTTTTCTTATTTGGGATTTGTTCTTAGATAAGAACAGAATTTTCACAGACCCAAGAGCACAAATGCACAAACAACTCGGCAGTTTAAGAACACAACATGAATCTGACGTGGACTTTTTCTTAGGACATTTCTCAAGATCTAATTCACGTAAAAACGTACGAGGATATTGGTGAACGAGGCCCATTTTGTCTTGTCTTTTACTGTCTTTGTCTTTGCACTGTTTACTATGCATCTTTTATTACTGCACTGGAGAAGTAGCCCAATAGTGTTTCGTTATACTGTACTAACCTGTATTGTATAATGACAAAGTTGAATTGAATTGAATAGAATTTTTTCCCTCTGTTAAAAAATCTTCCTCCATAAAAACAGCATTTTTAAAAACTCTTATGTCCACAAAGAAAGCAAAAACAACTTAAAAACGTTTTAATGAGCACGCCAGCCCAGTACGGGGACATAATACCCTATATATAGCTATATATAATAATAATATATAATAGCTATAAAATACACAGAGCACGGAGCGAAGTTAAAGCGGAGCTTTTCTAAAAGTGTGATAGTAGCGTGTTACAAAGACACTAGACTTTGACTCACTGGCCGCCAGATCTCCATAATTCAATATTTCACACAGAAACGTCCACACAGTCCTGATCCGGTAGTTTTTTTAGCTTTCCACCCCACTTTAATTGTGGAGAAGGGAAGTTAATATTTGCACTTGAGGTGACTCCCCGGGCACAAATAATGAGCGCAGTCCATTCTTACGCCGGACAGTTGTGGACAGGGCCTCTAATTGCCAGTTTTTATTCCAGAGTGATTTTAAGGACAGAATTTCTCATAATTCACTCTCAATTTCTAGTGAACAGTCTAGATCAGCACAATAGCTGTATATATACCAAAGTGTAACTAAACAACAGACAGAGAAATGTTAGCTAATGTTAACAGTGGATGACGAGCAACAGATTGTCTGAACTATCTTGCCGAAAAAGTGCAGCCCTGTTAAAAAACAAAAAGATCCTATGATCTGCTGTTAATCATACAGCAAATACACTGAGTGGGAACTGTAGGTTATCATGGACCAAGAATGATGTCAATTTCTCTACTTTTCTTGCAATCCTTGGCCCTTACATGTTGCAAGAAGTGTTACGTTAATTAAAAATCATTTGTACTTATACTTTTGATAGTATTTTAATGTGCCGCAGTGCCAGTTACATCTGATCAGATATCAGACAAAAAACTGACAGTTTCTCCAAGTATTATGATACATCATCTACCATTCAACTCCAACATGTGCGCACAACATCAAGCTTCTTGATGGTTTTAGCAAACAGCAGGAACTTAGCTGAGCAGTGCTTGTTCCTAGCATAGGCAAGGCTACTTCTTATCTAGAAAGCTAGGCAAGGAGTGAAAGGCAGGCCTGTGGTTATTAGCATTTGCCCATATGGTCATGCTGTCTGCTAGCCAGTTAACTGTGGGGTCAGCAATTGTGTCATGTTTACAATTTACATTTTCATCTCTCTGGTTATGGTCACTACAATGAAGTGGCCAAACTGGTGGGTGTTATTCTTACATTCTTACTGATTTCTCTAGGACTTAATGCTTCCTAGCTGCCACTTCAGAACCTGTAATCAAGCCCAGTGTGCTATGCTACATGGGTGGCTACCCGAATAAGCAGCTAAGCTGGACTCTGGTTTTCTCATTGCTGTGGTAAGAGTGGGAAAGATAACGCTTTCTGCCGAATGCTGATATTACAGTTAATACCAAACTCTAAAGGGGTACGGTTGCCCCTCCAACAATGAGCCTGGCAACAGTAAACCCTGGTTCTTTCCTCGTGACTATACAGCCTATACCTGCACATCACATCTTCATGTGCCATGGTACTCGATCACAATCAATCAGTCAATTATCTATAAATACACAGAGCAACAAGATCCAGTACATTTGCTTTAACAAAAAAAAAATTGCCTTCAGAATCTCTTGGATTTCCATAAGCCAACGTGCATTCAAAGCCATTCTCATTTCCAGAGACCCCAACCAGTCTCTGCTGGATATGACTGTTTATATTATATTGACTTTTGGATCTGAGCAAAATGAATAGGCTTTTTTGCACACATCCTCTTATAACCCCCTCCAGTCAAAAAATCGCATTAAATATTCCTTTTATTCCCCTCACCTTCTGGAGAGTAATTGTTTGGCTGCGGTATATGGTAATAGACGCTAGTGCTTCAGATGGGGGTTTAGTTGTTGAGAAACACATTGTAGATTCGGTACAATGACACTATGAGGGCATGCTGAGAGAATTAAACCACACTTTGAAGGAACGAGCACAATGAAAGGTTCTTCAGAGCTGCGGACAGACAACATGGAGAAGTAAACATGCTGTGTAGATCAAGGCGAGGGCTACAAAACAAGATGCCTGGGGAGGACATGAATACTGCACGACTTTATTTAAAGTCACGTTACTTGATATGATTTTTAGCGCTCCCGTCAGTAGTTGCCGCAAGTGCTAAGACAGTTTTCGCTTACAGGATAATTGAATGTAACCCCTGATTGGGACGCTAATGTCCCAATATCTACTCCAGATTTGAAAGAAGCTGTGATGAAGCAGAACCTCTTAGCTGTAGTGCAGTAACAGTCATTGAAACACGCCAGGCAGGCCCGCAGCCGGCTAGCACTACAAGTGTTTTATTGCCCTGCAGCGGTGGCTTATGCTACCCCGCTAGCGTATGCTAATCAAGAATGAATGGCCGGCCCTTTCCTACTGGTCCTGACACTAATGGGAATGAATGGCGCCCCTCTGGACCAAGAGCTGCTGGAAAATGAATGGTGCTCCGCTGGCCTACAGTATATGCTAATGGGAAATTGATGCTCCACTAGCATAGGTACTAATGGAAAACGAATAGTGTCTGTCTTACAAAGATGCTAATGGAATATTAATGGCGTCCTGTTAGCATAGATGCTAATAGAAAATTAATGGTGGACAAGCGGTGATGGATTGGTTGTGCTAGCAGGAGGAAGAGGGTGCAGAGGATGAGATGATTGAGTTATGGCTAAAGTAGGATGTGCTGCAAAATTCCTTTTCCTCCATTTTTCTCAGAAGACAATTTGGGTGGTCCATCTTGGCACAGGCCTTAGACACATATTATTTGTTATGAAGCAATTCATAACAAATTTGTCCCTCCACATACTCATGCTTAGCGTGGGCAAGTATGTGTTTATGATAACTAATGGAACCAGAATGAAATGGGACAAGGCCCGGCCTATTGGATGTGCTTGCTGTTTCCATTCAGTTTACAATCCCAGGCCAGACCAAACAAATCTAAAATAAACTGGAAATGGTAGGTGGCTTGTCGATATCTGGTCTAAACCTGGACTAATCACAGGGGGACAAATTTGGTTTGGCAAGTGTGGAGGGGAAGGTGTCAAGACGCAATGGCCAACATCCAACACATGTAAATGTAGATGTAGATGAACAAAGGACGCTAGTATACCACTACAATATGCTTTGTATGTCAATATTTAAATACAAAAACAAACAATATTATTAACAGGAATGATAACAGGGTCATTTATTTTCAGACACATATTGTTTGGAGAGATTCCATTTTATTGCCAAATAATGTGAAAGGGTTTTTTTTCCTTTCTTTGGGTCACTAAACATCTAAGTCTGATCTGCATATTTTACATGTGAAGTGTGCAAAAACCACGTGTTTACAAGCGATCACGTTTTTTCACGAGTACACGTTTACCTTATCGCATTTTCCACGTGAACGTTTTTCACAAGCCACCACAATTTTTATGTCTACACATTTTCATATGATCACGTTTTTAAAGAGATGAACATGTTTTTTTTCAAATGAACATCTTTTCATATGATCCATTTTTTCACTGAACACATTTTTTCATGCAAACACGAGCATTTTCAAACGTGAAAGCGCTTTCACATGTGAACACGTTTGGCCACATGTAAAAAAACACATTAATGATAAATGTGATAATTAAGAAGAACTAAGAATATGAATTAAGCAAAAGAACACAAGAGGAAGTGTGTTATGAATAACACCACCGCTGTAATTTGGAATGAACCAAGCATGAACCAGAAAGTTTCAGTTTTCACATATTTTTCCCCCCAAGTGATCACATTTTTTCACATTAACATATTTACATATGAATACTTTATTCTTTTATTTATTATTTTTTTTATACAGGTGAACGTTTTTTTCACATGGGTACACGTTTTTATGTGTGATCACATTTAACATGTGAACATGTTTTTTCAAAATGATCATTTTCATATGATGCCATTTTTTTCACGTGAGCGTTTTCACATGATCACGTTGCTTTTCACGTTGATTTGTTTTCACATGTGAAGACGTTTTGTCACGTAAAAAAAACATTTTAATGTGTGCTAAAAATGCTATATTAACATGTGAAATAGACCTTTTCTGTTAGAGATTCCCTCAATAATGACAAATGTGATAATAGTTAAGAAGAAATAAGAATATTAATAAAGCAAAAGAGCACAAGAGGAAGTGTGTTGTTATGAATGACATCTCAGCTGTAATTCGGTCGCAAGCATGAACCAAAAATGTTCAATTTTGCTATCTGTTTTTTTTTTATAATTCTTTATTTATCGTATTTGTGTTTTTTCATAACAAAAACCCCATCAAATAAAAAATAAATAAATAAAATTAAATAAAAAAAAAAAGAGAGAAAATAATAATAATAATAATAATAATAATAGATACATTTTGCTATCTGTTTTCATGCGTGATCACGTTTTTTTCACATCCATAATGTAGCATAAGACAACTACAACCTGAGGAAACGCAAAATACTCCGCTTTTATTTCATGAATTGAATTTTAAAAAGTTATCCAACACCAACTGGCCCTGTGTGAAAAAGTACTTGGCCCCCTTTAGTTACTCAAATCAACCAGTTAACCAAATGTGGTTGAGAATTGGGATCGATCAAACTAGACACACCCGGGCTTCACACTGGCCAGCCCTGCTGAAACGTAACATCACTTAAACAGAAACTTTATAGCGCTGAAAAGTAGCGAAAGAGGTCTCAAGAAGCAGCATGGTTCCACCATTAGAAAGAGACTGGGCCAAAATGATATCCATGGGAAAGCTGTAAGACGAGAACCACTGCTAAACAAGAGGAACATGAAGGCACGTCTCACATTTTGCTAAAAAAAAAAAAAAAAATAAAGAATCGTGACCCCTCCAAGCCATTTGGAATAATGTTCTGTAGACTGATGAGTGGAAATGTTCTTGAATGGTCGTTAGCATCTTCTGCAGGCTATTCTCAACAGGCCACATTTGAATATGCAGTCCACTCACAACAGGCACATAAATTCAGGTGAAAAAAAGAAACCTGGACTGGATGAGAGTAGCAATAATCTGAACTGCACAGAAGCAAAGACTGCATCAACTGAAGCGGCACACATGTGGCGGTCAAGGCCACAGACTTGGTGCTGGAGGGCTGACTGTATGATTGAAGATTATTCATTCCCCTTTAATGCACTTTCTCTGGCAAAATAAAGGTCAGGGGTTTGACTCTACTGTAGCCAGACCCCTCTCGAGTAACCCACACCGAGCAGGCCATTTCATATCTGAGACGAAAACAATGTAGCTTGTACAATTTCCACAAGAGCTGCATGGAACCACAACAGGGTAGTACATTTCAGATCTGACAACACCCTTCGGAGATCTGCTGCCAATGCAGCGACAAGAACGAGTGTATGGTTGAACTCAGAGCGCCAAGAGACACACACACACACACACACACACACACACACACACCTCAGGACTAACACAGAGCAGAGGTGACACACTGACAGACTCTCAAAGCTAAGAGGACCGCAACAATAACACATACTAGATCAAGCATGCAACTAGACGTTTGTGCTGAAAGGAGGGGGAAGAGCACTGCAATATTCTGTTAAGGTATAAGTGCCCTTTTACTGATAATCAATATAAGGCCTTGATATACAATTTATTTGGACGACAGTAAATTAACTTGAGTGTGTGTAAAACTGATGCTGTCTTGCTCCCTGTTCGATTTTTGCAAACTTTTGGAACGGGAACACGCTGACCAATCACTGGAGTCTCTGTGGTTGGCACGGCAACAACCAAGATGATAGATTAGTCCCAGTAGAACTTTCTGACAAATGTTAAAAGGATTTGTGATGGATGGTATAAGTACACTATATTTCCAAAAGTATTTGCTCGTTTCCCCTCACACACATGTGAAATTGAGTGACATCCCATTCTTAATCCATAGGGTTTAATATGATGTCGGCCCACCCTTTGCAGCTATAACAGCTTCAACTCTTCTGGGAAGGCTCTCCACAAGGTTTAAGAGTATGCTTATGGGAATTTTCGTCCGTTCTTCCAGAAGCACATTTGTGAGGTCAGACAGTGATGTTGGACAAGAAGGCCTGGCTCACATAATTCATCCCAAAGGTGTTCTATCAGGTTGAGGGCAGGACTCTGTGCAGATCAGTCAAGTTCTTCCACACCAAGCTCGTTCATCTATGTCTTTATGGACCTTGCTTTGTGCACTGGTGCACAGTCATGTTGGAACAGGAAGGGGAGGAGCATGTTGGGAGCATGAAATTGTCCAAAATCTCTTGGTCTACTGAAGTATTAAGAGTTCCTTTCACTGGAACTAAGGGGTCGAGCCCAACTCCTGAAAAATAACCCCACACCATAATCCCCCCTTCATCAAACTTTACACTTGGCACAATGCTGTCGGACAAGTACCGTTCTGCTGGCAACCGACAAACCCAGGCTCATCCATCAGATTACCAGAGGGAGAAGCGTGATTCGTCACTTCAGAGAACTCGTCTCCACTGCTCTAGAGTCCAGTGGCGGTGCTTTACACCACTGCATTCACCGATTTGCATTGCGCTTGGTGATGCGCTCGGCCATGGAAACCCATTCCATGAAGCTCTCTACGCTGTTCTGGAGCTGATCTGAAGGTCACATGAAGTTTGGAGGTCTGTAGCAATTGACTCTGCAGAAAGTTGGCGACCTCTGTGCACTATGCACCTCAGCATCCGCTGACCCCACTCTGTCATTGTACGTGGTTGACCACTTTGTGGCTGAGTTGCTGTCGTTCCCAATCACTTCCACTTTGTTATAATACCACTGACAGTTGACTGTGGAATATTTAGTAGCGAGGAAATTTCATGACTGGACTGCACAGGTGGGATCCTATCACAGTACCACGCTGGAATTCACTGAGCTCCTGAGAGCGACCCATTCTTTCACAAATGTTTGGGAATGTTTGGAAGTCAGGAACACCTGAGTTCAATGATTTGGTGGGGTGAGTGAATATTTCTGGAAATATACTGTATGTCCAAAAAGAGCTCAAACTGAACCTTCAAGTAATACATGGAAGCACTCCAAGTTCCAGTTCCTGAATGAAGCTTTCCTCACTACTTTCACTTTTCCAAAATGTAAATCAGCCAATCCAGTGACACAATTTGCCACTTTTGTGATAAGCTAAGGTCACTTTTCCATTTGAAGACAGCCACAAAATTCCCAAAAAATCATGTTATATCCAGCCTGTGGAGTTATGATATGGAAAATTCTAATCTGAATATTCCGCATTCTGCTAATCCCTGTTGTGTTTGGTGTGTAATGGGTCCACTAAAATTACAAGTGTTAAGTAGTGGGGACATAAATAAGCATTCAAGTACTTGGTTAAGGTTCCAGTTTCAGAATACCGGCATCACTATTTAGATATTTGCTCACTGTGAGGAAATGGAGAAAATGTATAGATACATGGCTTTTTTGCAGAACAAGCAAACTACTACAGCTGATGTTAACTAAAATGTGAAAATGTTCTTATCAGCTTCTAGTATTGCACCAGTCTAGCTCAGAAGCATATCTGAAGAATTTAGGACAAAATGATAGGACATTTCTACAATATGGCCACTGACTGACCAGCTAAGCTGAATGTTCTTGTCCTTCCCCAGCTTTTTTAATGTTGCTAGCTAGTTAATCTCATAGTCTACAACCACTTGACCGTGGACCACAAGTGGGCCGCTAAGCACCGTCTGGTGGTCCTTTCTCATAAAAATGAGTGGAAAAAAATGACTTAATAATAAGAAAGAAATATAATAGCAATACAAGTCATGCAAACATGGTGCACAAAGTAGCTTCATTCCCTTCGTATCTAAAAACAAAACTCACCGCCCTGAAGTTTCAATCAACCACCAGCAGGTAAAGAAATGTGCTTAATTTGTCACCTGATTTCAGGTATAAAACATGCTTCTAACAATAATCTAACCTAATATTTAATGTGTTGAAAACTTCCCCAAAATATATTTTTAAGGTTTTTTTTTTGCCTTCATTCTTTCTAGTGATAAAAAAGTGGATGCTGTGATGGGAAAGGCTGAGAACCCCTGATCTACACCATTAGGTAATGTAGCAGGGCTGAAGTTTGGGACAACATTTTTAGCTTCGAAACACTCAAGTTGATTTCCATTCCTCCAGCAGAATGACCACAAGGGGGCCTGCAGAAAAAAAAAAAAAAAAACTACTAAGTATCTTGGAGATCCACCACCCTGGAGAGTTGAGATCTAGCACACCTGGTTCTAATATTCAGACGCCTCTAAAAGCCGTCATTAACACCAGCTGTGTTCGATTAGAGTTATTAGAGAGTGTTAGATTTCCAGAACCAGGAATGAGCACCCTTGAGCAACATCATAAACCAGGGGGAAAATCTGTTAGTGGCTGTGGGAACCCTAATGTGAAATTCTAACACGACCGACACATATTTGGAAAATGACGTCCAATTTCGTCCAATTCCGACAAATATTTCAAGCTCTACCAGGCCAAGAGAAACCCCTTCTGCTGATGTATGAAAAGGTGGGACGAAAAACTACAACTACTACCAACTGCTTTGTCAACTAGTAAAAAAAAATATTACAAATTACATGAACATATTACGAGCATAAAAGACAACAAGGATGTGCAACACTTCTGGTACACCCCAAGAACTTCACACCAAAGCAGCTGTACTTTTTCTAAACTTCTTCCAATCTTTTGGTACATGATCAGAAGGGGGTTTTCCTGGCCTGACCGGAGAGTCTCTTTACTCCTAAAGCTGGTAAATAGTCCCGTTAGATGCTCGCTTGGTGCCAGGCTCAGCAGAATCAATATGACTGAAGGCATTCCCTTGGCTAACATAAGAGAAGGTTCTTATAAAGCTTGAGAGAACTGAGCATAGCCACCACCGCATCTGCATTTCACTCACGTATGATACCTTTTTGGCAGAAAGTAATTGCTAGCACTGCAATGTGCTTTCTTGTTATCTGGAAGCCGTATGCACATACAGTTCACTTTCTCATAGCTGGTGTGAAAAGGGTAATTTAGTGATTATAACACCTTATCGCCCCAGTGTCCTCAGGAGGCTTCTCGAGACACGAGCCACACCAGGGAGAAAAAAAAACACAACCAGTCTGGGTTACCTCGTGGACGGCTAGCTTTGGGCAAATAAGGTTTCTCCTGCTCCATTATGAAGGTGACGATAACAAGCAGGCGTGCCGTTTGAGGAATGTGAGAGCGATTCTCGACGGATTTACACCGATGGAGCTCTGTGGCTCCCATGAACCACGTGCGTGTGTTGGTATTCCGAAAGCGTGACCTTGCTCTAGCAGCCCGGAAAATTGACAGAAGTTCTGCAAGGGTGACCAATGTTCGGGTCAGCTTTTCTGGACATATGCCCACCATTATGATTTGTAATAATAATAATAAAAGAAGCATTCCAAGGCCACACAAAAAATGAGGGCTTTCTGGGTTTATTTGGGTCACATTTAAAACTCTTGCCAACTCGATTAGATCTAAAATGATTTTTTTGAACCTGAACTAACTGGCCTATGGATAACGCAACTGCCAGTCAACCCTAACAACACAGACAAAGATTAGCCTGTGTGCTTTAGGCTTGCTCACTGTCTGATAACAGCACCGGGTCCTAGGTCGCCTACGGGGGATCCGCCGTAAAACGTCTGGCTAATGAGCAGCTTGATTGACTGTGCAACACTCCTAGCCTGCTCCGCCACTCATACAGAACTAAAATCATTACCCAGCTTTTATGTGATGGGAGCTGGACAAAAAAGTCACGGACGAACAGACATGAGGACAGACAAACAAACCTATGGACGAAGCAACGTGAAACGTTGGTGTACAGATAAATGAAGCAGCAGGCAACTACGGACAGGTGGTCCAGCTTGCTAGCTTTTGGTTATGCTTTGGTTATCAGCTTTGTGATTGGTCAGGGGAATGCTTATGGAAGTGTTACCAAGATTAGGACTGCTCAGGTTAGATTGACAGAAGAGAAATATGGTGAAATATATTGGTCATTTATTGGTCACTGGAACATCGTTCATTCTGCCAGAACAAGATTAACCTAATTAGAAACCAAGCACAGATTTAGGTTCCCAGGGTCTTTAAACACGGGTCTAAATTTGGATTTTTCAGCATGTAATGTGTCCTCCTATTACAGCTGCCCTTCCTTACCAAGTGTAAACTGAGGAATCGGTATTTCTGACCTTAAACAAATAAAAAAGGGTTTAACTAGCAGTTTAAAATGTATGGGAATATCTGCAGACATCCGACAGCACTCTTTAAACAGTTAAAGCGATGCATCTGCTCTTGTAGCGTAATAAAAAATGTACCTAATCACGTACTGTTCATACACACAAATTACAAATTAGTGGTTTAAGTGCTATTGCAGGTCTAGAACTTGACTTCATGCCTGCTCCCAGCTGGTGCTGACCTGTTGGTGTGACACCCAGTAAGTTAAGACCCCAGTAGTTAGCAGTAAAGCTATGGTTGCTGGAGAAAACCTCACAAATAGAGGAATCTTGCTGTAGCAGACAAGCATGTTTTATGGCATTGTTCTACATCAAATCAGCTTAGCTGTAATAGGTTTTCTTTCAGCCCTACGTGGGTTTCAATAACAGCGACAAACGAATAGATGGGATAAAATGAAGTCAGGGGCAAGATAAAAGCCATTATTTCCTGTTACAGCTCTAAGGCTGCATTGTGAAATCATATGCAGGGTTTTAATAACATTCCAGTGTCACCAATTTATTAAAAGCAACCTGACTTAAAACCGGGCGCGCGTTCTCCAGCCGAAACGACAAAGACTCGGGCCTCTATCTGAGCAGCAGAGGCATTAGCGCTGAAGCCACTGTGAAAGAGTGAATGAGGCTGGGTATAATGACAGGTGCAGATAGGTCACCGTCATGATTGCGTGAAGGGAGATGGCCTCGAACAGGCCATTATGCAGAGCATTTCAGAGCGGGCGATATTGGCATTTTCGTCACAGCGGGCATACAGATTAAAAGACTATGATTAGAGCGCTATTTTCTGTTCTAATGTGGAGACGCAATGTCAATACGAGTCTGACACAGCATCAGCTGAGCGGTTGTCCATCCTGATAGGTCGTTAATAGCTTCTCAGTGACTATGCTGACCACATAAAAAGGTTTTTTCAGAGGGCACACTGACACGTTATAATTGACAATGGATCGATCTCTTGGAGTCCATAAATCAAGGAGGCTATAACAAACCCCGCCTCTGTGTTTGACGTTTCAATTAAACAAATTACTCCAAATCCTTCAGAAGCACAACTGCAGTCAAGTGCTTGCCCTCTCTATAGCAAAGCCAAAGCTCTGGTTGGTGCAATTGAGTGAGCCTTTTTAAAGCTGACCTGACATTGTTCTGGTCATATTCGACATCATATCATATATGAAAGTGTTCCGACTTTTGGTCCACCCCCACAATGTCTTCGGAGTTTTGAGCACATCGCTGTGCACCAGTGGATTGGGAAAAATAATATTAACCGAAAATTTGTGTGGAAATAGGTCGGCATTCCAGCTTCGACGACCCATTCAGCCAATGGAAAGTTGTGCTGCAGCAGGATCCGCCTACCCAGTTTCCATGGTAACATTTTCAATGAGAAAGCAGCCAAGAAATTCCACAATGGAAAAGTGGTGGCTCCCTTCTTCATTTCCTCAAAATTTGGAAGCATTTGTTTGGATATTGAGTCTCCTTGATGCAAATATATAAAAAAATAATGTTGAATATGCTAACGGTCATTGTTTTGACAAGCATTTGACGATTTGCTGGCTGGTTGCAGAACTTGCCATAAAGTTCGGATTCCTGCGCGTTACGTCGCCAGTTAACAGCGGTTTCAATGAAAGTGCCGATACATTTTAGAAGATATTTTATGTGGTGTTTAACTTTACACATCTGCACGAAACAACTTCATTAAGACATGTTTCAACAGATTGCAATGCACGGGTGCCATGTATTTTCTGAATTTAATATATATAACTAACTGAAAAAATACAATGTGGCATGAACAAGAGGCTTTGTGCCTTTTCAATCCATCCACTAATGTTTTATTTAAGGTCTCTCGGCTTATTTCACTCATTAGGCTTTAATGCAGACAAATCCAGAGCTTCATAAATTCTATGAACCTTCAAATCTCCCAGGGTGTTGTGCTTAACATGGACTCTGAAATTTTAAAGATAATTGTTTCTTACAAAGCAAGAGAAGAATATAAAACATATTGAACACCACCTGCATGTAAGTTTCCATGTCTGAAAAGTCAGCTAGAAATGGAAGTTGAGAAGAGCTGTTGAATTCAAGGCAAGATTTGGAAGGCAAGGAAGATTTGGCGATGCACTGGCCCACCGTGCAGCATAGTCAGACTAACATAGTCTACATGGAAGGGTCATCTAAAGAAAACGCTCTGACACTCATATAAACCAGATGCATTCTGGAAAGTGTTGAGGACTGATGAAACAAAAACTGAACTCTGTGGTTATGATCACTAAAGGTACAACCCCAATTCCAGTGAAGTTGGGACGTTGTGTAAAACATAAATAAAACAGAATACGATGATTTGCAAATCCTTTTCAACCTATATTCAACTGAATACACTACAAAGAGAAGATATTTAATGTTCAAACGGATAAACTTTATTGTTTTTTGCAAATATTCACTCATTTTGAATTTGATGCCTGCAACACGTTCCAAAGAAGTTGGGACAGGGGCGTGTTTACCACTGTGTTACATCTCCTTTCCTTTTAACAACACTCAATAAGCGTTTGGGAACTGAAGCCACTAATTGTTGAAGCTTTGTAGGTGGAATTCTTTCCCATTCTTGCTTGATGTACAACTTCAGTTGATCAACAGTCCGGGGTCTCTGTTGTCATATTTTGCGCTTCATAATGCGCCACACATTTTTAATGGGAGACAGGTCTGGACTGCAGGCAGGCCAGTCTAGTACCCGCACTCTTTTACTACGAAGCCACGCTGTTGTAACACGTGCAGAATGTGGCTTGGCATTGTCTTGCTGAAATAAGCAGGACGTCCCTGAAAAAGACGTTGCTTGGATGGCAGCAGATGTTGCTCCAAAACCTGTATGTACCTTTCAGCATTAATGGTGCCTTCACAGATGTGCAAGTTACCCATGCCATGGGCACTAACACACCCCAATACCATCAGAGATGCTGGCTTTTGAACTTTGCGCTGATAACAATCCAGACAGTCCTTTTCCTCTTTGGACTGGAGGACACGACGTCCATGATTTCCAAAAACAATTTGAAATGTGGACTCGTCAGACCACAGGACACTTTTCCACTCTGTGTCAGTCCATCTCAGATGAGCTCAAGCCCAGAGAAGCCGGCGGCGTTTCTGGGTGTTGTTGATATCTGGCTTTCGCTTTGCATGGCAGAGTTTTAACTTGCACTTGTAGATGGAGCGACAAACTGTGTTCACTGACAGTGGTTTTCTGAAGTGTTCCTGAGCCCATGCAATAATATCTGTTACAGAATGATGCTGGTTTTTAATGCAGTGCCGCCTGAGGGATCGAAGGTCACGGGCATTCAGCGTTGGTTTTCTGCCTTTCTCCAGATTCTCTCAATCTTTTGATGCAACTTTGCAGTTGCACGTTGAGAAACGTTGTTCTTAAACTGTTGGACTATTTGCTCACGCAGTTGTTCACAAAGTGGTGAACCTCACCCCATCCTTGCTTGTGAATGACTGAGCCTTTCAGGAACGCTCCCTTTATATCCAATCATAACACTCACCTGTTTCCAATTAACCTGTTCACCTGTGGAATGTTCCAAACAGGTGTTTTTTGAGCATTCCTCAATTTTCCCAGTCTTCTGTTGCTCCTGTCCCAACTTCTTTGGAACATGTTGCAGGCATCAAATTCAAAATGAGTGAATATTTGCAAAAAACAAAGTTTATCCGTTTGAACATTAAATATCTTGTCTTTGTAGTGTATTCAATTTAATACAGGTTGAAAAGCATTTGCAAATCATCGTATTCTGTTTTTATTCTGTATTCTGTTTTACACAATATCCCAACTTCGTTGAAATTGGGGTTGTATATGTCTGGCAACATTTCGGGAAATACAATGTAATCTAGGCAACCTCCAGAAAGTCTGGAATCTCAAAGGTGATCCCGCACTCCTGCAGCTCCTGAAACAGTTGGAAAAGTAAGAGCTAGACGATCAGTTTCACAGGGCCAGTCACTGCTGCTGAGACTCAGGCTGGTGAGCCAAGTTTGGACGCAATGGATCAATATTACTATCCATGAAACAGCTACTGAGGAGAAAGCAAGGGCAAAAACGTCTTTCAAGGAGAGAGAAGAATGGAAAGAGCCACAAACACACACACAGGAACAGTTCGGCAGATTTTCCTCTGAGTAAACTTCTTAACTCTGAGCTGTCTCTGTCTGTTTCTTTCTGAGGCCACAGGTCAGCTTGGGCTTTTTTATTTGTTGTGTTTTTATAAGATTGGGCTCTGAAAAAGACAGACTCAGACAGAGCTTTCAGAATGGCGCCTTATTCTGTCCTCATCCTGCCAGCTTCCTTCCACCCTTCATATCACCACTGTACACTTTTATAGCTCAATGCAAAAGTTTGCACGCCCTAGTCCAATTACACGTTTTGTTGATTTTCTAAGTGAAAATAAGCAACACCTCCTCTACAGGGAACATACATGAATATGACATTTAGCACGCTCTGAATTCAATGCCTTGAAAAAATGTCAATAAAATGTGCAACGACTTTTGCACAGGCCTTTTTTTTTTGCTTCCAAAATGTTAAATTCAGCAAATAAACAGTAGTTGTGCATTAAATGTGTGCAGAAGGGTGTTCTCTGTAGAGGATGTGTGTGACGTGTCAGAACGAGGCAACAATGGCTAGAGACTTTCAGAGAAAACACAGTCAAAGGGCGGACAAAGATCAAAACAAGAACAGAACAAGACGAAAACAAAACCAAAAGGACAGCAAGCGTGTACCCAAGGGCAAAGCACAGGTCAAATCCAGAGAGCAAAAAAGAGTCAAAAGTGAAAAAGGCAAAAAAAAGTCGAAGGTACAAAAGGGTCAAACACGAGGGAAAACATACAAGAGAAAAAACGAGAAAAATGCTCAGAACGCTCTGGTTAACAGCGTTAATGAATGCCTCACAAAGACAATGTGAAACCAAACAGCGTTCCAGCGATGATGGTTTTGGAAACGGTTTGGGATTGGCCGATGGCTGGGAGTTAAGTTAATCTTCTGGACTGTGGGAGTTGGAGTTTAGAGAGAAACAGGTCTGAACTACAGGCAACGAGGATGGCGTGACAATGTGTTCACTTATTTTACTTAGAAACAAATCAACAAAATGTCAGTTGACCAGGGTCACCCATGACTGTATACATGTATATGTTATATGACTGTATACTGAATATGGTGACTAAGAGCTGCTCACAAGTTCAGTGACAAGAAAGTGTGATTTAGCACAGGGAGCTGAGATAGATTTGAAACGTCGCAAACCTTCAAGGCTTTGGTGTGAGATCGTAGAATGTATTTCATTTGCATGCAGGCCTAAAATAGGGTACAGCTTACTTGACATTTGGCGTCCAGACAAACTACAAAACTTTGGAGACATGGATGACAGATAAGGTGGCAGCCTACATTGCAAACTTTCAACACTGGCAGGGATGAACAGTGTCTGATTTACGTTGTTTTTCCATTAGCCATGAGTTAGATCACTGCAGCCAACACGGGGCCGTAAAGCATTACGCAGTTCTTGCGAGAGGTCTCTTGCATGCTCCACCAAAGTTACATAGTGCTATAGCAGGTTTTCTGGGCTTGGAGTGTCAATGACAGAGATGCTATTCCTACTACGACAAGTCAGTGTACCATCAAAATGATTCTGAATCTGCTATTTTAAAGTAATATTGTCACATGTTGCTTTACATCTGCCAATCTGAAAACCTGCTCAGGCAAGTCTTCTTCATCATGTTCTCCTAAAACAGCAATTAGCTGGCTTACTGGGTACTGAGTAGTTGAGGATTGTGTCAAGTAAATGAAGGAAAATCGCAGCGTTTTAAGAAAAATGCAATTCAAAGTTTCATTTAATTTCAAAATGATTTATTTCACTTGTAAATCATTACAGCACAATGCAGTAAACTGTAAATGGTTTAGATGAGCAAGTTTATTGCGTAATTTTACATGGTCTCAATATGAACCTCCTCCAGCTGTACGGACAACATACGTCAATCAAATTCTTCCCATACTTGATTGAGCACGTCGGGCGTCGCTGCATTCACAGCTCTTTCAGTGGGTTTTCGGAGATCATCCAGTGTTGTGGAACACTGGATGAAAATCACGTCGCACTGTTATGACGGATTCTCTCTTATTGAAGTGGAGAAAACAGAATGCTTTCTGCTCAGGGGTCTCATCTCCTCGCAGACTGAAGGGAGCCATCTTTCCGTGACGGGCAAGCTCTATGACCCCCTGTTTCAATTGGTATGTGATTGGTTCCCAGGCGCCTCAGAGCATGCTTTAAAATATGTTTTAAAATGGTTAAATCTTTTTGGCTCACCCGATATTCCCTCTCCTGCAATTTAATATTTGTTTATTTTATTTCTGATTATCTTTTTTCCTGTTCTTCCTCCATTGGATTTACTTTGTGCTGCATTTTAATGTACGAAAGGTGCTATATAAATAAACCATTATTATTATTATTATTATAGCAAAATTGCACAAGCCTTAAAATATTTACATTTTACATTTATGTAAATATTTTACATTTATGGCATTTGGCAGACGCTCTTATTCAGAGCGACTTACAGTTTGATCATTTACACAGGTAGGCGAAGGTGGTGTTAGGAGTCTTGCCTAAGGACTCTTATTGGTATAGTGTAGGGTGTTTACCCCAGTCTACAGTGTAGAAGGCAGAGGTGTTACCCACTACACTATCCCAACCACAAAATATGCTGGTAACCTTTGTTTGTGAATGAGCAAAACATGTTTCCGTCACACTATTTACTCTTAAAGTCAAGGTTAACTTGGCATTTTATGAATCTGGCCAATTTGTGGCTGCAAAATAGTGAAGAAAGGAAAGAATATTAAGGCAATCAGAATTAAGCATTGTTGGACCGTTTCCATGACATGTTGAGACCGTGTAAAAGGCAGCTGGCTTTTTAAAAGTGGGGAGTGGGAGTGAATTCAAATATAGAAAAATCAAGCTTTTAATAAGACTGAGAATATGCACAGTATCAGCATCAAATGCTGAATGAAGAATAGTTGACAGGTTATTGATATGATCATTGGTTGCAGCTCTAATCTGCCCGGTGTCCGGACGCCTCTGTTGCAGCTGGTATGTAAAGGGAGGTGCGCTCCAGCAGCTGCTGGTCTGCTGAGACAGATGCGCCGTGGAGAGGGTTAACACCAGTAGAAAGCATCCCCACTAACCACCACTGTGACATCTGCTTCCCTGCCCTGCATTACACTTCAAAGCTTCAAAGCAGCGCGGGGCGAGTCCCTAATTACATATTAATGGAGTGTGTAGGGACAGAAAAGATCCCCCCACGCTGTTCAGTCTTCATTGCCTCCTCTCTGAAAACAGGCACCAGTCAGAGGAAGATGACACATCACAAACATTTAACAGCCTGAACTGAGAGGACGGCGAGATGTGATTTCAGCAAGTACTTCCTCCTCAAATCATTTCTCTTTAATGTTTTTCAGGCCGGAAGAAGACGTGAAGCGAGTGTTTGATCCACCAATTGCTTCAAAAGTCAAGAGCTTGTTTATTTAGAAGTTGCCTGGATGCGCTCAGAGTGTCTAAGCCATTCAACATTTTCCGCTGAAGTCATTTTAAGGTCAAAAATGCTCTGACTTCAGGGTGCTGAGGGGGCTTTGTATACCCCCTGATTTTAGGATCGTTAATTATAAACTGTTCTTTACTTTGTAGTAAATAGTGGACAGTAACTAAGTAAATGTAATTAGTTACTGTACTTAAGTAGTTTTTTGTGTATCTGTACTGAAGTTTTTCATTTTGGGTGACTTTTTCCTTTCACTCCACTACAGTTCAAAGTCAAATATCTGACTTTTTCCTCCTACATTTTGCAAAATCTGTTGTTCCTTTTGGCTTCTGTGTGTATAAAAACGTAACATGTCAACATGAAAGAAGCGCAAAGCCAGAGCACCGATCAGGGCCCAGCGGTCACTTTGTTTAGAGCTGGTTTTGACCTGTTGGTCATACCGACCCAGTGCAGCACACGGTTCAACGTCAGCGCAGCAGCGTAAAACTTTGGGAGAGTCTGTTCAACATAAATGATGAACTAACCTAACTTTGTGTAAATAGAGCTCAATATAGAAATATGTCCACATATGCAGTCGAGACTGACGCGGCTTTTTTCTGAATTTCTACAAACACTATTTCATTTTATAGTAAATTAGTTTTGGAAAACCTGGTAGACACCAAAACTGCCCCATCAGATGAACAGCACTTAAAGCTTAAAATCCAGCTGCTTCAGGTCTGAAAACATCCACGGGTGTTTCTGTCCATCCTTCCACTGTGAGAAGACTACTCAGCGCTATGGGTCTGAAAGGATGTGTAGCTGTTCAAGAAGAAGCTCACTGAGAAAAGGAGACGCACACACCAAACAAAGAAGCCGAACAGTGGTCTGACCACCCCAGAGTCCAGACCTCAACATCACTCAATGTGTTTGGGATTATATGTCATGAGAAGGACAAAGTACAACTAGCTTCTAAAAAATCAGTCTCCCGAAAAAGGAATGCGCGCTGGAATAAAGGTGAAGAGCGACACCTTCACCTTCTGGAAGAGGTGAAAGAACTGTTATACTTAGTTGTTGATGCTTCTGTGTCATTTTCTGCCAAGTATGTTTTCTGCTTTTCTTTCTGATGCTGAAAAATAGTCATCCTGACAGTGAGCTAAATAAACGAAGGGTGCTGTCTGATTTTTGACTGTACTGTAGATAATTACACATACAGTATGATACATATGGATAATATTATTACTGTTATTACTATTATGGGTAATGTTATATACAGGGTGTCCAAAGAATTGACATCAATTCAAAGTCTACTAGCATAGCCAATTCTCCCTCAAATGATTTCAAATTTGAACAAAATGGGTAAAAACGTTTGATTTTTTTTCTTCAGGTTGAAGAATGGCGTTCGCTAGAAACGAAAAAGGCATTTGGTGTGTTAGAATATGCTCAAACACAGTCAGCCGAGTTTGTGTTGTGGGCATTTTTGAGAAAATTCAATAGAAATGCACCGACTGGAAAGCAGATTTGGACATGGCACATAAAATTCAAAGAGGAATTCTGTCTGTGCAGGGCAAAGGGATCCGGACGACCACCAGTATCGGAAGATATTGTCGATCAGGTTTGAAAAACATTTGTGCGAAGCTCCAGAAAGTCTGTAAGAAGAGCATCTCTGTACTCCCGTGTTTGGCAGGAGCTGTGTTACCGACTTGACGTGTGTCGTGTCACAGGCGGTGCGCATACTGAACATCTGTGAAGCTGTGAAATCGGTTGTAAAATCTACATCCCTCTGAATCTCTTGTTTCAATTTTGATGAATAAATCTTGTATTGTTCAACATAATGCATCGTTTGCCTTGGACCTGCAGTTACACAGATATTCACATCTCAAATGAGGTACATTTTTTTGGGACACCCTGTACAATAACAATTCATATAATATCATATCGTATGACCCCATGTCCTGACAAAAAGTAGAAATAAATAGACGCATGTTTGTGTTTCTAGGAAAACTCGTTTTTTCCAGCGCTCTGAGTGGATGTTGTTAGTTTGAGGATGAGGTTGAGCGTGAATCTTCGTCCCAGTTGAGCGTGTGTCCTACGGTGACATCAGCGTTCTGCACTGATCCGAAAAACTACCAGCATTCAAGAGCATGCAGAGAGTGTGTGCTGTTTCCACAGCTATCCGCACTCACTCTCTCTCTCTCTCTCTCTTCATCTTTCACTCTGCCCCGCTCGCCCTCCCTTACTCTCCTAGAGAAACAAGTCGAGTGATACTCAAGTGTTTATCAGAAAACTGACTGGTACAAAATTTATCCCCAAACACACCCACACCCACACCCACACACATACATACATTCTACTGAAGCTTGGACCGGAGTTACTCTGCTCCGAGGGAGGGTTTTATTCATAATTCAACAGTATAGCTTCACTCGGTCACTTCACTAATATCCCTAACACGGCACCAGAATACTAAATAACAAATACAGCTCCATGAAAGGAGCGATATTTAGAAGTGATGCAAGCAACTTGCTCATCCCAGAGTTTTTTCGATAAAAGAACCAATTGTCAAGTTCCTAAAGCAGATGACTAAGAAACTGTGGCTCTTACGGGGTGGCCGAGGTGGCCAAGGCCTTCCTTAAAATCTGCCTGGCCACCCCAGATGCCATCCCAAAATTTCATGCGGGGTCGTTGGCTTCCACCTCACTGTGGGGTGGGTGTATGCGCCTTCAGGAGAGTAGTTTGCTGCCCATGGAACAACTCCTCACTCCCTTGAGCAGCTAACTAATTTATACAAATCCTTTTTTTCAATTAGTCAAATTTAGTAAAAGCTGTGTTCTGTGTCACAAATAGATGTACGCCATACACCCAAACGTATGTGGACATCTGATCTTCACATCTCCATGAGCTGGTCAGATATCAATGTCATTGACATTAATATGGAGGTGACCCCCCCCCCTTCCCCCTCATATGCAACTATCACAGCCTCCATTCTTCTGAGAGGCCTTTGCAAAACAAAGCTCTATTTAAGTGCCAGTTTTTGCATTGATGGCTAAATGCTTACATTCAAAATGTGATGTCCTTTGATGTTGAGCATCAGCTAATTAATACAACCACACAACTTCATCCAATACGTTAGGCTTGTATTTAATACTACATTTAATATTGCACTACCATGACATTTTGGACAGTTTGGTTTTTTGGCTTTTTTTTTTTTTTCAAAATGACCATTTATAGTGTGTTTTTTGCTGACTTATGAAGCACTCTGATTGGCTCAATGCAGCTGCTTGTAGATAATATCCATCGTGTACAGCAGAGTACACAAAATCTTACAAATAAGACTTTTTCAGAACTTTTATGAACGTAAATTTTTAACATCTATTTTAAGACTTCATAAGATGTTTAAGGATCTGCGGGAACCCTGTATTATTCAATCTGAGATGATACTGCTCTAAAAAACCCCAGGCTCTAAGAATTGGAGTAAATGGCTGAATTGAAACACAGGGAAAGTGCTCTGTCCAACGCAATCAGGATCTCCGCCTTATCCACAGCTTATCCTCCAGAACGAGGCGTGGAAGCTGGCAAAAGCCGGTGACGGTGGTGGAGAAGAGTGACAGCAACACCGCTCCTGAGCCTTCGGCCGTAAAAAGCACCAGAACAGATGAGCTGTGGCCTGTCCAAACTCATTCCAGCCATCAGATGGCCCAGCGCTTCCCCCTTCCCTCCTGAATGCCAATTTCATAGCAGCGCCTTTTGTCATTATTGTGTTATTGATTGGCTTTGGTTCCATATGGAGATGGAAAGAGCAGACGCACTGAGAGTAAGGAGATTAAAATGTGTGTAATGATGGATAGTGATTAGCCAGGGTGGAGGTGTGTGTGTGTTTGGGGGGAGGTGGTGGTGGTAGAACGGAGGGATAGAAACATCGGCCCCAGGCCTGATAACAGCTCTGATCAAAGCCATCCCTGGCGGTCACTTCTGATCAATGCTACTACAGCCGGCCAGATGGGCCCACAGCTAGCAGACAGCAAATATTCAGATCAATCTACAATATCAAAGAGAGAGAGAGAGAGAGAGAGAGAGAGAGAGAGAGAGAGAGAGAGAGAGAGAGAGAATCGGAGAAAGATGGAGAGAGACAGAGAGACAATGAGAGAGACAGAGAAAGAGAGAGAGGGAGAGATAAAGGAGAGAGTGAGAATCTGAGAAAGAGGGAGAGAGACAGAAATAGACACTGAGAGAGAGAGACAGAGAAAGAGCGTGGAGCACAGAGACAGAGTGAGGAAGGACAGAATTACAGAGAGATAGGGAATGAGAGGCAGAGAGAGAATAAGAGAGTGAGAAAGAGTGAGGGATTCAGAGAGGGAGAGAGAGACAGAGTAATAGAGGAATGTTAAATGGGGGAGGGGTTAGAATAGACCTCTCTGAGATACAGAAAGAACGCAATTGGCCTAATTTTTCGCTCTATTATTAGAACAGAATTAATAATTCATGCTTTAACTTCCTCACTCATTTAGCTAAACACCCTCAGCTGGGGGAGAGTGAGCAGAGGAGTCTCTGAGAGAGGAGATATTTTTAACCCTTAGAAATCAAAATATTCACTTTTGAGTACAGCGGGTGGGGCGGCACGGTGGCGTGGTGGGTAGCGCTGTCGGGGCTCCTCTCTGTGTCTGAGTGGGTTTCCTCCCACAGTCCAAATATATGCAGTCAGGCTGACTGGACGTGCTAAATTGCCCCTGGGTGGGAGTGTGTGAGCGACTGACTGTGTCTGTCTGTCTGCCCTGCGATGGACTGGCGACCTGTCCAGGGTGCATCCTGCCTTCCGCCCAATGACCGCTGAGATAGGCTCCAGCTCCAGCACCCCCTGTGACCCTGAGGATAGATAATGGACGGATGGGTGCAGCGGGTCAGCGGGGAGTTTGAATCCCTGGCCAGGTGATCAGGGTCCTTTCAGTGTGGAGTTTTCATGTCCCCCTGTGTCTGTGTGGGTTTCCTCCCACAGCCCAAAGACATGCAGTCGGGCCAACTGGAGATACTAAACTGCCCCTAGTTGTGAGCGTGTATGTCTGTGCCGGTCCACCTATGATGGACTGGCAGCCTGTCCAGGGTGCTTCCTGCCTTTTGCCCAATAAGTGCAGCAAGATCCCCCATGACCCAAGAGCAGAAGTGGTTTAGATGATGAATGAGTGTTTTTCTATCACTTTTTTTTTACATTATTACATACACCGGTCAGGCATTACATTATGACCACCTCCTTTTTTCTACGCTCACTGTCCATTTCATCAGCTCCACTTACTGTATAGCTGCACTTTGTAGTTCTACAGTTACAGACTGTAGTCCATCTGTTTCTCTGATCTTTGTTAGCCCCCTTATACCCTGTTTTTCAGTGGTCAGGACCCCCATGGACCCTCACAGAGCAGGTGCTATTTGGGTGGTGGGTCATTCTCAGCACTGCAGTAACACTGATGTGGTGGTGGTGCGTTAGTGTGTGTTGCACTGGTGTGAGTGGATCACACACAGCAGTGCTGCTGGAGTTTTTTAATACGTCAGTGTCACTGCTGGACTGAGTATAGTCCACCAACCAAAAATATTCAGCCAACAGCGTCCTTCGGGCAGCATCCTGTGACCACTGATAAAGGACTAGAGGATGATAAACCCAAACCGTTCAGCAGCAGATGAGCTATCGTCTCTGACTTTACAAGGTATACTGACAAGGTAGGAGCGTCTAATAGAGTGGACAGTGAGTGGACACAGAGTTTAAAACTCCAGCAGCACTGCTGCGTCCGATCCACTCGCACCAGCATAACAAACACTAACACACCACCACCACGTCAGTGTTACTGCAGTGCTGAGAATGACCCACCACAAATAGCACCTGCTCTGTGAGGCTCCATGGGGGTCCTGACCACTGAAGAACAGGGTATAAGGGGGCTAACAGTACCAGAGAAACAGATTCTGTAACTGTAGAACTACAAAGTGCACCTATATAGTAAGTGGAGCTGATAAAATGGACAGTGAATGTAGAAACAAACAGGTGGTCATAATGTTATGCTTGATCAGTGTATTTAATTATGCATGGACAGGGTCAAGGGTGCACTTCTGACAAAATCTCATCAGGCTCAGGTCAGGTTCAAACTCAAAACCGGAGGTTGGACCAGACTGGACTCTATATGAATTCCATTCTGACAACTTTCTTCTTTTTTCATGCTTTGTTTACACCACTGCTGTGATAGCATCATAAACAGACACTGTAATAACAGTAGTGAGGTGCATTTTCAGAAGTTATTAAAGCAGTGCAATTTAAAGTAGTGCACCGTGGAACTATTTTACAGGAGAAAATGAAAATTCATTGTCTAAATGTGCATAAAATGGCTATTCGCTTGGACTCTTTCCTTCCTATTGCCATCAGAAACTTCAAAATGCACTCCCACTACCATGTCTGTCAATCGAAACGTCCTGCTTTGTTGGCTGCATTAGCGGTAACAGTTCAAAACGGAGTGAAAGGAGCAGCAACACAACATCGTACCATATTCATAGCATACAGTATGTTTTTTCACATAAACAACCCACACGAAACCCTTAAGACATCATTTAAGACGGCATAAAAGTGTCATTTTGCAAAGTGGCTTGGAGCCAAATCATGAGATCAGTGAATCAAACCGGATCATACTACACAGTAATATTATACAATGTCAATACTAGACCGTAATACTGAGTTTAGAGCACTTGGGTTGGTTCAGGAGCAAAGAGGAGTTGATTCTGTGCTGCTGACTGTGCTGTAGTGCAGCTCCAGTCAGGCTCTGAAATGTCACATCCCTTTAACAAGACACAAGCATGAGTGTAAAAGACGTTCTCTTAGCTACAGGTTGTTATTTCAGGGGTCTGACCTTTAGCATATCCAAAGGTGGGAGCTAATGAGTTTGACTCTATGCAAATGGATGGCTGGATTTGTAGCACCACCTTAGCTGTGACCACACACCAGCAGCATGGGAAAACACTGGATTACTGGGTCTGTTGTTAGAGTTAGGATGGACGATGTGGCAAAAACAAAACCTTATCACAATATATCATGTGACCACTGATGAAACACTTGAGAATGACCAAGATAAACTCATAGCAACAGATGAGCTACCATCTCTGACTTACATCTACAAGGTGGACTAACAAGGTAGGAGTGTCTAATAGAGTGGACCGAGAGTGGACCCTCAAATAAAAAGTGCATTACTTCATTAACAGCTCCTAGCGCTGCTCTGTAGGTGACCCTGCCCGTCTGCAGTGACAGCAGAGGAGGGAAAAGTTCAGCTCCTCACTGCTGGGCTTTAGTTACATTTAGGGCATCATGTGCCTTCAAAGAGGAGGGGAAAATTGTTTATTATTTTTGTTTAAATTTTCCCGCTCCACCTTAAATGGTGCTGCGGTTACATTCTGGCGCTTCAAGGATGAGTACTGCTGGACTATTTAAGGTGGAACAGGAAATTTAGCTAGCTAGCTAGCTACTGAGACATTAGCATGTTGAGTTTATTCTTTTTATGCTTGTCATGAAGAAAAAGGCCAAAATACATTGAAACGACAATAAACTATGGTCATCGGAATTTTTTCAGAGAACCTGTTCACATTTGTGAGTTCTTTTGGTTGCTTTTTCCTCCGTTTGGAGGGCCACGTAGCCCCAACACTTCACCCTACCCCTCTATCTCAACAAAAATCGGGACACCCTACCCCTCGACCTGAACACACAAATGGTTGGATGGTTAAGGTCTAAGTGGCAGGGGCAAGGGGTGAAATGGGATGGGGCCTAAGGCTTATTATTCAGTATCTTCAGGGACTAGCAAACTGCAAACTGAGCTATTGTTAGGATATAAAAGCGTGGAATAAAGCTGTGGGTCTGCGGGGGGCTCTGGCCATGTAAGGGGTCAAGTTAAATAATTTATTTAATAAAGTTAAATAATAAATAATAAAAGCTAATGATGTGTTTCAAGGACTGCTTTTCTTTTTCTATTATTACTTGGCATTATACTGGAAGTGTAGTGGGGGTATTTAATAATGGAGCAGCATTTAATATGTAATATATAGCGCCACGTGCTGCTTGTCTCAGCAGACAACAACATCAGACAGCAACTCAGTCAGCCGGTCAGCGACTCAGTAAGAGACAGCTGCTCTCGCATGACAGCCAGAAATCAGGTAAACCTTCAATGTCTTAGGCATTTGTTAGGACGAAATGCAAAAACACTCATAAAACTGCCTATAAATTCTCCAAAAATGCTCACAAACAGACACAAGTCTCTCTATACCGTGCAGAAGCTCACCATCTCTCTGCACAAACTCTGAGCAAAAGATTCTATGAATGAGTGGATATCTTCTCTGTCTCAGTGGGTGAAACTACTGTGTGTGTGTCTGGCTTGATAACAGCCAATAGAGTTTTATGGTCCTCCTCCTCTTCCTGCACGGTGCAGTTGCAGTAGATTAAGCTCTAGTGCATGTACCATTTAAACCCTTATTTCCCCATTAGCCTTAAAGAGGCTGCCTCTTACCTCACCCTTGCCCATAATTCACAGCAAATCCCGTCTGTCTGAGCTCTGGAGCGCTGTCAGAGAGGCTGCGCAGGCTGGACGTGCTTGTGAAAGTGCTATCTGTAAGATTAGATAAGGACACTACTGTGGTGGGAGCAGGCCTTGGCAGCTGGGAGGCTTTACATGCTTCTGGCTGCAGGGTCGGACCCTATTTGGGGCAGTACAATAGTGATTCAGGTCAACATCAGCTGCTTCCCATCAGCTCCAGGGATGTGCCATAGAGAAGGAGAGGTCAGAGCGAGGTGAGGATCAGTGCCGATACTGGAACTTAAACGCATTAGCGGTATCAGTGATGGGGATACCGATACATACGACCAATTTCTGACGGATGTATGCACGGCAGTAGATAGAACTTAACAACACGTCACCGCCATAAGCAAAAGCAAAGAGCACGAAGTTGCTTTGCGTAATGCCTAAGAACACCCTCCCCTGTGATAAAATCATTGTAACCTACGCCTTCTCTTGGCTTATTGCTTAATATACTGATATCCTTGAATGCAATCACTTCATTAAAGGAAGCCATTGTCATAGTAATGGGATAAATGCAACAGGGACAGGTCAGTACGTTTCTCCCTAGATTCTGTCTGATTCCACTTTAGATTGAGCTTAAGTGACTGTAACTGTTAGTTCAGAAACAAAAGACCATTCTGCTCATTGAATAACTTTAAATCATGGTTGATCTGCCAACCCTCCATGGTCTAAAGCCCCCCAAAACATCCCCACTATTGCAGAATTGCTTCGGCTTATTAAAGCTAATCATTTCTGCTTCAATGTGACCTGTTAAGATCACAGTGTAATTATCTAGGAGACCTGTTTGAAAGGGGCTGGGCAACGCACAAAGCCCCTAATCTATATATAGTTCAGACTGAGGGAGCGGGAGAACTCTGAAAACTAGGGCTAGCGTTCTGGGCAGCTTCTGACTGTAGCTATGAGGCCAGAACCCCCTTGTAGCTGTAGTAGGACTGATGTAAGCCTGAGGAACTAGAAGGAGATGGGATGGGGCGGGGATTGCGACATTTTTCCAACAAAATTTCAAAATTTCCACACAATTAAATGGCTAAGAACTAAACAAAGTCATTTAGAGTGGTCTGTGTATGTGAAGTGATCTGTTCTAGATAAACTAGCCATAGAACTGCTCACAGTGGCGAGGAACCAGATGTCTGAAGCTCTAAAAGCCACCCCAGAAAGCTGGTATACACTGCTTCATGCTGGAGACACTGTTTTACAGTAGATTTGGGATGAACAGTTGCTCTTAAATATATTTCTCTAATATCTATTCCTACTGGAAAGGTACATGCAGGTTGCTGTAAGGCCAAACAGTCCACACAGAAAATGCAGTTACATATAAAACTCACAAAAACTCAGAAGACACGTGTGGGTTCACATCATTTTTGGACAGCAAATAAAATGTCTGCATTTGTGTTGTAGACAAGGCGACGTCTGGTTCCTATCACCACCACTAAAGTCTGCAAGCTCCTCTGCAGTAGTTTCACATCAAATCACTTTGAGCGCCTTTGTTTACATCATGACTGAACATGAACTTCAAAAAAATCTGTAAAGGTGGTGGAATTGTCCTTTAATTTAATAATAGATTAGATCTACTAGGTATTGGATGGCTAAATAGTAATACTAATACAAATACTAATCAAAATGCATTGCTTATTTTTTGTATGTGTTCTAATGTGAGTATCTGTATGTTTGCTTCCCACATAAACGGCTTCACAGATTATTTTCTAAGATTCCTAAGACTTTTGCACATTAGCATATAAGGCCTCTCATTCCATACTGTGTACAGACAGATCCAGCAGGGTGCGTTAAAATGTTTACCTCATGTTCGCACCCGACAAACAGATAATAATTAATCATCTGTGCCCTGCAGCGCCGGGACTCTCGCCTGTGATGGATGAAGCAGCTGCTTGGAAATATGAAAAAGCAGTGAAATGTACATTACAGAACACCTGGCCACGCTCTAAACTACAGGGTTTTCATGGGTGTTTTTCAGGGTTTCCATTACAAGTCAAAGACCATCGTTTATTAATTTAATCTACTGTCAAAACAGCAATTATGCGCGAGTTATTAATTTTTTAGCTTGAGGAAAAAAGCTGTTTTTTCACACATTCAGTGATGTTGAGGTCTGGACTCTGGGGTGGTCAGTCCACTGTTCAGCTTCTTAGTTTGGTGTGTCCGTCTCCTTTTCTCAGCGAGGTTCTTTTTGAACAGCTACACATCCTTTCAGACCCATAGCGCTGAGTGGTCTTCTCACAGTGGAAGGATGGACAGAAACACCTGTGGATGTTTTCAGATCTGAAGCAGCTTGATTTTCTCCTCTCTGCCAAAGATGAACGCTTTAAGTGCTGTTTATCGGATGGGGGCAGTTTTGGTGTCTACCAGGTCTTCCAGGTGGTTGTTAGGAGTGTCCTTAAACAAATGAGGGTCTGTGACTCCCACAGTAGCGTAGTAAGTCGGTACCAGAGTCATTGCTGTTGTTTTTGCTATACTATTTAAATTTACTCACATAATTACACATTTAACTCAAATGAAATAAAGAAAATAATTAAAATGGCAACGTGCTTTTGGCACCATCAGTGACAATTTCAGCTTCTAAAAATTAAAATAAAGCCTCACTGAGTTGAGTGTAAAGGGAGAACTCTATCGATTTTTCAAAATGTCTGCATAATTTATGCAAAGCTCACACTAGAAGACTCTGAGGAGACTTTCAAAAGACTAAAGCCTCTCACTCTCCCACATCTAATGACAATGTGTCATTAGTCACAGAGTTTTTAGTCACAGACTGTGATTTTGCAAAGACTGGGGATCTTGCAGGGTCATTACTGGCAAGACAGCAACTACATTCCTTTGGAGATAACTTCCCATCGCGCTCCTGGTGGGAATTTACAAGAAGATAAACTGTTGAACAATGGAGCAGAACCAGAAGCAGATTTTGGCCTCGGCTGCCCTTGCGCACGCAGTGGTTTGTTCTGAAAGAACAGCCAAAAAGAAAAAGACAAGGCACCATAGAATGTAGACATGACCCTGACTGAGGGAAAGGGGACAGCAAAGTCCATCCATCTTATGAAAGGAATTAGAGGCGAATTAAAACAACTAACTAGCTCAGTAATCCATAGCATTCTCATGACATGTTCTGCTCAGTACCACAGCTTACAGTCCAAGATTGGCATTTAATCATAATCACAATTACCAGCAATTGTTTGTTTTCTGATAACCCTGATAAATGATTATGAGCTTGTCTTTCTACGTTAATGACCTCAGAAGTTCCAGAGTGGACATGTGCAAAATGGCTAAACTTTTTTGCAAAATTCAGTCATTTAGATGTAAACAAAGTTATTCAGTGGTTTGCATGAAATACTTCACTGTAGAGAGACTTACTGACTCTTTACAATGATTTCAATGGTGGTGATAGGAACCAGAGGTCACCATGTCTACAATGTAAACATAAATATACCCATTTTATTTACTATGACCACAAGTGAACCCACACGTGCCTTCTGGGTTTATATATGATGATGGGAAAATAGAGGACAAAAGAGGTTTTCTTTGGGGACTATTTAGCCTTGCATGTACCTTGCTGTCCTAGATGTACATTAGCCCCTTAAAATCTCAAGCTTATTACATACAAAGGCGTATTATTGAGGAACTACAAGAACTTCAGTGCAAACTGGTTGAGCTTTGGGTTTGCCAGCAGGCACGGGCCTTTTAAGGCCAAAACATTTCCAGAACCATCATCTGAGGCATCTAGTAGCATATTCATAGCAACTTCATGTAATACCTTTCTGTGGGGGAGCTTGCAGAGGCACTAAGCTCTTCAGACGTCTGGTTCCTATCACCAAAACTGTGAACAATTCTGACTCTGCAACTTTTCTCTAGAGTGAAGCATTCTAGAGAAACCACTCTGAATGAGTATGTTGGAACATGGTGGAAAAAACTGGCGGAATTCCCCTTTAAGTTAGGCTGTTAGGAAGTTTTAGACCTCCAGTTTGCACAATGTTACTAACTGGTTACTGTCATGTTAGCTAAATTAGCTTCATAGCTCCCGATGCTGATCAGGGAACATGTATGCAAATGTGATTTTTCATTTGGCAAACTACCGCTTTAAGTAAATAGCTAGAGACCATCTGCCCACTCCTGAAGTCTGCCTCTTCTCCATTTTCACCAAACACCCCTCATTAAAAGTGTTCCACATGAGGGCATGCAGTACATCTCCATGAAACGTTACGCCTACACTGAAACTGAGCACGAGCTTCACGCAGTCGTTGTACATTTTGTTTTCTTTGTCACAATTACATATTAATAGATCACTACCAGCTCTGTCTTTTGGCTAAAAGACATAATTCAGCTGAGCTGACGAACTGTGTTGGCATAACCCTGCAGAAGATAAGAGGGGCTTATGACAAGATATGCGATTTCTCCTTTCCTCCAACCTTTTCTCTCACTCAATATGTGCATCTGCGATGAATAACAGGGAAAGTTAGGCTCTCAAACCGTTCTATATCCACCTCCCTGCTCGATTTCCCTGCTCAGTTATCGAGAGCGGGATTTTTCATCAAATCTAACAACACGAATTGCCAGGCTAGGGATAAAGGCAATTCCCTTCCATTCTCCACCCTTGCTTTCCTTTCTCTCATCTGTCCTTTAATAAGAATCTGAATCAGAGGCGCCTTGTAGGCATAAAGGAAGGGGGAAAAAAAGACAATGAGCAGGTGTAAAGAACATGTAAAAGACAGAAAACGAGAGAAATGAGAAAAGAAGGGGGGAAAGAGGTGGAGAGAGGGAGAAAAGTGAAAGTGTGGCCTTTGAAGCTTTAAATTGTTTTAAGTTTCTTTAAAAGAATGGCCCCAGTGTTGAGCTCTTTCCCTCCAAAACAGTCTACAGTGGTGTTGGTTCTCCTCCAGATAGGACAAGAAAGTAAACTCTGGACAGCATATTTTGTCTTCTCACACATGTCTGTCTGATCCTGACAGACAAAATAATGCTATTCTGTTGGTAAATATTCTTTTAGCATGTTTTTGAGGCTCATGCCTCTGTGTAGTTGAGATGACTGCTGCTGTAGTTAAAGGCATGATATATTTCGCTCATAATCAAAACCCTAAACTAGTAGCAAGTCTGTTGTTATCTGCCATTAATATATCATTGATTCAGCACATCCATCCATTTTCTAAGCCGCTTCTCCGTCAGGGTCGCGGGGGGTGCTGGAGCCTATCCCAGCAGTCTTCGGGCGAAACGCAGGATACACCCTGGACAGGTCACCAGTCCATCGCAGGGCATGATTCAGCTCAATAATGTCAAATATTGTTACACTGCCCCCAACCACTTTTTTTTAGCATTACGCTAAATTTGTTGCAATCTTAGGCCTGGTCCACATGTATCCAGACATTTTTAAAAACGTATTTTTCTCCTTCCCTTTTCCCCCAAAATTTTGTCCACACCAACAGCAGTTTCAAAATCTTGCAAGAATGCAAAAAACACTCCCAGCCCAGAAAGGAGAGGGGGTAATAATACCCCATAAAACCTGTCATACACCTCTATGAGAACATTATCATATACACTGCACCAAATATAGAGCATGCCCCAAAGCTAAAACTGAGACTTTCTAGCAAACATGATGGCAGGCTGTTACAAACCTGCAGGGCATAGAACTTCAACGTTTAACACAGATTCAAAGTCTGATTCCTGCCAGAAAATAAAAGCTTTAAAAAGTGAAAGAAAAATGTGGGGTTGATTTCGTTGCCATGGCTATGCCACTGTCTCTGACGCATCCACACAGGCAGAGAAGCTGAAGTTTTATAGATTTTCACTATTGAAAAAATTGGGATTTATTTTCTAATCCGACTTTGGTTAATGATCAATAAATCATATACCTTTAAAATCATTGAGGTGTCTATAATATTTGTAGTCAAGGTGTCATGCCATTTACTGAGTGCTGTACACCTCCACACTGCAGTTTAATTGAAAAAAAAATGCTCACGTTGGCCTAACTCCCATTATCAACTCCCAAATCACCCCCAAATTGCCGCACAGAAACAACCCAGTTGACTCTCTATGCTCAAGGCACGAAAATGGCTAGACATGTGCAAGTTAACAATGTGGTCAGTGTTTTTAAAAAGCTGCACTTTGCATGGGATATTTCAGAAAGTTCATGAACTATGGCCATAAAAATGCATCAGCCACGCAGTTTTCACGGTGAAAAATGTACACCACGGTGGCGTGGTGGGTAGTGCTGTCGCCTCACAGCGAGGAGGGCCTGGGTTCGATTCCCCGGCCGGTCAGCCACGGTCCTCTCTGTGTGGAGTTTGCATGTTCTTCCCGTGTCTGCGTGGGTTTTCTCCGGTTTCCTCCCACAGTCCAAAGACATGCAGTCAGGCCAATTGGACATGCTAAATTGCCCCTAGGTGTGAGTGACTGGCTGTCTGCCCTGCGATGGACTGGCGACCTGTCCAGGGTGTATCCTGCCTTCCGCCCGATGACTGCTGGGATAGGCTCCAGCACCCCCCCGTGACCCTGATGGAGAAGCGGCTTAGAAAATGGATGGATGGATTTTAGCATTAAGCTGTTTGTTTCATTTCCCAGGTAGGATTTACTACTTTGCAAGTTGTAGCTGTAGAAATGTGTTACATGCATGTTGAACAAGTTTACCTTGTATTTTGTGTCTATTTCAGCTAAGCTAATTAACACTAAATGCTAAAGCTTAGTTTGTGAGCAGTCCGAACTGGCAGAACTGAACTTATACATAAGGAAGTGTCCCAATAACATCCTTTTAAGACCCTACTGCTAATTTGTGCATGGTTTTAAAAGGTGGAGAAAAATCCAAACCAAGCAAACATTGCTAGTTGCTCACATTTTCGTCAGTCTAGCAGAAAATATAACCAGCCTTTTTTTATATTTAATATTTTAGACCTATCTTCCCACTTTTGTGCATACATATGAGACAGAGTAAGGCATTAAAGCAAGTTTTGTCATGTAATTGAACGTATTTAGGCCCATATGCCACTTTTGTACATAGCACGCCACTGGAATGCATCCAATTTGCTCCTGAAACCAGCACTAAAATATCAGTACATCAAGCCCAGTATATTAAGAATGCGACACTGTTTATGAGTCAAGAGCCTGCTGTCAAATATCCACTCGACAGGATGAGTGCAATATGGAGAACGCACCAGTTTGACAGGCATATTCTCACTCAACAGATGCAGAATAATGCTGCTATTCGGTGCTCGAGCACCTTAGGGAATGACTTTATTTTCAGTGAATGGATATGATTAGCAAGGCTGAAATCACCAAACCATGCAAAGACCTCAGATAAGAAAGAGCCGCCCTGACTAGTAATCAACAGTAGAATGCTTGTTGGTATTGCAGGGTGTCAGAGTACGAAGGCATAGATTAGCAGGCATGTTTCATTATTTATTATTATCTTTATCTGAATTACGATGATCTCCACATGAGCTACACATACAGTACCATCTGGACAGAAAGTTTGTGTGCTGAAAAGAGACCACTTTGTCAAGGCAGGCCATCAGACCTGGCTATATGCTTCAAGCTATTTGTTATCTAAAAGGCTAAAGAAGGGTAACTAGCCCAACCAGATCAGATCACTCTGGCCACAAAAGGCATTGCTCTTATAAAAAGCAAGAAAAAGCATAAACAAACTGCAGTCGCAAAAACCAAGTTTTCAGATGAGACATGGATGGTCAAGGCACTTTGCTACAGATTAGCAGGTATGAAATCTGCTTCAAGAGCTGATTATACAATGTTGTCTGAAATGTGCTGAAACAAGCTTTGTTTAGGAAGGCTAGCAGGTTCAGCCATATGTATTGGGCCATATGTGCTAGCTTCCTAAAGGCAAAAAAATGCTAATAGTCCAGATTGGAGCTCTGTTCTACCAAGTAAACATCCTGATGAAAAAAAGATGAATGTGTGTGAGCATAAGTTCTTTCAACTGTGTACAAAAATTGAAGAAACTCAGAATTGAGTGTTTGGTTTCTAAAACTAGCCTTAGGTGTAGTTCCATATAGTTCAGCTAGTTTCCTAAAAGACTCAGGAAGGCTAAAAAGCCCAATCAGATCAGAGGTTCATCCAGCAAAAGATGACATTCTGATGAAAATACCAACGTGTCTGAGCATAGCCAGAACTACAATTTCGTACACGAAGTGAAGAAAATCTGATTTGAGTGTTTGCCATCTGAAACTAGCCTTATGTGGTTTTCTAAAAGACCAAATAGCCATATTTCTGAGGAAATATGACCGTGATTAGGCATAACTGAGACTTTTAACTTTAAATCTTTAACTTGAAAATCTGATTTGAGTGTTAGCTGTCTAAAACCAGCCTTAGGTGGTTCAACATAATTGTGCTAGTTTTCTAAAAGGCTAAACAGCCCAACCAGACATTCAGCAAAAGACATTCTGAGGAACAATGCACGTGTCTAAGCATAACCAGGACTTTCAACTTCATAAACGGATTTGATTTGAGCAATTGGTGTCTAAAACTAGCCTTTGGTAGCTTCAGCTAGTTTTCTAACATGCTGAGGAAAATATCAACGTGTCTAAGCATAACCAGGATTTCAACCGCTAACACAAAGTGAGGAATATCAGATTTGAGTGTTGGCCGTCTGAAAGTAGCCACAGGTTGTTCTGTATAGTCTTGCTAGTTTCCTAAAAGGCTAAATAGCCAAAAAACAATCAGAGTTTCATTTAACAAAAGACATTCTGAGGATAAAATGCATGTGTCCAAGTATAACCAGGATTTTCAACTTCATAAACAGAGTGAAGGAAATGAGATTTGAGAATTTGTTGTCTAAAACTAGTCTTTTGGTGGCTTCACCAGTTTTGCTAGTTTTCTAAATGGCTAAAACAGACTTAACAGCCCAAGCAGATCAAGAGTTTCATGCAACCAAAGACATTCTAAGCAATATGAATGTGTCTAAGCATAACCAAGACTTTCAACTTCAAACACAAAGTGAGGAAAATCAGATTTGAGTGTTTGCTGTCTGAAACTAGCCTTAGGCTTTTCCACACCGTTTTGCTACTTTCTGAAAAGGCTAAATAGCCTAACACCAATCAGAGTTTCATTTAGAAAAAGACATTCTGAGGAAGAAATGAACGTGTCTAAGCATAAACAGGACTTTCAACTACATACATCCAGTGAAGGAAATGAAATTTGAGCATTTGGTGTCTCAAACTAGACTTAAGGGCTTTCTAGCCTGTGATTGTGGCAGTAATTATTTGATTTATAGTGATATATCTGATGTAAAACTGTTGCTATTAGCTTGGATGGTTATAGCATCGTTAGAATAAAATGATAGATTTTCTGAAATATCCTCTCTGCTTTCCCAGAGACAAAAAAAAAACTGAACCCAGCAGTAACTCCAGAAAACAGATCCACATGAACATCAGGGTTAAGGCTAATACACAGAGATCCAAGAGGCCAAATGGTCCAAGAAGCACTGGAATCTCCCAGGATGCTCTCTGGCACTCTGTTTGTGACCTGTGTGCTCATTAAAACGCTTGGCATGGCTCTCATTCTTGCCAATCAAATTCAGTGGGAATTCCCATTGGACACCAATTGACTGATAAATATGCAAAATAGCAAGAAGCTGTCAGAGGAGATTTGATATGACGTTGTCATTGCCCTCGAAACTGTCATTACCGCATTAGCATGTGAGAGTACAGTGACAAACATTCAATAGATTATGCCGAAGCGAAGACAGTCAGACATTGTGACAGTCAAGCAGACAATCAGGCAGACGCGCTCCGGTCCTGCTGTGCTGATTTTAATCAGACTGCGCTGCTCCTGTCACTCATTTCACTTGATTGAAGTTATGGGATTATGGAATGGTGATTAGCACTGTCCAGGGACGATTCACAGGTGCATGGTGACGGTGATGCTACCACATAACTTAATTCCAGAGTACAAGTAAAACTGTTAAGTCACTGACCATAGATCAGACCACAGATCTCACTGGCCACAAAATTTTGTTGTAGTTTTTTTGTTTCTGTGGAAAAAAAAGGAGTTGAATTTGTTTCAGAATTATTGCTGTTATTGCAAGTCTTGTTGACAGCTCATTACATTTTTACCATGTTCTTAATGTTTGAAACTAATGGAAAAATGTGTAAAGTGCAGATTAGAACCTCTGCAGGATAATTATAAAGTCCCAAACTCTGTGTTTTGGGTCTAATTTGGTGAATATTGCTCTTATGAGCAAACAATATACATGTGTAAAGTAAGTCCTATGAATAACATTCCAATGTCCACTAAATGAGCAATATATTTGACCAGAATTCTCCTCTTACAATGTAACCTAGGATAAACCTTGTGTGAGCATTACACTCATCAGTCACAAGGCTCTTGTAGCTTGCCCTGCCAACACAGCTTTAACTGAACAGTCTCTCTCTGTTTGAGTCAGAGAAATGTAGGGAGCAAAAGCTAACAACCAAGCGAAAGCTACCCCAGCATAACCAAGCCTGCTCATTGTCCGTTCAGACGTTCAGTACTGCCAGCCAGGCCAGCAGTAAAGAACGTTATTTTCTTTAGGACGTTTCCACATAAAGGGCGAATCATGTTTTTGGTGACGTTACAAACTTGTTTCATGTTTTACATTGTGTGACCTGAGACTATATAGCAAAAGTAGAGCTCAGTAAAAAAAATGACAACTCTAGACTTCTGTGCATGACCAGCTGGTATTTCCGAACAGCATGACAGGATCTGGGAATATTCTGGTGAGCCAGATGACAAAAGGCAATAACAGATAAGACTCTTTCTGTCTTGCATTATGAATCCGTGCAACTCCCGCATGAACTCCAGACCTGGTTCTGGAAGTTGTAATCCTGCCTCACACTCATATTGAATTTCTTACCCACCATGTTCTCATATCTACCATTCTTTATATGTTCTGTATACTTTATATGTCACCAGATCTGTTTTTCAGAGAGACTTTTAACATTACAACATCCATGTCTTACTTTTATCTTAACTACACTGTGTGGTGCAGCCTAGAAGATGTGGGTTCCTCACTTGAGTCCTGGTTCCTCTTAGTGTTTTTTCCTAATGCTCTTGCTGAGTTTTAAGACTATTAAGTCTTGCTTCTCAGCGTGGTTCTTTCTCAAGCTCTCGATAAGTTTCGTTTTTGAATCTCAGCTCCTTTCAGTGGTTCTTTCTCAAGCTCTTGGCAAGTTTCTCTTTCTGAGTCTTGCTTCCTCAACGTGGTTCTTCCTTTTGCTCTTGCTGAAGTTCTCCTTCTGAGCATGCTTTCTCAGCACAGTTCTTTCTCAAGCTCTTGGTAAGTTTCTTCTTGAGTCTTCTCAGTCATTCTTCTTTAGGCTCACAAGGAGCACCTTGAGTCTTGGTGGTTCTTTCTCATGCTCTTTCCTTTGGTCTTTGTTTTTCTCAATGACATAAGTGAGTGTGAAGAACTTTTTTGGTCTTAAGGAACCTTCACATAATGTAGATTCTACAGGGAGATTTACTTGAAAGAGGCCCTGAATATTCTGTTGTAACTGCTGTTATTATAAAGCAATCTGAACCAATAAAAAATATGCTACAGAGCTTGACTTATGTGTAATTGATTGCATTACATGCCAGGCAAATGGAAGGGTACAAGGCTATGCATCCAAAAGTTGCAAACCAAGGTTAAACGTTGCAACGGCTGTCCAGTGCCTACATTATCACGCATACACAGGGCATCCTGGCTCGTTCAAAGCTCCATATACTGAGGAGCACATTGCGCTTCATTTCGTTTAGATTGCCTTGTCCTAGCAAGAGTTATTACAGAATATTCTGGGCCTCTTTTGAGTGAATCTCCCTGTATAACAGATGATGTTTTTCCTAGAACTGTACATCCAAGCCAAGAATCATTCACAACCTCTTAGTATCGTCTGGTGAGTATTTACTGAGCCTATTTTGGTATATCACTCCCATGTGTTTTTAAGCTAGCAGTCACAACATGAGGCGTGGTAGGTTTTGAGAAGCATTGCATGCTGTGATCTGTGCTTAAGAATTGTGTTTTGTTCAGTTTTGCTAGCAATCTTGGTCCAAAGTTACTTCATTTGCAGCCAACATTGATTTCCACAGTGGAAAGATGAAATAGGTTGGACTATGGTTTATCTTATGGTGACAAAATTGCATAAGATGCTTCCTTCTTGCTTTCTCTTCTTACCCTCCTCATAACAGCACTATTCAAATTGTAACATGGTCATTTATAACAATGGTCATTTAAAAGGGCCACAGTGACCCCTTATAACCCAAGGGGCTTGGAATGAATAATGCAACTCATTTGCTTTACGACTTGCATCAATATTTATCAAATACCGAATCAATTCAAGTGGAATGATAAATTATTGCTTTCTTCCATAATAACACAGGGGAGAAAGGTTTATCATACATCCCCTAAGGCCAAACAACATTGAAACATGTGGCTATATTACATGAATCATTTCATACAACTTACTTTCACCTCACCAGCCCATAACCATGCATCATTTCTGCTGCATCTAAAGAACAGATCTCCTGCACTGATGTATGTGTTTGCCCAAGGATCTAATTCTGCTTGTTTCTATTGGTTTTGTCTTTCAATTTCACCTTAGCTTTATGCCTTTTTAATCGCTGGCCATGATCCAAGAATGATTTGAGACGGAACATCATGTTCAGTGCGCATCAGTCCCAATACCTGCCCTCAGAGACAAGGGGATAATCTCAGATCACACTGTGGATTGTGTTCATGTGAGCTAACATGACGCAGGGCAAAATAGCTTAATAGCTCAGAGAATGCTCCAAGTCATTCAGCCAAATCTCCTACTGGGCTCTTACAGCATACTTGATTAGAAAAATGTTCGCTACGTAACATTTTTACACTTGTCTAGCAGTGAAACCTGAAAGGAATTGCATGAAACATCCAAATACATGGAGTTAAAATGAAGACACAGGTTATGTTCATCTAAAGATTAGCTATTCTTTCTGACCGCGATGAAATGACCGTTTATGACCGTGCTTATGCTGTCAAATGCAGAGGGGTCTTTGTCGTTCTGTAATGTCAATGATATTTTAATTCAATTTCATGCAGATGCAGCCTGTTAAGGAGCGCCACTGAAGGAGACAGTATCAGGATAATCTCCCTAAGAGCATGAAGAAGAACCACTGAAAGGAACCAACTCAAAAGGAGACACTCCTTAAGAGCATAAAGGAGAACTTTTGAGAGGGACCAAGACTTAAAAGGAAAACCTCCTTGGGAGCATGAGGAAGAACCAGAGAGAGGGACTAAACTCTATAATAGCATGCGGACAACCCCCTGAGAGGAACCAAGACTCAAAAGGAAAACCTTCCTGAGAGCAAGAGAAAGAAAGACTGAAAGTAACCAAGACTCAAAAGGAGAAACTCTCTAAGAGCATGAGGCAGAACCATTGAAAGGAAGCAAGATGCAAAAGAAGAACCTGCTCAAGAATATGAGGAAAAACCACTGAAAGGAACCAAGACACAAAAGGAAAACCTCCATAAGAGCAGGATGAAGAGCCATTTAAAAGGAACCAAGACTCAAGAGGAGAGGAGAAACTCTCTAAAAGCATGTGGACAAAGCCCTGAGAGGAATTAAGACTAAAGAAAACCTTCCAGAGAGGAAGAGGAAGAATGCTTTAAAGGAACCACGACTCAAAAGGAGAAACTCCCTAAGAGCATGAGGAAGAACCAGAGAGGAACTAACCTCTCTAAAAGAATGCGGACAAACCCCTAAGAGGAAGCAAGACTCAACGGAAAGACCTGCTTGAGAGCAAGAGGAAGAAACTGTAGACAAAGCACTGAAGGGAACCAAGATTCAAAAGGAGAAACTCCACGAGAGCATGAGAAAGAAGCAGAGAGAAGAACCAAAGCTCAAAAGGACTAACTCTCCAACAGCAATAGGGAGAACAACTGAGAGGAACCAAGACTTATTGCGCAGTTAGGATACAAGTAGGAAAAGTTTACGAGGAAGATTAAATAGAGACATTGGGGAAACAATAATACAGGGGAAACGATGGGGGCGATATAGCAGCGAATAAAGTTAAAACTCAGTGAGAAAATAAGATGTTGGACTGCCAACTGTGTATATATATATATATACTCAGAACACTAGATATGAGAGCTTGGTAGATAAGGAGCTCTTTATGCAAACGTTAAGTTTATTACTGTCTCCTTTTCCTCAAAAAGTCCTGCCGCTACACATGATGTTAGACTCTTTACTTCTACTCCTATAACAAGACATGATTAGTGGTGAGTTATAACTTTGTAATCTATTGATATTTTCCTTACAACACTAATGTGTTTGGGCTGAATCATTATTATGCATATCACCATAAGCGTGAATTCATTGGACCTGTTGCTAAAAATCTCACCAATTCAGACATCAGAATGTCATCAGAATCATATCATATTGCCCAGGTTCAAACAGTTTTCCAGGAGTAGAGCTGGGTAATATTGGCAAAAATATAATATCAAGATGGTGTCACAATATTTATTATTTCTGATATCTGACATATGTCAGAACAGACAGCGTAGTGCCACATTTAATATACTATATATATATATATATATATATAAAATGATTTATATTGAACAATTCACACACTGAGCTGTACTAAATTCAGTCAAGCAATACTAATGATGCTCTCTCTGTAATGAAACACGCAGCTGGGGAGTATTTTTCAGTACTGACGATATCTTGATATGCTTGGAAAAGCATATTCTAGCATATTGTGATGTAATTTCTCACAATAATGATAAATAATATCATATTGCCCAGCCTTATCCAGGAGAACAGAGAAACGTGTTAGTTTAAAGTCTAAAAATGCATTTTACAGTGAAACAGTGCTGTTTTCATTCACACTGATTAGTTCAGACTGGAAAGGAGCAACTCTGTCAGTCCAGCTTAGATGAAAGAAAGGCTTTTTTTGGGTTTTTTTTTGTTTTGGATTTTTACCCAATTTTCTTCCCAATTTAGTCGTCTCCAATTCCACCCGCTAGTTAGGACTCCAATCACAAAATGCTATCAACGTTAGGAGGATGAAGGCTCACACAGGCTTCTTCCGAGACCTGTGAAACCAACCACCGCTTCTCTTCGAACTGCCACTCACGCAACACCACAGAACAGCCGAACGCGCTCAGAGGAAAGCGCCAGCCACCAGATCTGTTACGTCAGCTATGCTGTTACGGGAGGAGAAGGAGGGGCCATCCTACCCACCCAGAGAGAGCGAGGCCAATTGTGCTCTCTTGGACTCCCAGCTACGGATGGCTGTAGCATCACCAGGGATCAAACTCGTGATCTCCTGATGATAGGGTCAACGCTTAAAGGGATGCGCCACTCAGGAGCCCGTAAAAGAGGTTTTAGAGAGAGAGAGAGAGAGAGAGAGAGAGAGGAAGAACGTCCGCAGAAGCTGCTGATGTTCTCAGAACAATGGACCGACCACCCCAGAGTCCACATCTCAACATCACTGAACATGTCGATTACTTTGTGAGAAGAAGAAAAATGCTAAATCAACTTCTAGGACTGAACTTTGGAGGTGTGTCTGCAGATTCTTTGAGAAACTGAAAGTAAGTCTCCTGACAAAATGGAAGCTGTAATAAAGGTAAAGAGCAGAAACACTAAATACTGATACATTTGATATTAATTATTGTGCAATTTCTCTGTTAAATTATGTTTCCTGCTTTTTTTCCAGCAAGTAAAAGTGGCCCAAATCTGATTTTCCTATTTTTTTTGTTTGGCTGTTTACATTATCTTTTTAAATGTGATGTATAAGTGACATCAGTCTAGATCAACTCCTAAACTGACCCACATGTGCAAAAGAACAATGCTTCATGCGGCTCATCCAGAGATAAACAATCACAACTGCCAACGAACAGCAGTCACTCCCAGAGCTTTCGGTTTCATCTTTGCCAGCATCACAGGAGCGATCACGAAGTTCCGATGGCTGACAGCCGGGCGCATCACCTAGAATGTGTTTGAGCTTACCGTAAAAAGGGAGCGGTCACTTCTTTGGTTTGTCTCCTCGGACTCCTTAAAGTTTGCTTTCAGACTTTTAACTGTTTTTTGATGCTGCAGCCTCGTTCTTCGCAGCATGAAATTATGACGAATGTTGAGTTGGATTGGCGTAAAAGCCGCATGAATTCCAATCTGGCTGTTCAGACTCAGTCACGCTGCCTCAGATCAGATACGTATCAGATTTCAGTACCACATATAAAAGCGTCTCAAACTGGAATTGAACCTGTCAGATTCAATGTGTTTTTGCTGTTATGAAGAAAAATATTTGGGCCACTTTTACCTGCTATGTGAACGTAGCCTCAGTAATGAACAGCTTAACGTAACGCTCACTTTAAGCGTGTTCCCCATTTGACCAAGGATGTTCTGACTTCTGCATACAACTCCATATAGAAAGAGAGGAAGAGAGAGAGAGAATAGCTGCAGTGTTTTATAAGCTCTCTCTAAGTGGACGACATGTGACCGTGTTCGACATTTACTGCCAGGCATCCTAAATTACCAGTGGGTTTTTTGTTTTTTTCTATAAGAGGGCAGGAGGCTGACCTGTGGACTGCAGGAGAGGACACATTTCACCGCTGGTGTGTAAAGGACAATGTGTAGAATGAGACTGGGATGTTATTAGGCCACTCATAAAGCCCTAAACAGGAGTCACTGCAGCTTGGGGGTCAGGTCCTTGGTCTATTACAAGAGATTTCAACCACAAGCAGTCAGTTGGGAAAATACACTTCTCGACTCTCTGCACTTTTACTGCAAGGTTTCAATAAGCAGAACTTCTACCACCACACAGCTGTAAACAAACATTAGAAACACTATCAGAAAAAAGGTGCTGTGCAGGTCATTTTTCAATAATCAAGGTACAAACGATGCCTGTAAAATAAAATGTAAAATAGTGGTTTTAAGGTCCAATTCTGTACTGTTTTTTGTGCCTTTTCATAACTAAATATTTTTGGGGCAGTCGTGGGCTGGAGGTTAGGGAACCAGCCTCGTGACCGGAAGGTCACCGGTTCGATCCCCAGAGCCAACGGCACATGACTGAGGCGTCCTTGAGCAAGACACCTAACCCCCAACTGCTCCCCGGGATTGGGCTGCCCATCGCTCCGGGCAAGTGTGCTCACTGCCCCTTAGTGTGTGTGTGCTCACTAGAGTGTATGTGGTGTTTCACTTCACGGATGGGTTAAATGTGGAGGTGAAATTTCCCCATTGTGGGACTAATAAGGGTCACTTAATCTTAATCTTTAACACAGAACAATAAAATTAAAAGCCTGACGACAGGGCGGGGTGTGTGGAGTCAATACAACTTAAAAATGCCATTGCAATAGATTATGGTGCAACTGTGTTCCTTACCTAAAAGTACTGTAGACGTACCCTGGAGGATACCACCCCAGCGACAAAAGGGGTACAACGCCAGTGACCGTTTAGTTCTAGAGATGAAAGGATTGAACGGCTATGTGTCAGCATTGGCCGATTATCTTCTCTAACATGTGATCTGTGATTGGCCGATATTTCTCTATCTTAGCCAGTCCTCAGAGCTGAACCTAAAACATTTGATGCATATTTCACCTCAGGCACCAGAATGCAACTGTTTTAATGTAACTGGGCATCATTTAAGGTGGAACGGGAAAAGGAGCTGGCGAACAGGAAGCCAACTTTAACCTGGTCATATGTTACACTAGGGAAAAACATTTTTCCTTATGAATTATTACATATTTCACTCCTATCCCACTGTAAACCCGCTGTATGAACATGTAGGGCTGTAGTTAACAGGGTTTGTTGCCAAAGCTTTGAGGATTCGTTTCTGTTAGCACTTTAGCATCTGTGAGCTAAACTTAGCTTAGCTTACACTGCGCTAGCGTCATGACTTACAGCATTGGAGACTGAAACTAAAAATGAGACTCAGAACTACAGAAGCGATCATATGTCAGCCCTCTTTAAGAGCATATTTAAAAATCCATCTGTGAAGCAGGAGGACCGTTTTGCCGTGTTAGCTGCACCAGTTGCGCAGGTTCTAACGTGACACCATGGTATTTGTCCATACAATGGGCTTCGTTCACGAAGATTCTGACATTCACCAACGTTTTCCTATTTGGGATTTGTTCGCAGGTTAAGAACAAAATACCACATGCACTCAAGATCAGCAGTTGAGCCTTAAGATGTGAAGTCTGGAAGATATTGGTGAATGAGGCCCGACGTTTGTGATGGGTTTTATGGCCACGAAGATCTAAAACGTGTTGCTTGCTTTGGCTATGTGCGTATATTAATTTATGGGGGCACAGCTTAGGAAGGAGCACTAAAGGGAGGGTGTATTTGTTATTCGCTCTCCAGAATCATGTACCGCACCTTTAAATGTGGCTTCCCTTGACTTGTATCAGTTAATGGGCGGTTGTGATGAAAGGGAAACGGCAATTGGTATCAGCCCCCAAAACGCTGATCACCCCATCTCTAATTAGTATATTATCACATTACTCATGCTGATCGTGCAACTGCACATACCCTTCACTGCACATCCATTTTCTTTACTTTTATAGTCACATGGTCTAGTCTAGGGTCATGATCCACAGGTGTGTTTAAGGTGTGGGGACAAATGTGTCACAACGAAGCTTGATTAGGGCCTATTGTTTCTGTTTTTCCATAAAAGCACCACTAAATGAGATGCAAGTTAGAAGACGTTAGTTCGAAACATAAACACACACACATACACACAAACACACACCTTCTAAGCCGCTTCTCCATCTGGGTCGCGTGGGGTGCTGGAGCCTAAGCCAGCGGTCATTGGGCAGAAGGATACACCCTGGACAGGTCACCAGTCCATTGAAAGGCAGACAGACAGACAGACAGAAAAATTCACTCACACACTTACACTTAGCATGTCCAATTGGCCTGACTGCATGTCTTTGGACTGTGGGGGGAAACCGGAGAACCCGGAGAAAACCCACGCAGACATGGGGAGAACATGCAAACTCCACACAGAAAGGACCCTGGTCACCCGCCTGGGGAATCGAACCCAGGCCCTTCTTGCTGTGAGGCCACCCACCATGCCAGAAACATAAACAAAATACTCAAATTTTTCACTCAAGATTATCTCCTGGTGAAGCTGTAGTGATGGTTATTCTTAAAGAATCGAAGACCACACTACAGAACCGGCTAACATACTAAGCTACAACAAAGACTACAACAAACATAAATAAGACGTGTAACGTCCAGCCAAATATTAATGAAATGCAGGAATGTGGTCATACTGAGGATAACAGCTGAATGGATTAAATCTAATGATGCTATTGTAGTACTTTTCTATTCTTTATTTGACTATGTATGGAGTTTATCATGGTGTGCACTTGCATTTGTATACTGAATATAATATATATTGAATGAAGGTGGTCTGACGGACTTGAGGATGAGTTTATATCCTATTTCACAAACATCACAAAGCATTTAGTGGGTCTTGAGACAGACATTCTACTTCTCAGGAACTCAGAAGTTCCTGAGTGGACATGTGCAAAACGTCAAGACGTGCAAGACTATCAAATTCCATTTATGTATCCTCACACTGGACGGAGTTCAATAACAGTAGCAGTCAACGGCTTTAAAAGGATATTTCACCCATTTTTGTTTAATTTCTGCATAGTCCAGCCGCTGAGATGTAAACAAAGTCATTCAGAGTGGTTTGATGTGAAATGGTTCATTGTAGAGAAACTCAGAGGTCTTTACAGTGGTGGTGATGGGAACCAGGGGTCACCATGTCTACCACACAAATATAGCCGTTTTATTTACTATTCAAAACCACCACCTACACGTTTATGATAAAACAAATGATTAAACAAACAACAAAAAAAGATTTTTTTTTCCGAAACCTTCTCAAAAGTATTGTAAAACAATTTTACAAACATCAAGCAGTTTATTTATAGCCATTTCATTTCATTTAACATCCTGAGAAGTAGCTTTTAGAGGCATTCAGGCATCTGGTTCCTATCACCAGATAGGGTCTAATTCATTTAATATCAATCTCTCAATCTGATTTAATCCAAAAGTGAACCTTCAACTATATAAACAGACATCTGGTGGTTGGTTAGTGTAGTGGTTAACACCTTTGCCTTCTACACTGTAGACTGGGGTTCAATCCCCACCTGGGTAAACACCCTACACTATACCAATAAGAGTCCTTGGGCAAGACTCCTAACACCACCTTGGCCCCCCACTGTGTAAAATGATCAAGTTGTAAGTCGCTCTGGATAAGAGCGTCAGCAAAATGCCGTAAATGCATAATGGCTGTGTTTACATGCAAAGATTTTTGCCAATCCAATCGAATACATTCAGATTACAGATTCAGACTGAGGTGTTTATCTGCTCACTCCATTCAACAATCTGAAGAAAATCTTCGTTTACACTCGCTACAAGTAATCCGATCCAAAATGATGCACATATGTTGAGTACCACTTAGAGTAAACGTTACCATGACTGCAAACATCACAAGAGGTCCAGGCAGAGTGAGATGAGCAGCAGTGCGCAGTGCTTGTATTTAATTGCTTTAAAATGACATCAGACTCAGGAAGACATCCTTCACATCTACTTACTAAAGAAGGGCAAGAGGAAGACGTCGTGTTCTGAGACACATAAGCTGGACGTCCGTCCCGTCGTTGTCTTTTAAAGATCAGATTTTGAATGTAATCAGATACAGACATTTACACTGATATTATTTTTCTGTTTTACAGGATTACCAACCTCGTTCAACCATATAAGTATATACAGTACTGTGTGAAAGTTTTAGGCATCTAAGCACATTTTTAAACAATTGATGACAAATTGGTGAGTTTATCACAATATACATTAGAATAAAGTCAATAAATTCAAATAAACATAAAAACAATAAAAAGTAACAAGAATTTCTTGGGTCCATATTTTTCCTTCACACCTTCACAGCCGCCACAGAGACTCGTTAATATCATCAATTACATCATAAGCACAATTTACTGAAGCACTGATTGGTCAAACCAGGAGTTGCTTTTTAACTACATATAATACTGGACTTCCTCGAGGAGAGGCTTGGAAATGGGTAAACAAACACACTAACATCCAGAAAATATATATATATATATATATATCATTATTAATATTCTATGAATCTTGTTCATTCAAATATTAATACTTTTCTCAGCAAATAAACACAAACTACACAAATAAATAGATTTTGAAAATGAAAGTTCTGTACACGGACATATTCTATTCCAATTGAGCTATTAGTCGGATTATTAACGGACTATTAGACTGCATATAAATGTGGATAATGCCAGACAATTATTTTGGTTATTGAAAAAAAAATGGTGAAATACAGCCGATGTGAAAAAGATAAATAAATACAAGATAAATAAATACAAATACATACAGTGCAATGCTCTTCAACACGGCGCCGATCGTCTATCCATTCTGGTTTTTCAGCCTCATGATGGCCTGCTTTACTCACACTGCCATTTCTTTGGTCTTCACTTTGAGAGGCAGCAGAAGCAGGACTTTAGATGCAAATGCCACATCACAATCAACTCTAGACCTTTTGTTAGCTCCCTTGTGCACAAACAACACACGTCTGGCAAAGAAACAACTGAGCAGCCAGCTGTCCAATTCTGGTCTCCTGGAACAGAGACTACAGTAAAAAAGGCTGTGACTCCTGCTTGGTTCATTCAGAATAGATGTAAACACTGCACTTTCAACAAGCTGGAGTGCCGATGCACCAAAAACTGACCTCTTCATACTCTGCCCAAAAAGGCGTTCTCTCATGGCCAGTTTGAACAAGTGTAGCAGAACACAGAGAGCGTTTACATGCACTTTCTAATCCAATCATTAACGGATTTTAGCACATATCTGGTTAAGTGGTCATGTAAACAGTACACTCCAATATCTTAGATTGGATTAAGGCCTAGAAATCCACAGTCTGATTTTCTGCAGTCATCAGTTCATTGAGCGTGTAAACACACTCACTGACAAAAATTCTATTCAACCGCACCAGCAGTTGTCTTTTATCAAAAGATAAAATATAATAATAAAATTCATATTTTTTTGCCTCAAAAATAAACATTTCTATATTTCTATAGTTACATTTCAAACGGCCTTAAATTTTTCCTTTTCCTCCTTTGCCTTCTACCATTCTGCCATGTGGGTGTGAATCCTAGCACTTTGCATGTTCACTAGAAGCTGACAGAAGCTCATTCGGTGTTATATGACAGTCTGTTAACTCCTTCAGGCTAGAAAACGTGCCTGTATTCAGAGAAAAGATGCTCCACTGAGTGTCTAAAAAGTTCAAACCACTTCAACATTTGCTGCAACCCACTCCAACATAAGACACCTCTGCCAACTAAAACATGAGCAGACAGACAAACACAGAACTTGGATGTACTTGTTTAACTTCAAACCCTATCATTTTCCCATCTAAGCCCACGCTGCACTCTTCCACTATGTTACTGCGTCACTGCTCTGCATCAAACGTAAAAGGCTTTTCTGACTCGTCAGAAAATTCTCATCCAAATCCAAAACTACATGTGTAGGCCTGAAGACGAAGCTTGAACCTGAAAATCTTGGCACGCAACCTTGTAGTAGCTTCTCAATGGTGCTATTTGGGGTCAGACTCTATGCTCTGTTAGCTAGTAAACTCATACCTCCATAATTCCGCCGGTGGGTGTGACGCTATCTTGCCACAAAAAATAAGACGTTTTTTAGATGTGTAAATCAGAGCAGAGGATTTTGGCTTTGTTTTTATATTAACTGATAGCTTTTCATTTCAACTGGTTTCATTCAGTCATCTTCTAAGCTGCTTATCCTCCTGGCCTGCAGGGGTATCCTATCCCAGCAATCATTGGCTGGAATGCAGGCACACCCAGGACCAGCTGCTAGTCCAAAGCAGGGAAGAGACACAGACATATATCGCTGTTGTCCAAACAAAACCTTGTATCTCCAAAATGGGGAGTTCACAGAAGAAGGAAAAAACATACCTTACTTTTAATGTAAGTCAATTGAAGCAGACTTTTTCCCCTCATTTTGAGCCGTTTCTTTTGGTCCATCATATCAATTCACACACAATGTAATGGCCAACAGGCACTTTCAGATTATGACAAAAGCTCAAAATCAATATGAGGTTTTGTTCCAACAGCAGTGATATACTTTCACACCTACGGGCAACAAAGCAGCTCCACTCAGCATGAAGAAACCCACACAGACACGGCGAGAACATGCAAAATCCACACAGAAAGGACCCTGGTCTCCCAGCCAGGGAATTGAACCCAGGCCCTTCTTGCTGTGATGCAACAGCACTACCCACTGTGGCACCATGCCATCCTTTCCACTTACATGTATATGTTCAAAATGATATGGGTACATGCTGGACGCTCGCCAGTGATCAGTACAAGGGCTGGTTGTGTCTCTGCACTGAGCTTTGTATGACTCTGCACGTCTGCTGCGGTGCACTGTGTTGCACATCCTTTGGGAAACAACATGTTTGAAAGTGCATCTGTGAATTTTACATGTTGCTCGGTATCAAAGCAGCTCTGACAGCAGAGCATCTTCCACAAAAAATTGAGTCAGGACTGTGCAGAATGGGACACGTTCTGCAAGGTGTAGAAGAAGCAGAGTGGAACTTTACGCTCAACACCACATCAAGTATCCCTAAACAGACAGACTAAATAAACCAGCACATATTGCGCTTCATTTTGGAGGAGAAAAAGTCCAGCAGGTTTAATTCTTCCCACTCGGCCTATGTAAACATTAATAACATTAGCGAGTGCCCTGAACACCACAAGTAGCAAAGAGACACAACATCGTATTTCTACATTAAAGTAAACTAATTACCAAGCTACAGTAGTGAGGGCTCTATTTCTCATGGGCTTTTAAACAAACCTCTGTGATAACTGTTTACTGGATGGTACATACACCAGTGAATAATAACGCTGGGCATTTTTAATCACAAATTCACAAATGTGTGGAAAACTGTTGGCTCTCTGGTTCGGTTTTACACTCGTTTCTTATCAGTTAGCTAAAAGTGACAAATGATGGAGCGGAAACTCAGGTAAGGTTGCATGGTTGAATTATTGGTGCATTTAGGAACGCTGCATTTATTCTAGACAGTAGTCTCTGCGGTTGTTTACAGCATGATATAGTTACCGAAAGCCATTTAATGCTACTATTTAAGCTTCCACATTATGCCGACTTTTACCCCGATTTTAGCCTCGATTCTCAGCCTGGCCGAATCTGTGCTAGTTTTCTCTAGTCTGCAGGTTTTTGGGTCAGTCGAAGTCAACAGTTGGCGAGAGAGTCGAGTAGTGTTTGAGGGGCGCAGACTCAGATTTTTGGCCTCCTAAATGCATTTCAGACCAGTTGGAGGTTATAAAACGATTTTTTCATTAGCTTGACGTAATAATACAAACTAATTACACTTGGTCTATTAGTGTGACCTTTCATACACATACAAATTACAAATTAAATACAGTTAAAATTAAGATAAGATTTGAAATTTTCCCATTAAGTAAATTTCTGCAAATTTTGTCCAACGTAGCAACAGTTGGCATGATAAACAAGATAAACAGGTAAACAGATCAACATTAAAAGCCATAAAAATCACTGTGTGAAAGAGCAGAGTTTTGTTATGCTGCAGAAATTCAGGTTTGATTAGCAGTTGTGCCATGTGCCATGCATAGGGCCCCCTTTCTACTCTTTAGTGTGCTAGCACATGGTTTGGGATGGGCCACTAGTAACGCAGTAGGAAATCTGGATTTCTGCTTTCTTTTGTTACAATAACAAATAGAATACAATCAAGGCATACACTCAAATATATCAGTTAATATGGTGTAAAAAATTAGCTATGGCTTTATCTCATTACAAAGTCACAGCACTGCTGAAAGAACTTGATGTTGCCTACCAAAATGGTGATAATTTTGATTATGATGTCACTGCAATCAATCAACTACATCAAGAGGCATTAAATGCTTGGACCCCTAATAGCAGTCACTGCAATAAAACCTCTCTGAAATGGTACCCTTAATATAGGAGTATATAAGTTTTTTTCCCACTCATTTTGGAGCGCTTTTATTAGTCTAATCATAATGAAATCTTCAAACGATGTACAGGTGGTGTTTTTGAGAACAATGAAGATGTAGCAACAGTTGCCATGAAAGAGGATATTTATTAATGGAGTACAGACTGGTTAACTGTGCCACATTAAATAATTTAGAGACTGCCCAGTTATTTTCTTGAACTCTACACTTCTGTACAACTCGTATTTTGCTAATTTCCCATTTTAACTTTGGGAATTTATTTATCCTGCCTTGTTTTACACTTTTTGTAACTTTTCATAACTGATTCTTAAGATAACACAAACGTCTGAGATTATTCAGTGATTTATCATTTCCCACACATCAGTCAGCTGACAGATGCTGTTTTGTAGATTAGAAGAGTTTATACGGTCTGGTCTGTTGGTCTATTCATCAAGCTCTCTGAGCCATGAACCAGACGATGGTGCTCATTAAATTCCAATGGTTCTGTGAGCTGTTCCACCCCACTCTTTATTTCCAGACTCTGACGTAGCATGAGTGTGTATACGAGTGTGTGTGAGCTTGACTGATGTGGGTTTACAGCACTGTGGAGAGGCACATCAACCCTCTCTGTACTGATGGCACAGTGACATGATTTTCAGAGGCTTCAGAACACTCAACAACAGATTACAGCAACGACTATAAGTGTAATAGCGTGTGTGACTTTGAAAAATGAAAGAAAAACAGTTAAATAAATAAAGAAATAAAATAAGAATAAAGAGGAAACACTAGAAAAACAGTAGGCACAAAGTGCTTGGACCCCTAATAATTGCCACTGTCGTAACAAAACTTTGCTGAAATGACAAGATTTTATGGCAGGTAATTTTGGAGGATTTCTATTGGTCCAAAATTCTATTGGTCTACTGGAAGACATTTACATAATTTATGCAACGTAAAGGAAAGCAGATCATATTTATCATCATAACTTTTTCATATTTTGTCACATAATTAATTTAGCTGTTATCCTTAGGCCTTAGACTATTCTAAGGCCTACTTTGTGGACAGCAAGTGCTAGTACATGGTTTGGGATGGGCCACTAGTAATGCAGTGGGAAATCTGGATTTCTGCTTTCCTTTGTTACAACAAATAAAATAAAATCAAGGCAATACACTTAAATATATCAGTTAATATCAGTTAATAAAGCTATGCCTTTATCTCATTACAAAGTCAAAGCACTGCTGAATGAACCTGATGTTGCCTACCAAAATGGTGGCAATTTTGATTATGATGCCACTGCAATGCTATCAATAGGCATAAAATGCTTGGACCCCTAATAGCAGTCACTGCAATAAAACCTTTTTTTTTTCCCCACTCATTTTGGAGCACTTCTATTAGGCTAATTATAATGAAATCTTCAAACGATTCACAAAATATATTGCACTGGCATAAGAAATAAATTTAAGCACATGATGTTCCCACAGAATGACCACATTATGGTCATTCTGAAGATAAATCACACAAACAGCACACCCAATTCTATTTTTCGAGCACTTTTTTTTCCACCTCACTTACAAAGTCACTTCGGTGAGGTCTTCAAGCCTCAGCATGCACAGCAGCCTTCCAGAAGGGGCTCTATCCGTCTCCTCCGAATGAAATTAACAACGTCTCTGCCTGATCTACTCCAGCCTGCGCGTGCCCTGTGAAAGTGGATCTGGTTGTTGTACAGAATGAATGAGAGCGGGCATTCTACAGCTAATATGAGGGTGATTTATTAGAGCTGGGCGTGCAGGGCTTTCGGCGTAGGGAACGTTTCCTGTGCTGTATGAAGGCAAAGAGTCGGGCATGTGCAGAATTCCTCTCCCTTACGCTTCCCACTCTCTCGTTCTCCATCTCTCTCGCTCTGACATTGACCAGCTGTATTTTCCTTCTCCATATTTGGCTCTTAATGAGAGGAAAAAATCTGTCCGGCGCAGTCAAGTGGGCCTACCTCTGTCTGAAGGTAGCTGGGAAAAGAAACTCTTACCACACTCAATTAGGCTCTTAAACGCTGTCAAAATAAGTCAGTCCTTCTTCTTCTCTCCACACAGGCAGGTACAGCTAATTTGCTGAAACCGCTGGACTCCGTTTGAGCTAAACGATTCCTCTGACTGAAATCACTGGAATAATAAACGGAAGATAATGATTTATTAAAGCACGTTCGGCTATGTAATCTCCATTTCTGGCCTATGGAGGGCATGCTCTGTGTTCTGGGAAGTCACAGCAAGATATAAGCAACAATGGGGACCTTCCACAAGCATAAGACAGCCACACTGTAACGAGGTAAACATTAAAAGCCATAAAAATCACTGTGTGAAAGAGCAGAGTTTTGTTATGCTGCAGAAATTCAGGTTTGATTAGCAGTTGTGCCAAGTGCCAAGCATAGGGCTCCTTCCTATGACAGTCATATTTTTAAATTTGAATATTTCCAAGAATTCTAAAGGCCAATTTAGAGTCCGGGAGCCCGCCCGTGTCGTTTGACTAAAAAAAGCCATAAGAGAGACAAATTCTGTGTGTCAAAAATCTTGCTGCAAAAAGCGTGAAAGGGCGCAGACGCCGTCACCCATTCTGATTGGATAGGTAATCAAAGTTCAGCGTTCTGGAGTGTTGCCTTGGTCATGGTGGCTGGCAGTGTTTATTTTCTTGCTGCTTTGCGACAGAACAGCCGGTTATATAGAACTAGGATCAATATACATTCATAAAAAGATTCGTTTTCATTTTCAACCCTTTTTCCGCAGCTGTAATTATTTAGAAAGTTGTCCAAGCACAAAACGCACCCTGCAACAGTGTAACCCCCTTTAATGCTACTAACCCGAATATTTGGGCAACCGGCAAATCTGGCAACCCTGTATGAAAGGATAGAACTTGTGACAGTGACACACATGTGGAATACAAATAATATTTCCGGTTGTTGTAGCAGCCCCGTAGCTTAAACCCCCTACTGTTACAGCTAATTCCACTTAAGTAGCTGTTTTCAGACTCTGTTCTGTTCAGTTTCACTGCTGTTTCATTAGCTGCATTAAGATTCACGTCTGCATAGAAAGTGCAGATGATGTTCTATTCCGAGCTTCTGTCGCTGGTTTATTGTTCATTGTTTCTTTTTAGGATCCCCATTAGCTGCTATTATGATAGCCGCTATTCGTCCTGGGGTCCAGTAGACGTATCATACATAACAAGAATAGTGTGGTAACAACTACCAATACAAGTCAAGAAGAGAAAAAAAAAATACAAAGCAGACAATGTAACCATAACATAACTGAACAATCCCACTGAAGAAGAACTTTAGTGACCATATTCTGGTACATAACTACATTCCCACCCAATCCACCACAGGGCTGTTCCAGCTGACAAGGACCTGTCTACTTAACTGATCTCTAAATTTGCCAAATAGTATTTTTAATCAGTTTTTTAAACATTATTTTACCCTCAATTGTAAGCAGTGAGGCCGGTAGGGAATTTGACTCCTTTATGGCTCTATACATTACTGTTCCACACATGTAGTTAGTTTTTGCTCCGGGTAATTTGAAATCATTTTTTTGGTCATATATCTTACGATATATTAGTTTCTCTACGTTTTACTCGCTCCAGTTGATTAAAGAGGCCTGTTGCATATTTTTGTTCATAAGTAGTTTTAATAAGCCGAGTAAGAATCATCCTCCAGGTCTTCAAGGTCTTCGACCTTTGACCAATCAAGTTATGATGCATTTTATTAATATTAGTTCTATATGGACATTGTAATGCAATTCTTGCTGCCTTACTTTGCATTATTTGATGATTTGGAGTTTTGTCCGATGTTTCTTTGCTGCATTTGACCAGATTGCAGCACAATAATCTAAAGTACATAGGTGGTGCAGGACTATGAAAGCCTGCAGTGCCTGGCAGACACTTGTAGCCTGGACTATTATTGTGATAGACACCCACCCAGTAATGTTGAAAGCAGAGTGCTTCTATAGTTTCCAAAAAATGCAGGAGATACCACAGAAAAACTAGACATCAAAGGTCATTTTTACCCCAATTCAAAATAACACATTAATATATCTATATAGATTATTAATATATAATATTATATAATATAATTATATATATATATAATTAATATATCTGCATTGCATCTTATTGGCTTACCTTTATGGGCTCTGTTGAAGGTATCACAGGCCTACTCTTGCAGAACTGTGTACAGTCAATGAAGCAGAGTAAACTAGATAATCTATTACAGACCACTCACCCATGACATCAGTAATAAACTGAGCATGTTAGCTGCTGATGTACATTGTGAACAATACAGAAGGGAGGGGCAGCTGCCTCCTCTCAACAGGAGTGACTAAAATGTTTGTCACTTGGTGCTGATAACTGATTGGATGCGGTGAGACATTGGGCATGTTCAAAATTTCAGCTGAGTTATTAGGTAATGCAGTTTATTTATCTTCTTTACTTTTTTAAACCTCCAAAATAATGACAAACCAAATTTCGTCAACCAAAATATACCCAATTTAGCAGAAACCTGTCCAATCTGGCAACACTGGTTACCAGGTGGGGTAGAAATCGAAATGGCCTTTCTACATCTACAGTACAATTAATATTACAATTAAGAAAATCTTTATTTTTTACATGGATTTGTTTCATATTTGCAAAATACAAATGCAAGGTTGGATATCGTGCACATTTTCAGCGAAGGTGGACAAACGACAAAGATTTGGTGCTAATTATTTTGCATATGTCTGTGAATAAAGTTTTTATTAGCCCTTAGCATTACTTAGTTTTGTCTTTGTTTTTGATTTTTACAGTTATACTGAATAGGCCTGAACACATCAGCAAGTCTGCTCTTGATAACTGAATGTGCAACAGTTTGCTCAACAATGGTTTCCATCAAACTGACACAAATTTCACCTTTTTTTTTTTTTAAAACTTTCAGCATCTCCAGAGTCTGCCAAGCTTGCCAAGCGAAAGTCAGAGCTATGGTTGTTCTCAATGAACTGAAGCCATGGACGTTAGTTTCATGCTTGGAGGTGTAAGTTAACCACTTTCTGCAAGCCCCCTAGTGGCCACTGTCAGAATGTGCTGCCATTTTTGAAAATCGATGTAATCAAATATAATATAATCAAATACTGTTATCAGATTAACTGGGACAACGCTGTGTCTGTGTGTGTGTAATGTTGAGTGAGCAGTAAGGGGTGAAACAGCAGGGGTGAGATAGGTGGCATTAGCTACAAAATACAAGCAACTTCTCTGACTTGGTGGGGATACAAGCAAAGATACAAGTGTTTACCATTGTAATCTGATTGTGAAATTGCGATGATTCTTCATATATCAAATCGTGATATGCATCATGAGCTAGTTTGCAATACCTGGTGCTAATAGATGCTGTGCAGCACACCAGATAGACCAACACCTGCTGCTTGAGAATATTACTTTTCATCTATCTGCAGGACAGACGGACCTTTCCCTGAATTCGTGTGGATAGAGAAGTTTGACTCATTCCCCCTGCCTCTAACTCTCTGACTGTATAGTGATGATGTGTCTGACCAGGTCACACTTCACAGATAGAGAAGTCCGTGACCCTGACACCGTCACACTGGACAGATGAAGTCCCTGACTCAATACAGAGTGTAGACGTGGCCAGTAGGGATTACAGCACAATACCAGATAACTTGGCAGATAAAGGCGAAATTAACCCTCTACTGCACGATGTTGCCTCAAGGCAACAAACTCATTTTCCTCACTTTACCATAACATTATGCATATCTAAAGACAATAATAGGGTTAACTATAAAGGGCAGAGTTTGAGTAAGTCAATAAAAAGCATGTGCTTGGTCATAGTATCTCTTAGTGGGCACTTTTAAACCTCTTTTTTAACATTTAGTATACATTGTTTTTTTGTTATAAGAATTTACAGAAATAGCTTTGTTGCCTAGAAGCAACACTTTGCGACAATTGATTGGATTTACCCAGTCACAAGCCAGGTCTCACCACTTCAGGGAACATGGCCCTATCATTTCTTCCCATTGTCACACAGTGTTGCCTCAAGGCAACATACTTCAAAAAGACCCCTGCACACATGATTATTTGGTTTAAATGTTTCTGAATGTAATAATCAGGACAGATTGTAATCATATTATACAATGTAATAATCAAGGACCATTTTATGCAAGGAAGTGGGGTTTTTAAATTGCCCTAATAATGTGTGCAGTAGAGGGTTAAGGGTTTGTTGTGTTTAAAATGTAAAATGTTTCTTGGTTATGGTCGACTGCAATCCTTGCCAATGGGCCGCTCAAACTGTAATAAGGCCCCCTCCTTGAAATGAAATTCTAGTTATTGAACTTGCCCAAGGTTAGCACTTGTTTTCACGACTTTGTCTGGCAATCCAAGCGCAACTTCCTTGCTATAAACTCTTCCATTAATGAGTTAATGAAGACTGGGGGAAGGCATAGCGCCAACTGGAGGACATAGAGGACAGAGCTGTTCAGTTCTGACTCATGCCCAATCTCATTTCTTATTTTTAAACCTACTCCTTTTCAAGTGTCACCTTGTCGTGGATGAAATCTTCCCTACAAAATGGGACCCTCAAATTAAAAAAGTCTTGCTTCACTGTTACTAGTGTTGCTCTGTAGGTGGCCCTGCGGTGACAGAGGAGGAGCAGAGGAGGGTAAAGTTCAGCTCCTCACTGCTGGGCTTCAGTCACATTTAGGGGACCATAAGCCTTCAAAGAGGAGTCAATTATTTATTATCACCCACCCCTAATTCTTCAGTGATATGAAGTCGGCTACTGAATTTTCCTTTTTCACCTTAAATGAAGCAGCAGTACTGACGCCTGAGACGTCCACCATTTAAGATGGAATGGGAAATTTAGCTAGCAAGCTACCACGATATTAGCAGACTACCACTGATTTTTTACACTTGTTATGAAGAAAAGGACCATAATACTTTAAAGCAACATCAAACCAAGACGATACAGTGGTTATCGTACTTTTTAAACTGAAAAATTCTCACATTTGTGGGTTCATTTGGTCGCTTGCTCAGCCATCTTGCCGGTTTTTCTTTTTTTCTCGTAACACTCTGTTTGGAGTGTGCCTCTGAAAACCTCAGTTTACAGGGCCATGTGGCCCTAACACTTCGCCCTACCCCTCTATCTACAACAAAATCAGGACACCCTACCCCTAGGCATGAATGCGCAAAATGGAAGGGTAGGGCTAAGTGGTAGGGGCGAGGGGTGAAATGGGATTAGGCCTTTGTGACTCTGTCCAGGAGGGGAGAACTCTGCTAACAGATATATTCTTGATTCATTATGTTGCTGTAAGGGCCTGAGTGTGGATGGAGCTATAGCGGACTCATTAGCGCTTGTCTGAATGTGGAGAAGGGCTATGGCTGCCACTGCTGTGAGTGTTAAGGGAAGCATTGCAGGCTCAGCGACAGCGTTGACGCAGCTCAAAGACAGACGCTGTGCAGGGCTGCCGAGCCTCGCCGCCTTTACCGAAGGCAGAGCAGCGGATCGATCATTCATCGCGGCACAGCAGAGAGTGAACTGCATGATGATCAGCGTGTCACCGCTGGGAGCGAGCCGTGACCAGGAGTGAATGCAGAGGGAGACGGAGCAAGAGAGGGGGAATGAGATGGAAGGGGTTTTCCTATTTTTGTTGAGAGAATGCAAAGCAGCCTTGCATACGCACACAACTCTTCACTAAATCAGAACCTGCACAGCGAACAAAACCGTCTGCTTTACTTCATTATAACTTGCAATACTTGTTTACAGGAGTTCCATTCATTTTGCACTGCAACACCCGCCGCTCCTCCGCTTATATTTACAGGATTAGCTGCAGTTTTGCTCACAGTGCCGGAGCAGAACGGATTACATGCACTCTCGGGCTACTTTTCACTGTACAATTACGAGGCTTGTTCCAGAACTTGGAATATTTTATACTATATACCATTACGGATTCCTCTGAGTATATTTTAAGCAGCTTAAATTCAACGTTCCTTGACCCCTTAAACAGCCAGGACCCACCAGCAACACCAAACTTTGGGAACATTTCAGGATTATAATGCCCTTGTAATGGTCTTATTAAGCCTTATCAAGCAATAAGCTGTAATTGCCTTCTCATTACTACTTTATTAAGCATTAACGAGGGAGAATTAACCTTCTACTAAAGAAATTCAAGGTTTCACTTTAGAATGGGGGGCAGTTTGTCTTGAGGTATTGCTGATCAAAAGGAAACATTTAGTGCTTTGAAAGAGAGACAAAGCAGCAACTCTCACAGAACTAAGTGTGACTGATTATGTAATTTATGTACATTAATAACCACATAATACACATGTAAAAGTCCTGTAGAAGATGCTTAGTTCAGTCTGTTTATTAGGAGTTATTGGCTTGATAAGACATAAGAACAGTATTACAAGAGCTTTATAACGTCCCTCAAAACTTCTATTACACACGTGTATAACTTATGAATAGCCTGAATTAAAATACATAGTATATATTGCATCACCTTTAAAGAGGGAACAGAAATTGTATGGAAATGGCTTAAACATCGGTTTAAACCAGGTAGATTCTGGGTGACAGTAGGTTTGTATTGTCTTTCATTACTTTTTCTACCACAGGTAAAGTCTCTGTTTTGTAACTAATGCATATTTAGCAATGCTACCTCGATTCCTCTCCTATTGCACCGATGCTTCTTTACGTAGCGTCCACGGAAAAACAAGCTCCACTGTGGCTTCAAGTGATTTGAACACATGCAGATGTTTTTCAGTACATCTACTGGAAGGATTTGAAGAGAGTTTGGGTTACTGATTGCAGCCAGTGATGTTTCAGCTCCTCCAGAGACCCTGTTACACATGTTCACAAGATTTTAGCCACATGCATTTGCGCTTAGTAGTGAAATGCGTCTAAAAGACAGGAGGCTGAGCTGGAGGTGGCGGAGATGAAGATGCTGAGATTTTTATTGGGAGTGACAAGGATGGACAAGATTAGAAATGAGCAGATCAGAGGGACAGTGAAGGTGGAGCAGTTTGGAGATAAAGCCAGAGAGGCCAGTTGGGGTGGTTTGGACATGTGTTGAGGAGGAATAGTGGATATATTGGGCAAAGAATGTTGGAGATGGAGCTGCCGGGTAGAAGGAGAAGAGGTAGACCTCAGAGAAGGTTTATGGATGTGGTCAAGGTGGACATGGAGATGGTTGGTGTGAAAGTAGAGGAGGCAATGGACAGGGCAAGATGGAGGCAGATGATCCGCTGTGGCGACCCCTAAAGGGAGCAGCCGAAAGAAGAAGAAGAAGTGAAACGCGTCTCCGGTTAGTCAGACTGAAATGTGACTGCTGTGTGGGACAGAATATGCAGATTCATTTGCTATGCAGCAACATCTGCAGTTTGTTTAGCACAGTAGCATCTGTCTGTATTGCTGTTAAGCATTTTGTTTCGTCCAGTCTCCAGTCATGTGCGTCCTCCGTGATTATCTTCCATGTAGATACAGATGACATGCATGGGGAGGAACTCTGATGGTACTGGGTGGGGTTTTGGTTGTAGTGAGTGAGGTTTGGGCGGTACTGGGAGGGTTTTGGTTGTGCTGGGAGGAGTATCGGTTGTACTAGGAGGGGTTCTAGTTGTATTGGTGGGGTTTTTATTGTACTGGAGCTTTGGTTGCACTTGGTGGGGTTTCACTTGTATTGGGAAAGTTTCGGTTGTACTGGTTGGGGTTTCGGTCGTGCTTGGAAGTGTTTCGGCTGTACCGTGTGGGGTTTTGGTTGAACTGGGGGGAGTTTCAGTTGTACTGGGAGGGGTTTTGGTTGAACTGGTAGGAGTTTCAGTTGTACTTGGAGGAGTTTTGGTTGAGCTGGGGGGAGTTTCGGTTGTTCTGGGAGGAGTTTTGCTTGTTGAATGAATTTTATAAAGACATTTCCATCTACGCTGCTTCAACATGTGGCTCAAATGTACCTCCTCCTGGTTTGAGCAATATGTTTGAAATGCATCTTTGGTGCATTATACTTACATTTTTATGTGACTTGGCCTTTTCCCGATATTATCCTGAAACCCCAGATGCGTGAAAGGACCAGACATAAACTGTGTCAGATTCATTCAGCAGTGTGCAATGTGCTTCCTGTACACTCTTCAACAGCACAGGCTGGAGTACTGACCCACCTGGAGTAAAAAAGCTCATTTCACAGCTTTACTAATACCAGTGATACACTAGTGACTCATTGGTGGTTATAGTCCAGTAACTACAGAACTCTATTCTTTTTTGTGTGGCCACTTTAAGCACTACGGCACACAGTTCACATCACATCCTCAAACTCAACTGAAGCAGTTACGTTGTTAACATGCCTCTCCAATATAGGAAAATCATTAAGAAGAGATCAAGACGGAGAGAAAATCAATGTCCCGCATTCGTTTGGTGGTAAAGTTTAATACAAACAGATGCACACAGGCAGAAGAAGGTACGGTTCACCTTAAAACAGAGTCCATTTGTTTCAAGGCAGGATTTAAACATGTTTGCAATGTATCGGCATTTTCATGACTTACTTATGAGCTCAGACCAGCAACTCAATGGCCGTAGCAACATTGGTGAAAAATGAACGAATCAGGCAATCAGTGAGCAAATCTCTCCTTCAACTCAGATGACAAAAAGGTCAACTAGGCCATGTTTTAACAGAGCTTTTGCAAAGCATGGATCTTGTTGCGACTCGAGGAGATACGATCTTCAGCGCAAAACTCAAAAATGGTGAATATGTTGCTGGCGGGGCCAGGACAACACAACACTTTACTAACGTTCATTCTTCACAAAGCCACAGCCGAAATGCTGAGGGCCAAACATTACAATGCTATCTTGACCAAATCCAGTTATGAAAATACAATGAGAGGGAAGACTGGTCTGTTGCTTATTTGCTCAGTCCTGAGTAACAAGCCCTGGCAAAGGTGTGTGTAATTCACACGGCTGGCTTATCACAGAGTACAGCCCCACTTGGTCTGTTCACCTACACATACACAGCTTTGAAAGTACTGGATCCAAGTACTGCCGACAGTTAAGGCTGAGCACGATATCTAAAGACATTTTCACGACACACAATATGTATCATTATATTGCTGCTGTTGGATCCAAACCTTGTATCTGTAACTTTACAGGACAAGGTAAAATGTTCTTAACTTTTAATGGACGTTAATGGAGAAATTGCTTTTTCCAAGTCATTTTGGACCCTTTCTGCTGGTCCATTTGCCATGCAATTTTGAGACAGCATTTTTTTTGATAAAAAAATGAAAAAAAAAAACAAAAATGAAGATGCAAGGTTTTGTCCCGACAGCAATGATATTGTTAGAAGATGGAACAGGCAAAATGCACCAACCGAACAGTCGTGCAACGTTTTAAAAAGGCAGGAAAGGAATTAGGACTGAAGTGGGTAATTGGGCCAGTAAAATCTTACAGGCTAACAACAGGAAAGTGCCTTCCAGCTGCAAACAAGTCTATATTCCTAGTCATTTTATAGGCTAAATAAGCAGCCGTCTACTCTAGTGGTACAGCCCCATTGGTCAGGCTTGGGTTTCCTGAAAAGATGACTTTTAGATGGCAGAGCAAGGATCACACCGAACACTCTCTCACGAGATGATCTCAACATTAAGATGCTTTGAGGGAGGTCAAGTTAATTAGCTTCATAAGTGGCATTATGGATGGACAAAACATTTAAAGCGGCCAAGAGAATCCAAGATGAAAGAAATCTGACTGGCCACCATGGGTGCCCCCCCACTGAAGCTTGTCAATAAAGATGGAACTTTTGGCAAATGCTTTTTGACCGATGACCACCCATTATTGACTGATTATTAACTGTTAACTAGCAAACCTAAATCAAGGACCCATGAAAATGTGTTTTATATAAACATGTCTTTATTGGATGAAAAACAGTCTATTACAGTAATGTATTCTACAAACTTACACTTACCACATATTATTAGCCCAAGTTAACGCACATATGACCTGACCAGAGTGAGCCTGAAGTTTATATGGTTAGCCCTTAATCTTTTTGTCATGGGACTAACTACACAGGCTAACCATTAGCTAACTAACATATTTAAAGGGCATAGCTTAAAGCTACACTGAACATTAACATGATTGTTTAATGAAAGAGTCAGGTGTAGCCCATGTTAGCACTCACGCGGCTAAACATCGTAGTCGTGATAGTTCTGTAAACTGTTTTATGAATGGATTCATCTCTGCTATATCCTGGCTCTGGTGTTATGAGGAGTTAACTCCATCAACCCCAGGGCAGGAGGGAAGATTCGGAGTCGACTCCAGAAAACCCAGGGTTGTCCATCATTAGCTGCGTTCCAAACCCTGGGCTGCAGCCGAGGTAGTGCGGGTCCTTGGTAGGACAGTCCTATGAACAGACCTATGAACCTGTTGCATTGAGATTGTTGCTATGGTAGCTAAAACACCAACAAACGTATCGCTGTTGTCATCTCCATTTTTGACGTTTTTCGGTTTTTGACATAATTTGAAAATACCTGTTACCTTTTACACTGTGTGTTACATCAGCTACTTGGTGCTATGCAGCTGCCATATATGTACTGATGTTGACGTTTACAGACTCTTTATATTTGGTCTAAACTGTTATTTTTATGATAACTATAGTTATGTAGTGTTCCCGAATAATTATACTATAACAATTATAGACGCCCATAATATACTCAGAAAAGCACACTGTGATGTCAGTTATTATGAAAACAGCAACACATTCTCCCATTTCCCACCCCTACCAACAGCATTAGGAATTTTCAGTAAATCAGAGTCTGGAGCCCTACAGAGATGAAATGAAATGACAACACCAAACACAAGAGAGTTTCAGTAAAGCGCCAAACGCACCATGAGGCTGAGACATTGAGGCATCTTATTTGCGCTAAAACACTAAAATCTCACTTTTCAAGCCGCAAGGAATAAGGAACTGCTGCAATTGGCAGGATGATTTTCACAACAAAGATGTTCAAATGACAGCATGGTCCCCACTACAGTCTGCACTATGCCTGTTAGTCAAAGCCGGTGCTTCATGAGTAATGCAAAGGCTGAAAACACTCAAAGACCATGTGATGCGAGTTCTGGATAAGCCAATGTAATCAAGGACCCCAGCATGAACTGTGAAAGAATTTCATTAATTAGTTTTTCAATGACAAAAGCTCTCCAACAAAACAAGTAGTGACCGAGAAGCTGGGATCAATCAGGAACCGAGGCTGAACTCCAAGCTTGACCAGAAAATGTACCAGCAATTTGGAAGATTTGGAAAATGTATTAATATTCATGGCGTTGAAATTGTTCAGGAAAAGTGCGCAAATGAGACTAAAGTAGTGTAGCACTTCAGGGAGAAACCTTCATTTATTTAACTTCCAGTCAAAACGACAATCACGTTATTCATATTTCGGGAGATATTTCTGAGCACTTTAGATATAACATAACCCACTTACATAAGGAAAACAAACAGAAACACAACAGTTTGTAAAAGCAGAGAAAATGGGACTCCTAACGACCACCTGGAAGACCCGGTAAACAGCAAAATTGACCAGTAAACCAAGAAGATGGCAAGATGTGTCATTTCAGCAAGCATTTCCTCCTCAAATCATTTCTTTCCTTTAAAGTTTTTAAGGCCTGAAGAAGATGTAGAAGACATGAAGCGAGCATTTGATTAACATTGATGGCATTCGACAGACACTCTTATCCACAGCGACTTACAATTCAATCATTTTACACAGGCAGGCGAAGGCACTGTTAGGAGTCTTGCCCAAGGACTCTTTTTGGTATAGTGTAGGGTGCTTGCGCAGGTGGGGGAGGCCTAGTCTTCAGCGCAGAAGGCAGGGGGTGTTACCCATAACACTGTACCAACCACAGAACAACCATGCGTTCAGAGCATCCAAGCAACTTATTTTCTGCCAAAACCTGCATGTCTCTGAATGTGCTCGTTTTTATACATTTTAAGGACAAAGGTGTTCTGACTTTAGAATGTTACTGCACACGCTTCATGTTTTAAAAGCACATTTTATTTATATATATATATGATATTATTACATATATGCACTTGCATATGAATAATACATATGAGACATATTATTACATATGGACAAACTTTTTTTTTTTAATAGACGATTTACAGATACTTAAATAATCAACAAAACTTTCTTGTGAGTATCAACTACATTAGTTAGGGTTAGGTTAAGGAACAGGTTGAGGTTTATGGTTGAAGTTAAGGTTAGGGAGTCTTTCACACTAAATGTTACTTAAAGAGTAACCACAAAGCATCTACAATGGCCCATCCAAATAAAGTGTTACATATATAGTACGGCACAGAAGTCAGACACTACCCTCCTTTTATTTAAATTCCAGTCAAAATAGCAATTAAGCATGATTTATTTAAGATTTAAGATATCTTCGAGGACATTAGGTAATCCACTTGCATAAGGAAAGACAGTTTTCAAAGTTGGAGCTCAAAAACTGATTAAAAGCTACAGAGAAAAATGAGTCTCCTAACAACCACCTGGAAGACCTGGTCGACACTAAAACTACCCCCATCAGATAAACAGCACTTAAAGCTTTCATCTTTGAAAAGATCTGAAAACATCCACAGGCGTTTCTGTCCATCCTTCCACTGTGAGAAGACCACTCAGAGCTGTGGGTCTGAAAGGACGTGTAGCTGTCAAGAAGGACCTCGCTGAGAAAAGGAGATGGACACATCAAACAAAGAAGCTGAACAATGGACCGACCACCCCAGAGCCCAGACCTCAACACCACTGAATGTGTTTGGGATTACGTGGATTTAAAAAGCAGAGAATGAACTTTGAGTGGAAACATCCCTGAAGATTTCTTTAAAAACGCTGAAATGAAAGGCGTGTTGATGAACAACTTGCACGTAAAGTATATGAAGGGTGATCTCTGGTCACAGCGCAATCACCTGGTTTATTTACCATACAAATCTTCTTTCGGCTGCTCCCTTTAGGGGTTGCCACAGCGGATCATCTGCCTCCAAACCATACAAATCTGTACAGTAAGTGAAATCTTTCTACGGCGCGAAAGCTAAAGCAAGTGAAAACTAATCTGTGCCTGTAAGAGCAACAGATGGCACGGTTGGTCTTAAAACACAGACAATGATGCAGCTAATGTAGCAGAACCTTAAAACGCAGAACTGGATTTATTGCTGCAGTTCCAATGCTGTCACCACAGGGGGCTAAACAGGCAGCAAAGGCAATGCAGTTGATTGAGAGGTTGTTTGAAGCCTAAAAAAACAATCATAGAATGATGAGTGTGTTTACTAGGTGTCTGTTTGATTAGACAGTGGAAAAAGAAGCAGTTACTGAGAAAAGGATATGGAAAAGAAGAACAATTGCAAATTAAACCAAGAAGCTGCTGGCATTCTCAGAACAATGCACTGACCACTCCAGAATCCAGACCTCAACATCATTAAACATGGTTGGGATTACTTGGATTGTGAGGAGCAGAAAATGCTACCGAACTGTAGGACTGGACTTTGGAGGTGTGGGAAAACATCCCTGCAGATTTCTTTGAAAAACTGAAAGCGAGTTTCTTGAAAAAAATGGGCGCTGTGAAAAAGGTAAAGGGTGGACACAGTAAAGGCTAAAAAACTGAATTTTCTGTTAAATATCAATATAAATGTACTGAACGGCTTCATTCATAAGGGTACGCAAGACCTACATAAGCCTTTCATTACAAGTGACAGAAAAACAAACACTTCACTGTAGGGTACCGTTCCTAAGCCTACATGACACCTACATAATCTTGTCATGACAACTGACAACCCTACAGAAATGTTTACAAATGCTTATTCCAATAGGTATCATCTGTCATGAAGGCTACGTAGCTAAGTTTGATCAAAATTGGCAACCTTTATGGCACATGACGTCTACTGGAATAAGCTTTTATAAACATTTAAGTAGGGCTATGTAAGGTTATGTAGGTGCCATGTAGCCTTATGAACTGTACCCTATAGTAAAGTATTACCAATATGATCACACAAACATTTAGGAAAGCTTGTCTTAACACTTTCTGAGGTTAAAGGGACATGCCTTTTCTAAGCAGTCATGTAGGTCATTAAAGGCTTATGGAGGTGTCTTGTATCCTTATGAATGCTATCCTTTGGTAAATTAGCAGTTTTGCTGCTAATGTTTAGGGACAGACATCACGGGAAACTTTCAGAGAGTCCAAGCCTTGGCAGGTCAGAGCTGTTTTGGAGGCATGTGGAGGACCAGCAGCACATTAGGCAGATGGGCATAATGTTTTGAGCCACTGGTGTACATGTACACATTTGGGGGCAGTCTTGGGCAGGAGGTCAGGGAACCAGCCTAGTGATCAGAAGGTTGCCGGTTCGATCCCGTGAGCCGACAGTGGGTGACTGATGTGCCCTTGAGCAAGGCACCTAACCCCCAACTCCTCCCCATGTGCTGTGGGATAGGGCTGCCCATGGCTCTGGGCAAGTGTATTGTATTCAATAGTTTGTAGTTTCAATGCACAGATGGGTAAAAACGCTCCAAACTAAACAACATGTAGCATTTTGTACTTTTGGCCTACAAATGTGTATTCGTTCTATAGTGTTTGAAATACCTGATGGACTACAACTACCATACACATTAGAACCAAACAGCAAGCAAATATGACATGAAAATGCAAAATATCGATGCAAAATCTTTGTAACAAAACCATTCATGCCTGATATGAAATTATTTTTTGTAATTTCACACTGTGAAAAAAAACAAACAAAAAACAGGCAAAATATCTTGAGAAAGTGAAAGAAAAGCTATGTCCCTGTGCCTGTGGCTGGCTTAGCTTAAATTACCACATAAAACTCACCACTCAGATGTGCAACTGTGACATTTGTTGTTGACCAAAAAGAAGTACTGAAAGTTTTTCACCACCTATGTGCAGTTTAATTAAACACATTAAAGACATAAACATGCATAAACAAACAGAGCTGAAAACTGATAGAAAACAATCTAAGGCAGCTCCTAAAACCCAATTTCATGCTTGTTTGCAGCCACACAAGCAGCGCAGAGTGTAGCTACACGAACCTTTTGCTACAAAAACCCTTGTTTTTGCCTCACAGTGGTGCCCAGTCCCCTCTCAGTGGCACACAGTGGCCTGACTCTACAAACGGCACATTTCATAACTGTCGTGGCATGCTAATTTTCAGCATACTGCTACGGTGAGAGTGGGCGCCCACGGGGATACAAGCTGCATCGACATTCACAGAGCCCACCGCCAGCTGCGCCTGCTCATCGCCTACAGACACCAGCGCCCTTTTGCCCTGTCACTCACGCATTCCACCAAATACCAGCATAAAGTCATTCAATCTCGACTGATCTGGGATCAGCCTGCCTGGCCAAAAAGCCTTTGGGATGATGTCTTTTCAAATAGACAAACCTTAAAATCTTGAAATATGACATCATAGCCAAACTAAACAACACTTTAGCATTTGTGTTTTTTGGGTTTGGATTCTTTCTACTGTTTGAAATACCTGATGGACAACTACCATAAACACTACGATTTAAGGCTGTTAAACACCAAATGTGACAGAAACAAACGACACAAAACTGCTAAATATTTGGACACAATTGTGTGTGGACCAGGTACATCACTTCATTGCAAAGGTACCCCCCCCCCCCCCCCGCCCCCTCATTGACAGCAGGATAATGCATCCTGCCACACATTGCTCAGGAAATGTTTGAGGAACATGACAAAGAGTTCAACGTGTTGTCTTGGCTTCCAAATTCCCCAGATCTCACAAGGTGTCTTGTATCCTTATGAATGCTATCCTTTGGTAAATTAGCAGTTTTGCTGCTAATGTTTAGGGACAGACATCACGGGAAACTTTCAGAGAGTCCAAGCCTTGGCAGGTCAGAGCTGTTTTGGAGGCATGTGGAGGACCAGCAGCACATTAGGCAGATGGGCATAATGTTTTGAGCCACTGGTGTACATGTACACATTTGGGGGCAGTCTTGGGCAGGAGGTCAGGGAACCAGCCTAGTGATCAGAAGGTCGCCGGTTCGATCCCGTGAGCCGACAGTGGGTGACTGAAGTACCCTTGAGCAAGGCACCTAACCCCCAACTCCTCCCCATGTGCTGTGGAATAGGGCTGCCCACGGCTCTGGGCAAGTGTATTGTATTCACTAGTTTGTAGTTTCAATGCACAGATGGGTAAAAATGCAGAGGTGAAATTTCCCCGTTGTGAGACTAATTAAGGGTCACTTAATTTGCAATTCAATTAATTTCCCTTACCATGTGCAACAATATTGCCGTCTCATTTAAGTATCCGATAAATTTATAGTTGAGAACTTTCAAAGAATACATGACCTGTATGACTGAGTGCATGTTTTAGTTGAACACCAGCCATTTCTGCACTTCCATCTGAAGTGCTGCCCAATGCTGACCATGAAGGTGAAGGTCTTTGATGCTCAGGCTGGATAAGACCGCACTACATCAGATAGTGCTAATGACTTTGCCAAGAGAGCAGTGTTCTGTTAAATTACTTTCTGAGCGCTACATGCAACCAGGTGACCCCCGAGCCCTGCCACTAATCTGAGAGGGTTCGAAGACTGACCCTGTCAGATACACGCATTAACACTCTTCACCTCTCTGGCTCTCCGTTTAGCAGAAAATATTACCCACGCTAGTCACTAATGACATAACACTCTGTTCCGGTCAGATCTCTTCTCTCTTCACTCTCTCTCTCACTCTATGAGGGACATGAGATTGGCCAGTCACAGTTAGAGAAGGTGAAGAACCTCATCTTAACAACTTGTCAGTGAAAACATTTCTTCTGGTTGAAAAGCACCAGTTTTTACACTAAGGTTATGCCTTCAGGGTGACAGCTTTATAAAATACAGGTTAGAGCTTAATTGTTAGGCCTGTCATGGAACATCACTCTAAAAAAAACAAACAAACAACATTTCACAAGAGGAACAAACACATTTCACTTCTGTTTTGGCCTGGTTATCTCACACTGACTATCAGAGAGCTAAGCGGCATATAAAACACCTAGAAGATGTAAAGGGACCATCTCTCAATTGATACAAAGAAATCAGCGCTCTAGAGATGCTGACAGGCTTGTTCATGAGAGAAGTGTGAAGTGAAATATTTAAGCGTAGGTCATCTGCTGAAATAGAGTTGTGTAAAGCCACAACTGGTTTTCTGGATATAGAAAAAGTGGATTAGGAAAGGATTTGTACTGTGTTTTCTTATCTTTAAATATCTATAAAACTAAAGACAATTGACACATACAGCATTCCTCTTTCCAGACGGATAAAGGCTTACATTTGTCACTTTGCACGTTATGTTTGTTTATCCTCAACAGCATCCTGTTTCAAGCCTGGTAGACCAACCACGAAATCAGTTTGTAGCACGGAATGTTTAGCTAGTTCCTCATCATGAATTAAAATGTTAAAAATCTGTTTTATTTTATTAGTTTTAATTACTTTTATGCAGACTACATATAAAGGGGTACCCAAGTGGCATAAATGGCAAAGTGCCGGTCCTATCATCTAGACATTGCGAGGTTAATCCCTGCCGATGCTACAGCCAGGAGTCCAAGAGAGCACCATTGGTCTCGCTCTTCCTGGGTGGGTAGGATGGGTAGGACTGAGCTCTGCTTCAGTGGTATGACAGACATCAATAGGCCACGCATGGACAGTTCTTAAGTCTGCTAAGCAATTTTTTAAGCCATGTGTTTGTCCGTTTTATAATATACACTCGAGTTTAGCATCATACATTTTTAATCACTTGCAATGTGCAAAAAATGCCATAAAAATGGCAAGACGGCAACAAATATGGTTATCCCTTTTAGAGAAATCTTAATCACGTCAAGATGGATTCATTGGTGATCATGTTTTATTGAGCCTCAGTTGAAGCTGTTTTGACCTTTGGAATAATCTGCTGCTTTGGGAACTGGAGCTGTGTGGAGTTAATTCGTGTTGATCTTTCGTCTTGCTCTAATCTATTTTGTGCAAACTGTCATTTCAGACAAGTCTTCACACCTTCTCTTCTATGAGACCCCACGAGCAGTAAAACAAACAGGCTTACACTTTCAGTTTACCTGCACTGAATCTTGATATTTAGAAACACCAGAAATGGGTATTCATATAGAATTGATAGTGTTTTCTACATGAATAATAAGGTTGTACAATTGGAATCGGCAGAGTTGATCTCTCCAAACATTGACTGACAAACAGGTTGTCAGTCAACTTTTTATTTTAATCTGATGTAACCCATTTTTTATTTGGTTCGTGTTATTTGAACAGGCGACTGATCTCGTTTAACCTCTTATTCTCCAAGGTATATTTTGGTTTGTCCATCTGAATTTACGTGACCAAATCATGAGGCAAATTATTCAGTAACTGCATGAAATAAATGTAAATTTTTATTTTATTTTTTGTAAAAACTCCCTTCAAATGAATAGAACATGTGTTTTATGATCACACATATTACGATATGCTTCCAATTTACTGCTGAAAGCAGAATTTCAGTAGAAAAAAATTTGTGAGCTCAGCTTCTTTTATTATAAAGCTTTAAAATGACATCATCGTCTATTTGACTGGAAAGAAGACAGTTACAGCCTCATACAATGCCCTCCGTCTGAATGTAGCTTATGAAATATTAAAGTTAGGAAGAATATGACGAAGTGCATTTTAGAACCACCAGTGTTTAAAGGACTTTAAGAGGCTATGAATATTCAGTAAGACCTTATTTAAGGAACCCATATTTGGGGTTTATTAGGGTCTTGTTCTTTGTTCAGGAAAGCCCAAATGAGAAAAATGGTTTATTCATTATGCACTAATCTTTATTCATTGTGACCTGCATTTGCACGTAACTGGAAGCCTGTTTTATGAAAACCACTTATATCTACATTTAGTCTTAACACTTTTTAAGACTTTGTTAAGCAAATCATTGAGCATGAATTAATCAGCTAAATTCACATTGTACTAGTGTATAACTGTCAGCGTTTTATTCCTGTAAATTAGTAGTAGGAGGTAGTGTTAGCTCATTCCTGGAGTTTACTTTACAGTACAACTGAATTTTTGAACTTTTGAACTTTTTCATAGGTTTCTAATACTTTGAGACATGTTCCATAGTCTAAAGTAAAGTTTTACTCATCACTAAACAGAGGCTAAAAAGTGCTGAACACGTTTGAGTCTTTTTGTACCACAAACTCATGATTTTTTTTTATTGCCAAAAATTAAAACACTGACAACTCTTCCACACAAGAGTTCAATGTATCTGCATTTGGTTCTTAAAATTAATTGAGACTAACTTTTAATATTGCCAACTTGTATGTTTTTGACAACCAAAAAGCCATGAAATGGTCTTCAATGACATTTAGAACGTGGTACGCAAATTACTAAAAACTTAGCACTTTCAACCTCCAAATGACTAAAACTGTATTTTTAAAAAAATTCTTAGTAATGTTAACAGATCAGTTACGTACCAATATAGGTCACAATAAAACGTAATGCACAGTGAAAAAATCATTTAGAAATGTCTAGTTTTGTCTTAGAGTAAGAATATTGTCTTAGAAACACAGAATAAGACCTTAATAAATTGCCAAAAAGTGATACAGAATCTTCAATGCCAGTTTGGCCCATTAAAGAGCAAATAATGTTATTTATATTGCAACTTTGGCTAATTGAAAGTACTGGCTAATAGAAATTGGCTGTAAAGAAATTACAATCAACCATAAAACATGTTGGTGCTTTCACAAATGTGCAGATGTTACCCACTAATACCTTCCCAAACCATGACAGACCCTGGCTTTGGAACTTTTACACTGGTAACAATCGAGATGGCCTGAAGAACATGACATCAATTATTTCCTTTAATGACCTGAAAACTTGACTCATCAGACCACAGTACACATGCCTGCTGTGCATCAGTCCTTTTCAGACGAGCTTGAGCCCAGAGAAGTTGGCAGCGTTTCTGGATGTTGTTGATTTATGGTTCCCACTATGCATGCAACAGTCAACTTGCATTTATGGATACAGCGATGATGGGATTGAAGGTCAGGACATTCAGTTGTGCTTTTAAGCCTTTTCCTATACATGCAGAGATTTTTCTGGATTTCTTGAATCTTTGACAATATTATGCAGTAGACAGGGTGAAATACCTAAATCTGCCCATTGAGGAACGTTGTTCTTAAACAGCTGGACTTTTTTGCTAGAACATGATTGTGAGTTTTGACACATCCTTGCTCATGAGGGATGAGGCCTTTTCTAGATGGTCCTTTTACACCCAAGCATGATTTTATCACCTCTTTTAAAACGTTTTCTGAACATAATAATGTTGCACCTGTCGCAATGTTTTTGGAACAGACTGCAGGCATCAGTTTACATAAAATTATATAGTCAATAATATAGATCAGTAAGTAAATATGAAAGATATTACATATCTTGTGCTTGTACTGATTTTGTTTAAATATAGGTCAGCAGGGAAGTTGTTATTTATTTAACCAGGGCCACTCAAGTCTTTGCATATGACTATAGTGTGGATAACAGAGGTGAAAACACCTAACACATAAAAATTGCTTCATTGAAGCAGTTACATACAATCAGAATCATAAATAAACAGAAAAATACAGAAATAAAAGAACATTATGAACGGATCCTTGTCAATGCACTGAATTCCCAAGCTGTGAAGCCATAAGTAACAAGACCTGGTTAAAAGAATGAAGAGTTAGTCCATTCCCAAATGCATTGCTGATTCTGGCATAGATTAGCATAGCCTGTAAAGAATTGATGTGATCACTAAAACAGGCTATACTAATTAAAGCCAGAATCATCAATTCAGGTCTTCGGGATGTTTTTACGTTTTTCTCCAAATGGAAGTTCCACTGCAAATGAAAGGCATTAGTTTTCATCAGACGACGGGCTGGAAGGTGATGATGTCGCTGAATAATAACAGAGTTATGCAGAAACTCTACAGCCATCGCTGGCATTCATCAAGTCCGGTGACAGCAGTATGAGGTTTTTCCCCTTACAAAAAGACAGCATTATGGAAAATAAGACCAAAATCAAAGTTACGCAACTCTAAAAGTTCTGGACCAGGCCTCACTTGACTTAGCATGCACTCAATTTTAATCCAGAACCACAAGTGGCTGATTTTATCTGAGACACAGCCTACTAGGCAGTTCTTAGAAAAGAAAATATTAAAAATTGGAAGAGCCACCGTAAGAAGAAAGCTATCAGCTCCCTTTGGAATGGATGTGTCTGCCTGCTGCCTACTGGAGGTCCCTCCACAGGAAGTTTTTAATCACACTGGACAGCCATATGAGAGAATTACACCCAATTACTATGGCTCAACCCACACTCTTACCCTCATTTATCCTCTTGAACTCCCTCCACTGAAAGGCCAGGGATGGATGGGCTCACTGCTGGAACCGGCTAAAAATACCGTAGAAACGTTCTGGAAGACGTGCTGGTCCACGCTTTTTTTGTTTCATTCCACCAAAGGAATGAAGCTTGACTTTACAATTGGAAAGAAACAGGCCAAAGGCGTTCTCAAAATATTAAGATGGAGATGGAAGAGAGGCGGCCTCAGTCTGCCACATGTGAGGATGTATAATTTATCATTTGAAATAGCCAAGTTGGCTAAACACTGGTGCCAGGTTGATTCCGGGTTAGATTGGGTAAATATAGAGCAAAGCCTGGCTTCACCGTTCCATGCCTTGGACATCCTCTCTCAGCACACAGTGAGGCAGGTGGACTTCAATCCCATACTGTCTCACTCAAAATATGTTTGGACAAAAATATCACATCTCGGGCAGCCATATGCCTCTCTTTGGCATAATCCTGAAATACAAATTGGAAAACACACAGTGTACTGGAAACAATGGTAATCTAAAGGGGTAAACACTGTTAATGACCTGTATGAAAGCGGTGCACTCATGTCCTATTCCAATTTCATTAAGAAGTGTAACTGTGGTGACAGCAGGAATTTTTGGAAATACTTACAGATAAGGCACTGCATTCAGGATAAATTCCATACCAGAGAAAGTAACCCTGTGGTTGAATATTTAAATCTGCAACATGAAGCTCACAAAGCATCAATATTCTATAGGACATCTAATCTGTTAAGTAGTGATACGAGTGGGAATCTCAAAACAATACGGCAGAAAGATTTAGGTTGTACTATTGATGACGATGTATGGTTGAGAATTCTGTCAAGTGTAGCAGAAATATTAGAGAGAAGGGAAATTCATTCAGTATAAGATTTTACACAGGTACTACTGGACACCATCCAGACTTTACAGAACGGGAATAGCTAGTGATAGATAATGATTAGTGCTGGAAATGACCTACAGGGACGGGCACCTTTTTCCATATGATCTGGGAGTGCTCAGTTCCATTTCCATTTTGGGGTAAAATTCTTGAAATGTTGGGAAAATGGTTGGGATTTACATTACCTCAGCAACACTGGCTTTGCCTTCTTGGGGAGAGAACAAACCAGTGATGCTACCACCACCACCTTGGACCAACTGCCCACCCTACACTGATGTTTTCATAGACTCCTAGCTGTTACTACTACTAATACTACTGCTATTAATATTAGTAGTATAATCATTTGTAGGTAGTTCGACCAGAGGAGGATGGGTCCCCCCCGGTGAGCCTGGTTCCTCCTAGTTCCTCAGTTGTGAGGGACTTTTTCCTTGCCACTGTCGCCCCTGGCTTGCTCACCTGGGGTTTTTTTACTCATTTTGTTAAAACTCTGTCTTTTCTGGAATTCTGTGAAGCTGGTTTGCAACAACATCTGTTGTAAAAGCGCTATACAAAAAAAAAATTGATTTGATTTGATTTGATGGAACCTTAGGTAGAAGCGTAAGCATTATCAAGCCCACTAATCAGTAACAATATTTGTTGCCGACAATGTTTATTATATAAACTAAGCATACTTAAATTCACTGGAGGTAATGATGAAAGACAGGTGAAAATTGCATGCAGCAAAAGCACAGACAGAATATTGAAAAACATATTTAGCTTTACACACATTATTCACAAGATAATTAACAGTTATAACGTCAGATTTTCCCAAGTCAAGCTGCTGTAGGGCTAATCGGGCTCTGGGATCGTTTATGTTTGCCTGAATGACAAGATTTTGATTTAAAGCTCTCTGTCACTCAAGCATTAGCCTAATACGATTCCTGCCTGCCATCTGTGGAGTTTCTTTCACATTATTAAAGAAGGCTGAGCTAATTCTGCTATCTAAAATGGTCTTCATTCTCAAATATAGAGTAATAATAATGATTGATATTGGATTCAAAAGGCCTTTGGATTACAGCGTTAGAGGGCTGCTCAGCAAATCCCAGCTATAGTGCTGTGAAACACCTTAAAATGAAGAAGAATTGCCCTCGTATTACCGTGACATCTTCTGTCATAACATCTGTCAAGAGAGACTTTATAGTGCATTAATAAAGCTATAAAAGCCTCAAACCTGAAGCCGCACCACGCAGAACAGGCATCCCTGGCGCTGGCAGTTCTCAACAGTTTTTGGAAACAGATTTCAACACACAAACAGAAAAGTAACCGCAGTCAAGCCAAAAAATGAGAAAATAATAATAAAAGAGTTATTAGTGATGAATAGCTCCTTTGTGTGAATTCAATTATTCCCTGTTGAGCGATTTCCTCCATTCTAATTGGAATCAGTATTTCAAACAGAGAGGAAAATGCTTGAAAACGGCCTATTACAGGGAGAAAATGTGCAACTGATTTCTGGGAAAATGATGTCATCTCAAATCTTACTTATCAGTTTGGTTCTCTGTCCACACACTGTGTTTAGAACTATTCTAAAATGTTCCTTAGTTTTTCTTTTTATTTAGTTTTCATTATGATGTTTAGTTTCAGTTTAGTCTCAGTTCAGTTTAACAGTGTTTGTTTTGCTTTTATTTTCTGAAAAACATTGTAAAAAAAAATAAAATAAAATACTGGCAGCAGAGTTACCAGGTAGTTACTGTAATAAATATTGACAGCACGCATACTTTACACTTTCCAATGTCAGCTTTTCTGAATTCATTATAAATGTAATCACAGGGGTGGCCCATATGACAATAATTTAGCATAATCACAATAAATTATGTCACATCTACATATTTCTGAGCGTTCTGTGGATAAAGAATGCTGAACAACTGCATGTTTGATTAAAATAAAGACTTTTTTAACTGGGTTAAGCGCAGTGCAGGGTGTGAACTGCATAAAAATCAATGTATAATCTTCATATTCATAGCTTTCGACAGTATTTTTAAATGTGGCTCTGGCTTTTTTTATTTCTTTATCAAAAACCTAATATCGTGGTATGTATCATACTTCATGAAAACATTTTCAAGTATTGTGATTTTGGATTTTTGCCATTTCGTCCACCCCTTCATCTTCACTGTCTAAACAAAACCTCCAAATTTCCATTCAATGTAGGTCAGTGTAACAATATTTCCTTGTTACGTCATTGTAGCCCGTTTGTATTCGTCCATTCATCATGAAAACAACAAACAAATGAAGATACAATCTGAGCAAGAGTGAGAGTAGGGATCCAGAACTTTCGGTGCTTGGACCCCTACAAGCAAATAAAATGCAGCTACTGGTTTTAAATATTGTCAAAACCTAATTTAACTATAAAGTCATCTACTGATACTGAAATGATCCCAGTATCATCGCACAACTTCGTTTAAGTCTTAACGATAACAACTCTGCTCCATTCTCGAGGCCGAGAGAAACTTCACAGTTTTGGCTATCATTCCCATCTGTCCGGCGCCGACAACACATCGAGACACATATACATACAGATGAGGGGAAAGACCTTGAAAGATCTATCTTCAAAGAGAGTGGCCCTGCAGTGAGCTCTTTGATATGGCTGAGGAAAATGCATCTGTACTGGGATGTTCAATGCCACTCAAGTTTCCCACAACAAACCTCATGTCATATGCGCACAAAGTAAAAGCATTTCTGTCTCACCCATTGACCTGCCGACGTCTCCTCTTGCTGTTCGTGAGCTGCTTCGAGTCGGAGCTGTCACATACGGCCACACGCACACTCTCGTTTGCTTACAGACGGCGAATCCGTGGTGAGATATTAGAATAAATTTAAATTTCTCGGGAACGCTCATGGAGTGTCAGGATAAAATCGTTTGCTGCCCCGACTGCCCCTGTCTCACAATTCAAACATCGCAAGCAATAATGAGTGTGAGACAACAGTGTATTTATATTTATATATGGCAGCTGTGTGTGTTTGTATAGTTTCTGATAAAACGGTTCAGACTGGCTCACGGTACAACAGCAATACGCCTATGTACCCATCACGCCGTTCCTATGGGTCCTCAGTAGGTGGAAACTAATTAAAATGAAGGAAAGATATGAATAAAATTGCCGATTATACTGTCCCTGTCACTTTTTCAATAACTGTGGGCTCTCGCTGTGTAAAAGAATGGAGAACCCTCCTCCCTTTCTTCGCACATATCTGCCATTTCACACCTGCTCCCAGGAGGCTGTCTTGCTGATCTTTTGGAGACGCAGTCGGCCTCTGGAAAGAGATACATGCTTTACCTGAACTCCCCATCACTGCAATTCATCGCTCTTTGTTTACTGATACAGCAGCTAGTCCATAAATAATAGTGAAGGCTGTATGCCTTTCACCCACACTGAAAAAGGGAAGCCTTGTATTGACCAAACTCAAATTTCTACGTCTTTTACGCAGGAATAAATTATATTACGGCCAAAATTAAAATAAAACTGTGTTGATATAATACATTAAGCTCATACGTAAATCTGAATATAATGCAGTAGTTTTAGTGTTTAAAAGTGTTTAATGCATTAAATGCACAGTAAATTAGTCAGATTTAATAGGATAAGAAAGTAACAATAATATAATGCCTGTATTACTCTGGATGTCCCTTCATAATTATTAAGAAACACATTTCACAACTGCCACAAAATCTTTTTTTTTTTTTGGGGCGAAATAGTAAAAACAGAAATGAACAAAATAAAGACAGATGTCAGTCTTGCTTTCTAACCCTAAAGAGATGAAGGGGAGTGTAAAGCCCACAGGGGCTTCTCTGATTGCAGCAAAAATAATGCTGAATGTTGTTTTACAACCAAACGTCACTTCTCTCATATTTGTGTCTCTTACACTCGAGCTTTAATCTATGAGCATCAGACGCTACTGGAATTTACCAAATTTTACAAGCTGTTTACTTTATTACTACCATTTTTAGGAGAAAAGCTGCGAAACCTCTCGGCTTGTAGGCCAAGACCACAGCATTGCCTGAAGCAGCTGGGTGAGCAAGGGGTGCTATAAACGGTATACATGAAAAGCTGGCTAGTCTTCATGCTAGCTTAATGGCTAATGGCAAACCCCAAGAGACTGGCTTTTCTTCCACTCTATTTTCCCCCATTAACTCATAACCCATTACAATCCGATCTGCTCTTTTGACAACAAATGGGACTAACTTACCTCAGGCTGCAACTAACACAACAGCATGTTTTACACTGGTTCTATGTTGCATTATATGCATTTATTTGCATACTGGTATGACAGTAATTACAAAACTAATACCTTTATCTCCAGGCACAAACCAACAGAATGGGATGCAATGGAACAGCCACACATGAGCCTAAGGTCACCAAGCCCAATGCCAAGTGTGGACTAAAGGGGTATAAAGACTCCCAGCATGGGCTATAGAGCAGTGGAACTTTGTTCTCTGAACTGATGAAGCTACATCCAATACCTCAAACATCAGTACCTGACCTCACTAATGCTCTTGTGGCTGAATGCAGCAATATTCTGAAATATAAAGCCGTATCAAAAGAATAGAGATACAGGAGGACACACTTACTTCAGATACCCTTGATTTCAGAAGTAATGATGTCTACAAACTTTTGGAAACTTACTGTCTCCATCTAGATGTTTAGAGTTAGCTAATTCCTTAAATGGCCGGGGCCCTCCAGCATGCCCAGAGTTTTATTACATGCTTCTTTCACTCAGAATGGCTCAACCAGTTGGCATTGAAGTTCCTGTAGGTACTGAATAATAAGCCTTAGTAGGTAATGAGCCTGGCAATTTAAGGCGTGAAAAATGAGCCAGTCTTAAAGTGCATATGTGCTATCATTAGCATATCTATAGCTTCCACTGACCTGCATTGGCCTCTATTAGCTGTTGTTGTTTAGTTTGGACACTGATTTGCTGTTTATTCCATTATTAACACACGATTAAGAGTTTATTTTAGGGCTAAATTGTTAAATGCATGATAAATAAGTGATTTCAGTATTGAGAATCATATTCTCCTAATGAATAAGTTAATCTTATGCATTTATGCCCTGGCTCTTCTTTCACTGACCTACTTGTAGTAACGCTTGGTACATTATTTTTTTACTAAAATTCATTTAATTTCTATAACCTTTTTTACAATACACAGTGTCACAAAGCAGCTTTACTGAAATCCTGTTCCTACGACTATCAAATATGTCCCTGTCCCTTTTTTAGTATCTTATTTTCCCCACACCATGTTATGAAAGCATTTTGAAAGCATAGTCTATTGAAAATATTGCACCCATTTGCAACAATGTTTTTGTGGACCTGCTTCAAATTCATCACAGAACGTTTTTTTTTACGTTTTTTTTCCCCACTCCATCACTGTTCCCTTTCCAAAACAAAGTGATGCCCAAGGCAGCAGCAGATAGTGAAGTTATATTCGGTAAACAGTGAAGTTATATAAGATACGTCAAATGAGAAGCTCACAAAACAACACTTAAGTGGCGTCTAGAGTGACAATAGGAACGACACAGATAAGACAAAATATTCTGACCATGCCTAATATGCTGTAGTGCCACCAAAACAACTCTGATCCACTGAGACATTGCCACTACAAGACCTCTGAAGGTGTTCTGGCACCCAGACATTAGCAGCAAAGCCTTAAAAGTCCTGTAACGTGTGAGGGGGGCTGCCGCAGATTGGACTTTTTGTTCCTGCACGTCCCAGAGATCCTCGATCAGATTGAGATTTGGGGGATTGGTAAGCAAGAGCAACAGCATGGACTCCTCGTCAGGTTACTCAAACTATTCCTAAATCCTGTTTGAATACTGCCTTCGGGGAATACCAGTAGCATGAAGGCATGTGCTTGTTCCACAGCAATGTTTAGGTAGCCAGCATGTGTCAAATTGAACTCCACATGAATGACTAGACCCAGCAGAACACTGCCCAGGGCGTCACATTCCTTCCGCCAGCTTGTTTTCTTCCCACAGTGCATCCTGGTGCCATCACTTCCCCAGATAAATGGTGCACATATACCCAGCCGTCCACATGATATTAAAGAAAATGGGAATCACTGGACCAGACATCCTTTTTGGTCCAGTTCCTTCACTTGTGTGCCCATTATAGGTGCTTTTGAGGGTGGACAGGGGAAAGCATGGGCATGGTAACCAGTCTACAGCCCCATGTGCAGCAAAGTTTCTGTGACTTGTGCCACAGAAGCTCTTCTGTCAAGTAAGCAAGATGAGACAGCTTTTGCTGCCCTTGGACATCATTGACCCTTGGGTGCCCAACAACCTGTTGCAAGTTTGTTTGTCCCTCCTCTGACCACTTTCAGTAGGTACTCTCTAGTGTTGACTAGGAGCTCCAGAGATGCTCCAACCCAGTTGTCTGGCCATAACGATTTGGCCCTTGTCAGAAGCACTCAGGGCGTCCTTCACAACTGCCCATATCTCTTGCACCCAACAAACTGGCTACAAGAACTGTTCAATTACCTTTTAATAAAATCCAGACCATAACATGTATGTGCAAATATGTATATTAAAAAAATATGAATTTGTAATGTACTACATGGTTGTTTTCTGTACACAAAAAATAGTAGAACTCTACACTAAGTCTACTCTTAAAATGGGTTTATGAGTGGTTTAAAATGAGTTTATTAATGCTCATTAATGAGGTCTTAAATTTGTGCAATGTGGGCTGGAGGTTAAAGAACCAGCCTGGTGACCTCAGACTGTGACTGAGGTGCCCTTGAGCAAGGCACCCAACCTCCAACTGCTCCCCAGGCACTAAGGATAGGGCTGCCCACCACTGTGGGACTAATCAGGGTCTCTTTATTTTAAACACTTTACAAATCATTAATAAGCATGAAAAATGACGTATTTAAACTGGGAATGTGTTTGAATTAGAAAAACAAACAAGGAGACAATTGTATTTCAATTTATGAACCCAGATGATAGATGTCACGATTGGCCCCTCCCAGTCCTGTCCATGTGCTCGTGTTGTGTTTACTTCCCAGTCCTGTCCATGTGCTTCTTTGTTTTCATTTTCAGTCCTGCCCCTTTGTCTCGTGACTCCGCCCCTGATTGTCTCCTCCTGTTTTCCACCTGTCCCTCGTCTTCCCTCTGATATATAAGCCCTGTGTTTGCCCTGGTCTGTGTTGGTCTTTGTTTGTTAGATGCACTGCTTGATGTGCTGTCTGTGTGATTGAGGTTTGATGAGCTGATTGTATTGTTTGTGCTGTTTGGAAATTGGTGTTTTGTTTCATTATGTCTGTCCCTCTTGCTCTGTTGGCTATTTGAGCCTGGACTGTTCTGACCAGGACCCTGGATTTGCCCTCAATAAATCTTGCTTCTCTCAGTGTACACGTCTGCCTCATCGCTCCCCGTTACAATAGACCTATTACACAGATTTTCACTTTTTTTTTTTTTAACAATTTGCTCAAGAGTTCTCCAACTCGCCTTGACCGCTGTGCTCTCAGTCCGTCCAGTCAAACTATACCTGAAGTGCTCTGAGTAAACGCTCTTTGAACAGGCATACTGTAATTTAGCCGAGTTGAATCTTGTGCTGTCATATCGGAGAGGATCAAAAAGAACGCTCCAGGTGAGAGACCGAAACTGTGAAAAAACCTCTACACTCTCCGCCAAAGCGCTTTGACTTAATTACCCAACATCTTCTGACGAAACGACAAAGCAGAAAAGCCCGTGGCACCAGAGGGACACCAGGGAGAGAACGAGACAGAGGATGAACAGCTCTCAATAAAAGGGAGAATAGAGGAGCTTTATAAGTTTAACAGAAAGAAAGAGAGAAAGGGGAACTTTGTGACAGGTTTACTGTGAGACTTCCTTAAAGAAAGGCTCTGGAGACACACATAGAAATCTCATGCCCAACACCTGCACCTTGTGAGGCCTGCCAAAGTCTAGGGACAAAGCGGATGAGCATGGATTGAGTGAATGAGAGAAAGAGAGAAGACAATATGGGCACCAGGTACCAGCCAGGTGGAAGAATGTGAATCAGGTGCACCTGAATGCAGCTGAAGAGGAGGGCAGTGATGAAACGTCTGAATGGAGCAGCAGGTCTATTCACATCTGTTGAGAACACCTGTCCAATTTTACACAATTAAACCACACTCACTGCACTGGTCACAAAATACGTCTGCTTTCAGGTGTGTATACAAGGTCAAATGTAACATGGACACTTTATGTTAAACAGGTTCAAGTGGAGTGTGCTTTTAGTTACCTTCTCATGATCCCTTAGTGATTACTGTAACCCTTTTGGTGGCTGTTTGTAAGCTAGAGGTACGAAAGACACACACACACACACACACACACACACACACACACACACACACACACACACACACACACACACACACATTATCTAAGCCGCTTATCCTCCTGTGTTGTGTGGGGTGCTGAAGCCTATCCCAGCGCTCACTGGAAGGAAAGCTCACTGGACAGTTTGCCAGTCCATCACAGGGCAGGCACCTTGGGGCAATTCTGCACCTCCAATTCACTTGACGGCATGTCTCTGGACATGTCTCTGGTCATTCCTCTGTGGGAGGAAACTGGAGAACCCTGGATGAAAGCCATGCAGAGCCAAGGAGAACATGCAAACTCCACACAGAAAGGACGCTGCCACCATGCTGCCCAGGGGAAAATCAATAAAGCATTTTATTGCAATATTCTGTGTTGCATTATTGTAGCAATATATGGATGGCAAGCATCAATAATCTATTACATATGTTGCAAACACGAATTGAACTTTTTAGTGCTAGGATAAAATCAACTGTCCACTAGATGGTCCTGAGTTGTTTCCTGGTGATATCAGCCAAGGTGACGGCAGGTTCAGCAGAGGAAGGTGGTCTACACAAACATGGAGGCATCGGAGAAAGAAACCAGAAATCAAACATCTGGTCTCATTTTATTTTATTTTTTAAAACAAGGAAGGGACGAGGGACATGGATACTGTGAAGGGACAGCCTGTGACAGAAACAACAGAGGACATGGATTTGCAAGGAGTGTTGTATAAAAATGAAACACTCTGGGAATACTACAAACATGAAGGCTCACCTCACACGCCAGCATCTAGAGATGGCGTTAACCAATGACGGCCAAGCCAACGTTAAACCAGCTCCACCGGAGAACAACAAACAGTGGACACACTTAGCTTGACAAAGCTACCTTCCAATTCCAAGAGAGCTAATAAAATAACACAGTCCTTCACCTACTTCATGTTTAGAGATCTGGGTTTATGCACTTTTATTTTGGAAAATTAAGGTTATTGATACGTTCAAGACACTGGAACCCAGGTATATGACTCTGCTGTGATGTTTTTTCACCAACACAGTCGTACCCAAGCTCTACAGAGAAGAGTAAGAGAAGCTGAAAGTTGAGGAATCTTTGCGTACAGCAGGAAAGGCCGAAAATAACTTGCGATGCGTGGATTTCGAAGATAAGGACAACATAGACTGTGACAAACAATTTAGTTTGTCAGGTAAAAATTTAACAGGTTTTTATGACTGTGTTGGTCAGTCTGTCTGCTGGATAAAGTTTTTTAATAATTTGAAGTTGCAAAAAAGCTTCATAATATATTGCAATATCAGCGTATCGTAAAATGTTAGTTAGTTCTGGCCACGCAAGCTGATTGGTTGAGAAGTGTTCTAGCCGTGCTGATATTTCGAGATAACATCACAGGATTTTCACAAACACTGTATCACTCCGCTGAGACGCCATTGCTAAGCAACGACTTTGACAGCTGTAGAAGACGCTCAAGCCATCTGAACGTTATTACTTCTTACTTTGTGCACTAACAGAAAACGGACACTTTTAAGGTCACATTTGACCGACAGCCGATTTGGTCAGACTCTGACACTAAATTCCCAAACTGTCGTCACCACTGAGCAGCTTTTCAGTCGGCAGCTGTGACAGAAGAACAGCTAAACAACCTGGAATCAGCCAGAAATGAACCCAATAACCATTCGCCAAACTAAACGGGCTGTAAGATGCTTTACAGACTGGCTGGAAACAAACAACACTAATATTGATCTGGCAAAACTGAGCTAAACTTGATATTGCCCTGGTTTTATGGCTCAGTCCGTGCTTCAAAAGGCGAAGCTTACAGCAGACTGTGCAGCGAGTGGGCGGAGCTCACTACTCTGACATAGCAACAAGCTGCTTGTTAAGGAGCTATAACTTGGAGGAAGGATCTGAACATTAAAACATAATAAACGCCGCGTTCACGGCCAGTTTATTCATTTAACTGTTGTATAAAAGCAGTAGAGCACTCGAGGTCGTTTGCAAGAACTGTCCATCTTCTCATATCAATTCAAAACAATTTGGAAGTTTTACACGTAGATAAATAAAAACGGCATGCAAATAAAATATGTATTTATTTCATTACCAGCACGCTCATCATCAGTCATAATTACTTTGCTGAATATATTTTTATGCATTTAGGTTGGAAAGCACATTAAATGAGTTGTGTTTGCAGCATTTTTCCAGACTCATCTAGCTACTGTTACCACCTGTGAGGTAAGCTGTAAGATCTGCACTCATAATGCGTTCAGTCCAATTCTTCGTAAATGGTAAGTTCCCAAAAGAAAGGAAGATTCTTTTTCTATTTCAAAGTGTAACCTTAACACTGCAGTACAGGAGAGCTCCTGTGTAGAAGACACACTGAAGTTGATAGACGTGTAATTACATAGGCTGTACCTCTGTAATCCACCTGTAACAGAGACAATTAGTAGTTACAGTGCTGTTGCATGTGTTATTCATGTGCACGTGCAAGTCCCAGGAAGAAGTGACGCTGAATTTTCTATCATTCTAATTTGAGGAAAGATTAGGAACAATGTTAAAACGATTAAGCAGAAATTGTGCTGGAGATCCTACAGTTCACCTAGGCAGAGAGCGGCGCTCAGATTTGCCACTTTGCCGCTGTTTTACTTCCACTGTATCAAAAACACAACTGCAAAACGTTGGAGACTCTGAGCAAGTCAACAGGGGTGAAAGGCGCTATGTTCCTAGACTTTTATACAGGAGCGTCCGTGAATTTTGGCAGTAGAAGCAAGTCTTTGTTAATATCACAACGGCTGAGTGCTGACTAGTTAGCATTACTGCTACTGAGTGCTGACTGGTTAGCATTACTGCTACTGAGTGCTGACTGGTTAGCATTACTGCTACTGAGTGCTGATTGGTTAGCATTACTGCTACTGAGTGCTGATTGGTTAGCATTACTGCTACTGAGTGCTGATTGGTTAGCATTACTGCTACTGAGTGCTGATTGGTTAGCATTACTGCTACTGAGTGCTGATTGGTTAGCATTACTGCTACTGAATGCTGATTGGTTAGCATTACTGCTACTGAGTGCTGACTGGTTAGCATTACTGCTACTGAGTGCTGATTGGTTAGCATTACTGCTACTGAGTGCTGATTGGTTAGCATTACTGCTACTGAGTGCTGACTAGTTAGCATTACTTCTACTGAGTGCTGACTAGTTAGCATTACTTCTACTGAGTGCTGATTGGTTAGCATTACTGCTACTGAGTGCTGATTGGTTAGCATTACTGCTACTGAGTGCTGACTAGTTAGCATTACTTCTACTGAGTGCTGACTAGTTAGCATTACTGCTACTGAGTGCTGATTGGTTAGCAATACTGCTACTGAGTGCTGATTGGTTGGCATTACTGCTACTGAGTGGTGATTGTTTAGCATTACTGCTACTGAGTGCTGCTTGGTTAGCATTACTGCTACTGAGTGCTGATTGGTTGGCATTACTGCTACTGAGTGCTGATTGGTTAGCATTACTGCTACTGAGTGCTGATTGGTTAACATTACTGCTACTGAGTGCTGATTGGTTAACATTACTGCTACTGAGTGGTGATTGGTTAACATTACTGCTACTGAGTGCTGATTGGTTAACATTACTGCTACTGAGTGCTGATTGGTTAACATTACTGCTACTGAGTGGTGATTGGTTAGCATTACTGCTACTGAGTGCTGATTGGTTGGCATTACTGCTACTGAATGCTGATTGGTTGGCATTACTGCTACTGAATGCTGATTGGTTAACATTACTGCTACTGAGTGCTGATTGGTTAACATTACTGCTAGTGTGCACTGTCATGTCAAAACAATCAAAAACAAACAGAAAGCACATCTCAATAATGCTAATTTCTGCTCCCACCTCTATGCGACTAATGTTTATAGTAAGCTAACAGCCATTTACATGAACAGTTTTTGACAGTTCTAGATTAAACATGGGCATCTGAAGCTTGCTTGCCAAGTTGGTTTCTAAACTTACTCATACATTTTTCTAGGGTAAAAAGTATGATAATCTGCCAAAACAGTACACTAAAAAGAGTAGTGTGATGGGAACTGCAATGTCCAGTGAATGCTTCTAAAAGTACCCCAATGTCAACTTTCAACTGCCTAGCAACCCCCTGGCAAAAACCTGGAGCCATCTAGCCATACCCTAGAATCGCTTATGGCTTCTAGCTCATTATGAAATTCGCTATGTACACTATATGAACTGCGTACACTTCTGTGATAACTTCTTATGGCTGTGTTTAGACCCATGCTGTTTCTACTATGATGTTTGGATTTGTTCTAATACAAAGACTCTTGTATATACATCAGTCTGCCTATCCACAGTTAGAGGAGTATTCTCTCCCAAAATGATGATTACTGGTCGAATGGAGTGACTAAATATCCTCAGTGACCCAGTTAAATGTACCCTACAGTTCTGCACCATCAAATGCAACAGCGTTTTCCGAGATTCACGCTGCAGACTCATTAATTCAACTCCTGAAATCGCTTAACTGCAGTAGCATATGTAAACCTTCTTGACAGCACACCAGCACAAAAGCATGGGAAAATTCTTCTTATGCTGCTAGACAAACGTTCTTGGCACTTTCAGCACTTTTGCTTTCTGGTGTAGCTCAAAGACGGTGCGCGGCGAGCATGGGCCGGTGCAGATAACTAAAATGTATTCGCGGCCGTCTTTAATTAGTGGCGGGTTTAATGTCGGTGATTATTTTCGTGCTAAAGTGTGTGCGTCTGTACGTAAATGGAACATCTTCCCGTCTCGATCGTTGCTGTTTTAGCTTCATGATTGGCTCCATGGGTCTAATATACATGATGGCATGGGTCCAGTGGTGCAGGCCCGTTCTGTATTGTGTATGTATTTTAATGATAAGCCCCTGCCTTTGAGGGTGGAATCAAGCTTTCAGCTTCTCCGAGAAGACAAAAATAATGAGAGAAAATCTGGGGTTCAGAGAGTGGGGCTGATCCACGCTGTCAGTCAAGGCTTCAAATGATGGAGGTAGCAAATGAATCATAACGAGATGAGAGACAAACGAATAAATCGCGAGTGGAACTCACCTTGCACACAAACTTGGCGCACACGCATGCTTGAAGTCTTTTACTGTGACTGACACTTACAACGCCCTGCAGCCTGAGCAAGCGGCCAATTAAAACCAGTCCCGTCCTCCCTCTCTGACTCTCTCCCTCTTAGGCAGCTCATCCCTCGCTCCCCTTTTTCATTTTTGCAGCATCCGTCCCTCCTCCGCACCTCTGGACAACCTCTTCCCGTCTTCTGCTCGCCTGCAGCCTCTCTCTTTGTCTTTCACTAATTAATCTGTGATGGAGAGTGAAACCATACTAGGGCTAATAGAGGAATTATTATTATTTTCGAATTATTCAAAAAAGTAAAAAAAAAAAAAAGACAAATGGACATAAGGTTGTCATGGCATTGTTCCACATACCTGGCTGTTGAGCTGCACTGGTTAAACGTACTCAGAGGGAGTTTGGGGGGCCTCTGGGTGCAGACATCATGTCTACAAAAAGCTGCATCAGTTATGTTTTATTACATTATTATTGTTTTATTACTTCAGACCACAGCATCAGCTTTCAGACATCAGACAAAACAGCTTCGGGACTCGGTGGGGAAAACATTGTCATGTCTCAGCTCTATACAGTTTGACAGCAGGTGAACTGACCTCAAACAAAAAGACATCAGGTTATAGATAAAACAGCCTTGGATGGTAAAAGTCATGTGATGTTTGCAAATCCATTCTAACTAGATTAGTTACATAACTTTAACTAAAGTGCACGCCTGTTATGCTCTTTTATCTGACAAATATGAAGCTTCACTGTGTCTGTTACCTTCAGATGTGTAAATAGATAAACGTAAACAAGTAAAAATAAGAAACCATGGTAATTGTTACATACTTCAATATAATTTCCAATGTACTGAAAACACACTGAGCAACCTGCTCTGTGTCACATTTGCTGGGAAATGTGAACACCTTGATTCCTTGATTCAGGCCAAACACTGTGATTGATCAGGCTGCACAGTAAACCAAGTGATTGGTTACAGGTACATTTGCATATTGCAGCCTTCGGCAACTTCAGGCCAACATCGTAATAATGACGAATGAAAGATCCACTATACAGCCCTAAATCAGCTTCCTATTCGCTACACATATGAACCAACAGGAGAGGGCTACACACCGACCCCAGCGCTGAGCTCTGACAGTAGTCTCAAGCAGAAGAAAACAAGAGTAGTGCAAAGACGTTTTCCCTTCGCAGGCTACAACCGAAAGTCAAACCCACAGCCAATTTCCACCGTGCCTCTGCGCAGCATCGCTGACACTTCATTCTGGAGGGATTCCGCGTTTTGGTCTCGACTGCCAAAATAAAAGGTCTGATAGGTTTGTCAGGAGAGCCAGGCGGGGTGACAGCCGAGATTGGACAACGCAGGCATCGAAAGAGAGAAAGACAGCGAGGGAGAGATAAATAAGGAGAGAAGCGAACAGAGCTTTGAAAGAAGAAGGCAACCAGTTTTAAAGCTGGCAGAGGAACGGACAGGGTCATCTGAGTTGAGAGAGGAACGGGTAAAAGATAGAGAGAGAGAGAGAGAGAGAGAGAGAGAGAGAGAGAGAGAGAGAGAGCGAGAGAGAGAGAGAGAGAGACATGGTTCAGCTAAAAATGTACACAACTTCTCCCCTACCTCAAGTGGCAGTTCATCAGTTAGGGCATGTTTGGTGCCTGAAGTTTTACACCGGAGCTACGGGGCTAATTTGGCTAACAGTGGACACTTTTAGCTGCCAGTTTAGCATCATAATAAAAGTGCATCACATAGCTAAAAACATGAATAGTGGCCTGCTTGAAGCCTGAATTCAGATACGTTTGTCCTTCATATCTAACTGCAGGGATCAATTCAATCAAAGGTCAACTGAAATTTTAAGTGGTATATACAGTGGGGTCCAAAAGTCAGACCGCTTTGAAAATCTGGGATATTTTTCATTTAAACCTGAAAGTTATGACAAATAAAAGGCCAAAGAAAATTCAAACTGATGCAAATTTGTGACTGGCCGTTTCAAGGCCTTTACACCAAAAAGCATTTATTTTACATCTTATTCCTTTCATTGTTCAGACAAGCCCGTGTTCAGATGACTCTGGATTTGATCTACTGATCAGAGGCCTTTTCACAAACTTGCGAAGCTCACTGCACACAACTGGAAACCCAATTTGGACCACGCGTATGTGAAATGATGTCTTTTCTGCTACCACGTTACGGCTGCTGCCTAATATCAGCCTTGTCCTAATGTAATAAATGATACTCAAGCAGAGCTCTGAGGCAGTGAGGCAGCCAGTCACATCCTAATTGAATGTTTAGGTAAATATTTATGTTCCTCAGTTTGTTCGCATTTCTGAAGGCAGCACAGATGTAACCTAGCCTTCTTAAAAGTGCGGAAAAAAGATGCTATTGCTAACAGCAACCATGCACTAATGCCTAAGGCTGTGTCCGAAAGTGAAGGCAGCTGTCTTGATGCCTTGTTGTGTCATAATTCAGTGCCTCAGAAAGCAGCGTTATGATGAACGTACCTGCAACCCAATCGCGAAGGCAGCGATACTTTGCATTGTGACTAAGATACGTCACCTCACTGCCAGCTGTTAGTGTTCATCTAGGCTAGGATACATCTATGCTGCCTCCAAACTAAGGAACCTCTGGCCAGTGTTTTATGTAAAAATGTCATTTGGATGTGACTGGCTGCCTTAGTGCCTCAGAATATGAGTCTGCAGCAATTATTACAATTCAGATGCAGCCAATATCAGGCAACCAGTTGCTTGCCTGGTCCAAATCGGGTTTCCGGTTCAAATCAGGTAGTGACAGATATTAAAACAAGGGACGGACAAAGCAAATACTAACAAATTCACATTAAAACTTCAAAGACTACTTTTCATGCAAATGGTTATGCCAGTTATATAATCTGTCATTTGGAAAAAATGATTGAATAAGAAAGAAATGCACACAGAAGACTCACTAACGGTCTTAGACTTTTAGACCGCACTGCACAGAACATGCCACGACAGGCGACGACATAGCCGACATGAAAACTCATCGGCACGATTCTAAATCTAACATTTAATATGTTACATTATATGGAATAGAATATGTTATGCAATATTCTGCCATGCAGCACTGCTTCCCCCCAGCCTCATCGGTTTGAATTCATCACTTTGTATTATTTTTGTGCATCCACATTCTCTCACTACAATACCCAGCATGCCTTATGCTTAAAACCATTGGGAATCCCTGCGTTGTCAAGTAATCCTGACTGCAAGCACAGCCACTAAGGCTCGTATTAGTCAACCGTCATGTATCCACCCCTAAGCAGTTGTCATTTTTCAAAAGCTCCTCCCGCCTTTAAGTTACATCATCAGAAGGGGGTTTCTGTCACGATTGGCCCCTCCCAGTCCTGTCCATGTGCGCTTGTTTTGGCCCCCTCGTTTCGTGACTCCGCCCCTGATTTCCACCTGTCCTTTGTTTGTATTTAAGCCCTGTGTTTGCCCCTTGTGTTTGCTGGTCCTTGTTGTTGTTAAATGCTGTGTTGGATGTTCTGTTTGGTCTGTTCTGCTTGTTCTGTTGTATTCTGGTTTATGTCATGTCTGCCCCCCGATCTATCCGTATTGGCTCTATGACCCTGGACTGTGTTGCCTCCTCGCTCCACGTTACAGTTTCTTAGCACTTAAACAGGATAATATTGCTTCAGACACTTTTCTAGAACGGTGGGAGGTGAGTAGACATGTTTACAACAAATGAAGAGATTTTCATGGTTACAGTTTTAAGATTAAGATTAAGTGACCCTTATTAGTCCCACAACGGGGAAATTTCACCTCCGCATTTAACCCATCTGTGAAGTGAAACACCACATACACACTAGTGAGCACACTTGCCCAGAGCGGTGGGCAGCCCAATCCGCAGTGCCCGGGGAGCAGTTGGGGGTTAGGTGTCTTGCTCAAGGACACCTCAGTCATGTGCTGTCGGCTCTGGGGATCGAACCGGCGACCTTCCGGTCACGAGGCTGGTTCCCTGAACTCTAGCCCACGACTGGAGCCCACGTTAACAAACCAACACGGTTTGAGGCAGCTGTGTGATAATTTAGACAAGCACAATGCTAATTGAAGGGTTATAGGCTTTTATTATTTGTAAGCTACATCAGCCCCGGAGCTCCACAGAAAACGTGTGACGTCTGGCTGAACTATCGCTTTAATAAGACCGAAAAACAGAAGGAATAAGAAAATTAATGAGAGTGTGAGAACGAGGAGAGAGACGGGCAGAAAGACAAAAAAAATGACGAGCTTTTAGACTGTCTGAGTGTCCGGTCAATACATTTTCATATTCCGCAGCGTATTTAATTTGCGTGTGAGCGAAATTCACAGAAATGTTTTCTGACAGAGCAGCCTCGCCTGGGGAATGGATGCAGGCGCGACGCTGGTCATTTAAATTCATAAAATCCAATTCCTTTAAACCGACAACCTGTAAACAAGAGCAGGGGCTCAGCAAAACAAGTTTAGCCAATAATAAGGGGAGGCAAGCAAGCGCCCCCCTTTCAAATCACACAGCACGGAGGAAACATTCGAAATGAACTCTACGCTCGTTTTAACGTCTTAGCTCAGAATTTCAAGCTTCCACCTTGGCTGATGCCTTCAATGATAATCTGGCTAAAATCCAAGCGCTTCTTAGATGAATTTCTAAGCTAATCTGAGGCACATGCTGCTAGAGAAGGGCATCTGAACCACTGCCGCTATGCAAATATTCACATTTTTAATGGAACTACATTCAAACACCCCAGTGAGAAAATATTTTATACTGTTATTAATAAAAACAAGCAGACGGTTTGACGCCCATTGTGTGCAGCCAGGATAACAGCTCATCCGCACCTGATTGTTCAGCTGATGTGCTGATTTATCTTTGTGTTTTATGCAGATTCATTATTTTTTCCCAATACTTCCATCTAGCCTTTATCCCTGCTTAGCAGTTTAATGTTACAGCCTCAACAACGAAATATAAGATCAGATCTTAGTATTTAATTTATCCACTCATCTTTTTCCAGTCATAAAACCAAGTTACAGCTGCGTCGTCCCAGCAAAATCTGCTCCCAAAGATCTCAGGGACACGTTCCCCTTCGAAGAGACACTAACACTTTCTATGTTATGCTCGTAAGCATCTATAAACACATTTATAACATGTTATAACGCATTCATAAGGCACTATAAACATGTTATAATTACAGATTAAAATTAATTACACTGAATTAGACTTCATAGCTATGTTTATTATGCATTATGAATCGTTAATATATTATAAGTAGTGTTAATAACATGTTATGCTGACAGCGCCAAAGAAGTCAGTCCCAGCTAGGAGAGTGTAAAGTAGACAAATACAAGGTTTATTTACGCTCTGAGATTTCCAATGTTTTGTCACTGCTGGAGCTGTTAGGGCTGCGTCTTTGGGGCTTCAGATGCTCCAAATAGTATAATATTTGATATGCAGTGTTGAGTTAGTGCCAGGCTAACGGTGGTGTATACTCACTTTCCCACATCGGGTAAAGCACTGATGGCAGCACGAGTTTAAAATCTGACATTTGAAGCTTGTAATGAGCTTTATTGTGTGTGTTTTAGTGTTTCAGTAAATATTTCAACTTGAAGCGCCACTCTTAACACTGGAGGAGGCTTTAGTACAGTACGCGTCACTTCTCTTTACTTAGAGTGGACAAATACAACCTATGAGCTCTTATAATCTGTTGTGAACAGTACATATAATACATTGTTACATAAAATGTAATACATTTTTATAAATATTTTTAGCCATGGTTATGATGCCTCATGAATGCATTATAACATGTTATGAATGTATTTACAGATGCTTACATATGTGACATCCAGAGAAAATGTTACAGAAATTCCCTCTTAAAACCTTAAAACCTCATGAAGATTCCGACATGTACCGATGTTTTCTTATACGGGATTTTTCCTAACGTAAGAACAGAATCCACAAGACCACAATGGTGTGAACAGTTCTGCGGTTTAAGAACACGCCATGAATCTGATGGAGACTTTACTTTAGAACCTGTCTCAAGAACAGATTTAAGAGAAAACATAGGAAGATATTAGTGAATAAGGCTGGTTCATTCCAGCAGCTATCCAAGCTCACCTCAGCCGCCTTGCACGTTTCTCTCACATGTGCATCTAATGGCTAAAGGAGACATGTCTGAGATTAAATATCAAGTCAAAGGATAAAAAGTGGAAAAAAAAGGATTTTCCAAATGTGACTCCTAACAACCACCTGGAAGACCTGGTAGTCACCTAAACTGCCCCCATCAGATGAACAGCACTTAAAGGTTTCAGAGAGAGCTGCTTCAGGTCTGAAAACATCCACAGGTGTTTCTGTCCATCCTTCCACTGTGAGAAGACCACTCAGCGCTATGGGTCTGAAAGGACGTGTAGCTGTTCAAGAAGAACCTCGCTGAGAAAAGGAGACGGACACATCAAACAAAGAAGCTAAACAGTGGACTGACCACCCCAGAGTCCAGACCTCAACACCACTGTATGTGTTTGATTACTACAGGAAATGGTCAACCGACTTCTAAGCTATGCTAACGACACCGAAGTAAACAAATACTAATGGGTTCATATATATGTATACATTATAATATCCCTACATTCCATCTTGTGGCACAGTTTCTTCAGGTTCATCCTCCTCCAGAAATCACACTCTTAAAACACACACACACACACACACACACACACACACACACACACACACACACACACACACATCCGTTATGCTGTGGTGCTGTAAAGCCAAGGACCCCCTCAGTAATGTTGGCGGCAGGTTGTTTTTGATGGATGTTCTGGTTGATCCCACATGGCGACTGAAGCATATGACAGCGCTTTAATTAAGAGCTAAAGATTTCCACACTGTGCTGACTGATCGAGGCTCACGCAGGACAGGAAGACCTTTCTAACCCATTAAAGAGCCATTCACACCATCACCTGCAACTAACACACATGTGAATGTGGCCTCACTTCAATATAGCATTGGTTTATACTGTATTATTAATTGAAACAGAACCATAAGGTTAATATCAGCGCTGTTTCTAAAATGGTAAAAAACACTCTTTTACTTCCAATGAAAGTCAAAACCATGCCCAAATGACGGAAAAAATGGAGATACATGGTTATTTAGACAGATGATATTTCATATTCGCTTTGCTTAAACATGCCATTTCTTAAAATCAAATATTAGAATGAATATGAAACAATAAAACTGATGACCAGAACCAACATTCAGGACATACTGGGCTGAAAACTGAAGCTGAAAAGAGAAAAACGCTGACACAACAAATTAAATCAGCTGCCATACAATAAACTTCCTATAGTTATTACAGTTTGAAGTTTGCAGAATGTCCCACGAAATCCTGACCAACACAGAACAGGTTGTATATATAGAATTATAACCAATTATTCTGCTTATTTTTTCGGACGCTGTTTTCTCCTTTTCAAAAACTGAGGCTACAGATGAGCCCACATGTGCCAGAATATAACTGTCACACTTTTCAGAGTGGAATGTAAAACGCATATAAGAAGCTGGCAAGCAAGAAGCCGGTGGCTTTGAGGAATGCAAAGAAAATAAACAGCATTTTTAATCACCATTTCTCCTTTCCATTACTATTGAATGGAGTCTTAGATTTGAACACGTTGGCCCTGTTCACACTCGTCATTAACAGCGCTAAGTACAAGTGTGAACAGGATACAGTGCATCTTGCAGACACATTGTGATCTGATCACTCAAACCACCAGGGACCCATATGACCCCATGACATGGTGTCAACCCTACAGCGTCTTAAAGCAGCAAACAGAAGAAAGCAGCCGTGTAGTTTCGTTTTTCACCTCCTCCACTGTTTGTTCAAGTCTTGTTAGCGGCTCATGTGGTCTAAATGTTTGTAACAGCCCTTTTCATTTACATGAACACAGACTCGTTCCTTTTTATCGGACAACAAACACAGCGTGAGACTGATGGAGTGAATGTAGGTGGTAGTGCTCCCCCAGTCACAAAATCTGACCACTGTAGATGCATTCAAGACACAGGCCAGGTGCAAACTGCTACGTTCCTTCCTGTTCACTTATGATCAGATCACTCGAGACAGACATTAATACCAAATGTAAACAGGGCTTTGATTGTGGGCCTATTTCATTTTTGTTTGTTTTTTCTGCCTAAACTTGAGAACTTTCATTACTGTCACTATTTCAGTAAAGTGTAAATATGAAAACGGTAACATGTGGTGATCATTTCTGCTAGTAAAATTCATTTATTTATTTGCAAGATAAGTCAGATGTGAACTTCACAGGGTTATGTAACATTTATATGTTAGTAATAATGTTTACAATACCTACAAAAGGCTAAGATGACTAAGCTACTTCACTGAACATGTACTGTACAGTCATTGGTCAAATACTGTAAACTCATCAGTCAGTTCCACAAAAAACATAGAAAACCCCCAGTACTGCAAGGACAACATGGAGAGCAGCATCTAAAGAGTAAAAGAGGGTGAAACTCACTTTTACCTGAGACTGAGACAGAGTGCAGTGGAATTTCAGCAGAAGTGGAGATTAACAGAAGTGTGAGAAATAGAAATTTCAATAGAACAACGGAAATTGTAGGTGAATTATGTCAAACTGAAGAGTTAATACAGTAAGAGTCCGGAGTGATTTTGATAAAGATTTGAGTGTAGTTAAGAAAAGCGTAAGAAAAAAGGGTCACTTAATGGTAAAGGTGGAGAGTGAGTGTGGTAAAGGTAGAGAGTGAGTGCGGTAAAGGTGGAGAGTGAGTGCGGTAAAGGTGGAGAGTGAGTGCGGTAAAGGTGGAGAGTGAGTGTGGTAAAGGTAGAGAGGGAGTGCGGTAAAGGTAGAGAGTGAGTGCGGTAAAGGTAGAGAGGGAGTGCGGTAAAGGTAGAGAGTGAGTGCGGTAAAGGTAGAGAGGTAAAGGTGGAGAGTGAGTGCGGTAAAGGTGGAGAGTGAGTGCGGTAAAGGTGGAGAGTGAGTGCGGTAAAGGTAGAGAGGGAGTGCGGTAAAGGTAGAGAGTGAGTGCGGTAAAGGTAGAGAGGGAGTGCGGTAAAGGTGGAGAGTGAGTGCGGTAAAGGTAGAGAGGGAGTGCGGTAAAGGTGGAGAGTGAGTGTGGTAAAGGAAAAGAGAGTGAGTGCGGTAAAGGTAGAGAGTGAGTGCGGTAAAGGTAAAGAGGGAGTGCCGTAAAGGTAAAGAGTGAGTGTGGTAAAGGTGGAGAGGGAGTGTGGTAAAGGTAAAGAGTGAGTGTGGTAAAGGTAGAGAGTGAGTGCGGTAAAGGTAGAGAGGGAGTGCGGTAAAGGTGGAGAGTGAGTGCGGTAAAGGTGGAGAGTGAGTGCGGTAAAGGTAGAGAGGGAGTGCGGTAAAGGTGGAGAGTGAGTGCGGTAAAGGTAGAGAGTGAGTGCGGTAAAGGTGGAGAGTGAGTGCGGTAAAGGTGGAGAGTGAGTGCGGTAAAGGTAGAGAGGGAGTGCGGTAAAGGTAGAGAGTGAGTGCGGTAAAGGTAGAGAGGGAGTGCGGTAAAGGTGGAGAGTGAGTGCGGTAAAGGTAGAGAGGGAGTGCGGTAAAGGTGGAGAGTGAGTGTGGTAAAGGAAAAGAGAGTGAGTGCGGTAAAGGTAGAGAGTGAGTGCGGTAAAGGTAAAGAGGGAGTGCCGTAAAGGTAAAGAGTGAGTGTGGTAAAGGTGGAGAGGGAGTGTGGTAAAGGTAAAGAGTGAGTGTGGTAAAGGTAGAGAGTGAGTGCGGTAAAGGTAGAGAGGGAGTGCGGTAAAGGTAGAGAGGGAGTGCGGTAAAGGTGGAGAGTGAGTGCGGTAAAGGTAGAGAGGGAGTGCGGTAAAGGTGGAGAGTGAGTGTGGTAAAGGAAAAGAGAGTGAGTGCGGTAAAGGTAGAGAGTGAGTGCGGTAAAGGTAAAGAGGGAGTGCCGTAAAGGTAAAGAGTGAGTGTGGTAAAGGTGGAGAGGGAGTGCGGTAAAGGTAAAGAGTGAGTGTGGTAAAGGTAGAGAGTGAGTGCAGTAAAGGTAGAGAGTGAGTGTGGTAAAGGTAAAGAGTGAGTGTGGTAAAGGTAAAGAGGGAGTGTGGTAAAGGTAGAGAGGGAGTGTGGTAAAGGTAAAGAGTGAGTGCGGTAAAGGTAGAGAGTGAGTGTGGTAAAGGTGGAGAGGGAGTGTGGTAAAGGTAAAGAGTGAGTGCGGTAAAGGTAAAGAGTGAGTGTGGTAAAGGTAGAGAGTGAGTGTGGTAAAGGTAGAGAGTGAGTGCAGTACAGGTAGAGAGTGAGTGTGGTAAAGGTAGAGAGTGAGTGTGGTAAAGGTAGAGAGTGAGTGTGGTAAAGGTAAAGAGTGAGTGTGGTAAAGGTAGAGAGTGAGTGCAGTACAGGTAGAGAGTGAGTGTGGTAAAGGTAGAGAGTGAGTGTGGTAAAGGTAAAGAGTGAGTGTGGTAAAGGTAGAGAGTGAGTGCAGTACAGGTAAAGAGTGAGTGCAGTAAAGGTGCAGAGTGAGTGCGGTAAAGGTAAAGAGTGAGTGCGGTAAAGGTAAAGAGGGAGTGCAGTAAAGGTAGAGAGTGAGTGCGGTAAAGGTAGAGAGTGAGTGTGGTAAAGGTAAAGAGTGAGTGCGGTAAAGGTAAAGAGTGAGTGTGGTAAAGGTAGAGAGTGAGTGCAGTACAGGTAGAGAATGAGTGCAGTACAGGTAGAGAGTGAGTGTGGTAAAGGTAAAGAGTGAGTGTGGTAAAGGTAAAGAGTGAGTGTGGTAAAGGTAGAGAGTGAGTGCAGTACAGGTAGAGAGTGAGTGCAGTACAGGTAGAGAGTGAGTGTGGTAAAGGTAGAGAGTGAGCACACATGGTAAAAGTCCAGAATGAGTGAATAGAATGAAACAAAGTTACTGACCGTGCAGCGTCGGGGCTGGAGCAGTGAGGTGGTCACCTTCTGACCGCTGATTTCAGGTGAGCCTCCAGCCTCAGAGACAGGAATGCAGAGAGGAGCATACTGTCCTGGAAACAGAACCTGTAAACACACACACACACACACACACACACATCACTAAACAGTACGTACAGTACACTGTAAGAAGGATTTGGCTGAGATATGTACTGAACTAACATGGATAAGACTACAATGCATCCAGACTGGTATCATGTACAGTTCTGATCCTGTTGAGTGAACGTTGTTGTGACTGAAAAGAGCTGGACACACCACAACACGCTGCTGGAAGCTGCCCACATGCCACCTGGACACTGTGCACCACAAACTGGCAGCCTGAGAACTTGGTCATGAACCAAAAAGGTGTGGGTCTGATTCCAACTGATGCCTTCCTGCTTCTGCTGCTGTGTCCCTGAGCAAAGTGCCTCATGCTGAGGTGGTGTCAGATGGCTGGCCACACACTCTGACCTCTCTTTCAGTCCAGAAAGCACTCCAAATAACAGGACTGACATAAAAATTATGCCATTTTCCTCCTTATGAATCAAGCGACCTCACAGATTCAAATTCATGTCAGAGTATATTTATTTCCACTACCCAGATAATAATAATAGTAGTCTCCCCATTCAGTTCTCAGTTCTAACCTTAAATAGCACAGCAGTTACATTCTGGCACCTGAAGCTTCTTATTGGAATTTTCCCGTTCCACCTTAAACGGTGCAGCAGGTTACATTCCGGCACCTGAAGCTTCTTATTGGAATTTTTCGGTTCCATCTTAAATGGTGTAGCAGTTATATTCTGGCACCTGAAGCTTCTTATTGGAATTTTCCCGTTCCACCTTAAACAGTGCAGCAGGTTACATTCCGGCACCTGAAGCTTCTTATTGGAATTTTTTGGTTCCATCTTAAATGGTGTACAAATTACATTCTGGCACCTGAAGCTTCTTATTGGAATTTTCCCGTTCCACCTTAAATGGCACAGCAGTTACATTCCAGCACCTGATGCTTCATAGTGGAATTTTCCCGTTCCACCTTAAATGGCGCAGCAGGTTACATTCTGGTATCTGACACTTCCTGATGGAATTTTCCTGTTCTGCCTTAAATGGTGCAGCACTTCCATTCTGGCACCTGAGGCTTATTATTCAAATTTTAAAGTTCCACCTTAAATGGTGCAGCAGTTACAGTCTGCCGCCTAAAGCTAATTGGAATTTTCCTGTTCCACCTTAAATAGTGAAGCAGGTACATTCCGGAGCCTGAGGCTTATTATTCAAATTTTCCAGTTCCACTTTAAATGGTGAAGCAGTTCCATTTAAGGTGGAACAGGAGAATTCAGACAAAAAAGGCACAGGAGGCCGACTTCAGCCTCGTACTGTAAGATTGACCATTTTCCCTGCATCCAAAAACTGACCATCTCCTAGAAGCTATAAGGAACTGAAGTAGAACGACACAGCGTGTGATGCATGGGAGGGTCAGCTGATTTCCCAGTTCATGAATATGCAATATAAGGTAGCTTATGATTGGCTGTAATCTATTGGTGTTACCTGTGACGTCTAAGCTCACGCCAAATAAAGTGGAACTCCTTTAACAATGGTTAGGGGGCAGTATACGTATAAAAGGTCCTTTTATACACTCTGCAGTGCCCAATAAATGTTGGACTGAAGCGCAAGTATGAAGATAATCACATATATCCTGCTAACATTTTGAGTAAGGAGGAAAAACACTATGCTGGGCCTTTAAAAAGCCCTGTGGGGCAGTCGCTCATCTCAGTCAGCGTCAGTGCTCAGCTCAGGATCAGAGCCAGGCTCCCCATCCCCTCCTTAAGAGTCCAATCTGTCCTTATATAGCTGCTCCGCTCCACTCCAGCGGATTTCACCACAGCTCATTTCAGCGGGGCTGCCGATTATGACCCCTCATCAACCTCTTAAACACTAAACACCGCTCTCCTCGCTTCTCTATAAATAGTGTTAGTTCAGTGGGGTGCTTAAACAGGGGGACAGGCCTGCCCCGCCTCGGCGTTTATTACAGGGAAACTCGTTAATGCTGGAATTCACTGAAGGGAGCGCGTATCTAAGCAGGGCATCGGCGCGCCGAGCGCCGCCACACACACACAGCCGGCGCATGCTTCCCATCAGCCCAGCCTGATATCACACAGTCAGATTTATTTCCAGGACTGATAGCATCACCAGATCCTTCTTCCTGCTTTATTGTTTTCATTTCTCCGTTCTGAGGAAGGAGGGAACATTTCTCTCTGTGATGGCAGACGAGGAGAGACGGAGGAATACAGGACAGAGCTCTGTGTGTGCATTTCCTGATGGACACAACCAGCAGACAGCGAGAGAGAGAGAAAGAGAGCGAGAGACAAAGAAAAAAGAAAAATGGAGAGAGATAGAGAGAAAGGAAATGAGAAAAATGGAGAGAAATTGAGATAAAATAAGAGACATGGAGAGAGAACAATCTAAAGAGGACAACAATGTAGAGGTAGATAGAGGAAAATAGATGATGGACAGAAAGGAGAGTGAAAAATCGAGATAGAAGGAGAGAAATGGAGAGAAAAATTGAGAATCAAACAGAAATGGAAAGAGAAAAATGGAGAATGAAAGAGAAATGGAGAGAAAAAATTAATAGAGAGAGAAATTGAGAGAGGAAAACAGAGAATCAAGGAAAAATATGAAGAGAAAAATGGGGCAAGAAGGAGAGAAATGGGGAGAGAAAACGGAGAATGAAAGTGAGAAATGAAGAGAAAATGGAGAATGAAGGAGAGAAATGAGAGAAAAACAGAAGGACAGAAATGGAGAGAAAGTGGAGAAAATGAGAGAAATGGAGAAAAAAAATGGAGAAAGAAGGAGAGAAACAAGAGAAAAATTTAGTTAGAAAGAGAAATGGAGAGAATAACTGAGATAGGAGAAAAATGAGAGAACATTTGAGACAGAAGGAGAAAAATGAGAGAACATTTGAGGTAGAAGGAGAAAAATGAGAGAACATTTGAGGTAGAAGGAGAAAAATGAGAGAAAATTTCAGACAGAAGGAGAAAAATGAGAGAACATTTGAGACAGAAGGAGAAAAATGAGAGAACATTTGAGACAGAAGGAGAAAAATGAGAGAACATTTGAGGTAGAAGGAGAAAAATGAGAGAACATTTGAGGTAGAAGGAGAAAAATGAGAGAAAATTTCAGACAGAAGGAGAAAAATGAGAGAACATTTGAGGTAGAAGGAAAAAAATGAGAGAAAATTGGCGAGACAAATGGAAAGAGAGAAAAATGGTGGGAGAAGACAAGAAATGGAGACGATGAGAAGTGAAGGGGCGAAACGGAAAGAAAACAGGAAAACCAGAAGCTGCTCGGCTGAGACATGTTTGGAATCTGAGATCTGCTTTACGCTGGAGCTGCGTGGCAGATGAAGCTAAGAAGTACTGAACGTCTGACACCCTCAGTCAGCCTCCTTCTCACTGCATCATCGCTCAGTATCTCTAATAGACCTGATTCTGTGGTTTCTGACTCTGTGTGACTCACTGTTCTCAGACAAAATCACACTTCAAGACGGCTGTAACTGTTTTAGAGAAGCAGTTTTGTCTGTTTATTGACAACAGTGTTACCTGTAAAGCTGCTGGAAACGGCAGATTTCAGTGGGAAAAACTAAAGCATGTTGTATATTTATATTGCTATTTATTTATTATTAATTATTTAAATCTAGCATAATATAATTAATTATTTTAATCAATCACTTTAATCTAGCAATTCTATACCTGCAAATATAGACTGACATCTTGCACATCTTTTACATATTCTATCCATCTCTTGGACAATCTGGAATACATGCATGTATCATATCATAGCTTTTATTTCAAAACAGTACATTGTTGAACTTTGAAACTCTAAACTTTCACTCCATCCCATATTTGTTTTTAGAAGTAGAAGAGGAGATATTTTATTATGAAAGCTTTTTGTTCTGCACACAATTTACTTTGCAAGAATAAAAACGTGCCCAGTTCATAAACGTATAGGTAAAACAGCTTAAGCGAACTCAATTAATGATGCAAATTCCATCATTACATTTACATAGCATATTAAAATAACAGTAACTGGTCTAGAGCTTAAAGGGTTAATAGAGCTCAGAGGGAGTAAACAGTCTTTTGTTATCAAACGCATGAGCTAAGTTGACCGGGCTTCTTACAATCAGCAGTTGTCAGGTGGGAATGAATTTGCGAATCGCTCTTTTCTCTCCGACTCTGAAAAGAACGGGGTTAAAAGGTCACGGAGAAAATGCCATACATGCTGACGTCTCAGTAGGGGAGGCCGCTGTCCTTTACATGAATGTAAAACAGCATGGAGCAGGCTTAGGATGAAGGTCCTCCTGCATTTTCTATTATGTTGAAATGTGGTCTGAGCTGTGAAGGTGCAGTCCAGTACACTTTGTGTCAAATTTGGCAAATATCTGTACAGCTGCTCTGTTTGCATGCTGGAATCCAGGGTTCATACGCAAGCCTAAATCTGTAAACAAGAAACAAAGTGCCTCATACTGAGCCACACAGTACTATGCGAGCCAATCAGCAACAGGGCTACATGCACTCCACACATAGTCAAGATGGAGAGATGGCCGAGAAACAAAGAGGAGAACATCTGAAAAACAAAGACTGAGAAAGAAGTTCTTACATAAGGCAAGGGTGACCTATTTGCCAGCTTCTTGTTCAAATTTTCCTGTTCCACCTTAAACAGGGCAGCAGTTACATTCCAGTGCCAGAGGCATTACAATATTAACAGCTGCACCATTTAAGGTAGAACAAGAAAATCTGAACAAGAAGCCAGTGAAAAGAAGCAGACTCTACCTGCTCAGGAGACTGAGGTCATTTGGAGTGCAGGGGCCACTCCTGAGGACCTTTTTCGACACAGTGGTGGCATCAGCCATCTTCTATGGAGTGGTCTGCTGGGGCGGCAGCATCTCCACTGCAGACAGGAAGAAACTGGACAAACTGATCCGGAGGGCCGGCTCGGTCCTAGGGACTCCTCTAGACCCAGTGCAGGCGGTGGGAGAAAGGAGGATGCTGAACAAGCTAGCATCCATGCCGGAGAACGACTCCCACCCCATGCGTGAGACTCTGGCAGCACTGGGCAGCTCCTTCAGTGACCGGCTCCTTCACCCCAAGTGTGTGAAGGAGCGCTATCGCAGGTCCTTCCTT